>NC_088800.1:57144215-57459803 GCF_011386835.1 Chrysemys picta bellii
GTAATTGGTGATGCAGTGCATCCCATATATCCCTGAACAGTGGCAAGTATGTCATTTTCTGTAGCTTGGGGGGCAGTTTATTGGTGCATTCTGACACCAGATGTTAGGTGGAGGAATATTAGCTAGGACTGGTAACCATACAAGTTTTGCTGGCTTCAATGCCTCTGTTATCATTCTTATAGTATGATTAAGCTGTGTTTTAAAAACAGTAGGCCTGAAAGCTGTCAGGGCTTTTTGAGGGCTGTGGAGGAAGGATTGTGTTTGGTTGTTTTGCCTTTGGCTATGTCTACATTATGTACTAGGGGTGTGATTCCCCTGCTCATGTACACATACTCATGCTAGCTCTTATTGGGCTAACACAAGTATAAATAGCAATGTAATTGTGGTAGCACGGGTAGCGGCAGCATGAGCATGGGTGAGCTGTGCTGAGTACAAACCTGCCGGAAACCAGTGGGTATGTATTCGGCACAGCTCAGCCGGGCCCATGCTATTGCAGCCACACTGCTATCTATACTTTCTTGTGATGTCATTTGTTCACTAGTTGTCCAAGGTAGAGAAGACCTGGAACTCTAATGTTAAAACAAACATTCATAGAATCATAGAATATCACGGTTGGAAGGGACCTCAAGAGGTCATCTAGTCCAACCCCCTGCTCAAAGCAGGACCAATTCCCAACTAAATCATCCCAGCCAGGGCTTTGTCAAGCCGGGCCTTAAAAACCTCCAAGGAAGGAGACTCCACCACCTCCCTAGGTAACGCATTCCAGTGCTTCACAACCCTCTTAGTGAAATAGTGTTTCCTAATATCCAACCTGGACCTCCCCCACTGCAACTTGAGACCATTGCTCCTTGTTCTCATCTGCCACCACTGAGAACATTAGCATCACCTATATGCTGTGCCTTACTTGGGCCGAGTTGCAAGCTGCCAGTTCAGCCCTTTGTTAATAACTAGACCAGATATTTAATGCTGCATGGGCTTTTACAGTGTTTTATACATGTATGAGATAATCAATAGACATTTCTTGTTACTTTTCGATGTCAGGACCAGTAAGTCGACCAGAAAAGCCACTGTCAGCAACTCGAAGGAATGTTTGTGAGAAGAAGGATCCTGAGCAATCTGCTTCTGCTGTCATTAAAGCTATGCAAGTTGAAAATGAGATCTTGCAAAGAGAGATGCTTTGCAGAAGGCTGGAGACTTCTACCAGCCATCAAATGGTATGCCAAAGTACTGAGCTCGGACAAGAGAGATCCAAGGTGTTCAGTAGCAAAAATTATTTCCTTCCCCTAAACATGAATAGGAATCTTATATAGTTTAATGCAGTGATACTCAGACCTCAAAAAGAACAGGAGTACTTGCGGCACCTTAGAGACTAACAAATTTATTAGAGCATAAGCTTTCGTGGACTACAGCCCACTTCTTCGGATGCATATAGCTATCCGAAGAAGTGGGCTGTAGTCCACGAAAGCTTATGCTCTAATAAATTTGTTAGTCTCTAAGGTGCCACAAGTACTTCTGTTCTTTTTGCGGATACAGACTAACACGGCTGCTACTCTGAAACTCAGACCTCAGTGGTTCAGGAGCCAAACTGGCGATCAACATTACCCCAAAAAGCCGCAGTAGTATGTCCAATCCCACCTCTTGTTTTCACAGCTTGAGAGTCATCAAGAGTGGAATGCACATGTGCAATCACTTGAAGAAGAAAAACTAACCCGTTCAATAACTGTTATTCTTTGAAATGTGTCACATGTGTCCATTCCACGACCCACCCTCCCGCCCCTCTACATTGGAATTCTAGCAAGAAGGAACTGAGGGGAGTTAGGGGTGGCTCTGCCCTTTATATGTCCACACAGTGGTGCATGGCAGCAGAGGGCACTTGAGTCTCCCAATGGGTAACGCTGAGGGGAAAAATTCCTGACGTCTCTGCGGTGGGCACACAGACACTGAGAATGGAATGGACACACACAACATATCTCAAACAAGAACAGTTATTGAGCAGGTTAGTAACTGTTTTTTCCAGGACCTGATGAAACACATGGTGGAAACCTCAGGCATACCCCTGGAAGTGGTCCAAGAGAAGCAGCACAAAGAAATTCTTCATATTTCCACCATAGGGAGACTTATCATGGCCATTAATGAAAGTTTACTGGAGCCCTCAAGAACCATCTGTGTAGACCTCCATCCATCCCTTTGTGAGTCTGTGACCAGTGATGAATAAAGTGTGACAGCCTTCTTAAGCCAGTATGTTGCTTAATTTTAACAATAGGAGCAGCATTTAGAGAAAAAGGATTTTAAAACAGTCAACATGCGTGTCTTTCTTACCTAAAGCCCTATCATTCTGTGAAGGTGTCTTTAGCAGGCCTCGCTTCTTCAGATACCCCAGTAGGCGTCTGTGTTAGTTTGAACAGCTCTCCCAACAATTACCTCCCCATGGAAAGAGAACCTCATTTTATCCCACTAGAGTTCCTTTGGGCTTGCCAGTTGACAGGCTTTTGGCTCTGCTTGTCCAAACCAATTCAGCAGGCTCCGCAGGAGATTGAGGCAGGCTCCTCAGGGCCAATGGCTCACCCATTGTCCTACAATAACCCTCTAATGTTCACTATAGGGTAGCTTATCTTGAGCTTTTGTTTCCTTCCTGTTTATTTTCTTACAGATTACTATTAAACTAAACCAATATATTCACACAGTAAACATCTCGATAACCAGGTCAACATATAGTAGTTATAAATAATTACAGAGAAGCTCACCATCTGTCACATTAGTAATTGTTCTCTGAAAGCTGTGTGATGTGATGGATCAAAGCTCACTCTTCCTTCAGCATTTAAAGGTTATGTAATCTTTTGTACTTTGTACAATTGTGATAAACATGGGAATATTCTTATGAAGAACCGGGGAGATATCTGCATTTTTTTATGAATGTTCTGTGTACCTCAGTGCTTGATATCGTCCTGTAGGACTGCATGAAGTTGAATCAAAGAAAGCTGTTAGGGGAAAACAAGCAGGAAATGAATGACTGACACAAGGTTCCTCCAAAGAGAATACCAACTGTGCTTAAGAAAATAATGTGGGAACTATTAATTGGAAAATGCTGTTTCCAGCCATGCTAGCAGATTTATTTTTCCCCAGCCTGAGTCTAGAATCAAAGGAACATTAAACCATTAAAGACTTCCTCCTACAGAGGAAGGCAGGGGTGTGTGGGCATCAGCTGCCTGGGGGAAACACTGTAGGAGAGACAGGGAGAGAGATGCAGAAAATGCTGCATGGCCTGGGCGTCTCTTGCAACCCAGAAGTAGGGGGCCTGGACTGAGTGGAACTTATGGGAAACTTTCAAGGAAAGGGTAAGAGTTAGGAAAGACCCAGGCAAATAGACCTTTTGTTGTTTTATCCCTTTCTGCTTGCTATCTACATTTGGGTGTATAAACAACATGTTTGTTTTGAATAAGTCAGTTTTGAGTCACTTTAATTAACCATGGTTCACAAGTTTCCCAAGAGAAGTTTTCTTGCAGGTTCAGTTGGGACTGTCATGTTATCATGGTTGGGAAATAAGGGGGACTGCAATCCACAGATTCAATGCAAGAGTGGTTGAGCCTTGGAGTTCCACACTTGACAGAGGTGAATGAAGCCAAGTCTGTCACCTGAAGGGTGCACTCAAGTGGGCCTTTAAAGGGATCTAAAAAGCAGTTTTTATCATCTAATGTGAAAGGAGCAGGTGGTTTTAGCACCAGGCCCCACCAGTGACTTTAGGCCTTTAAATGTGAGGAGTTTCTGCCCTGTTCACATGCAGGATCCTGAGACAAGGGCAGTGCTCTTTCTTTCAAAGTATTATCAGCAGAGGACTGCCATTGCAGGATGTAATTTCTTATTTTCATGAAAGCACATTGGAGTAGTGCAAGCTGAAAGTGGGAAGGAAATTGCATTTTCGCTCTTTGATATATGCTTTAAATCTCATATTAATAAATTATTTTAAAGGGTGGTAGGTAATCCTTTTACATTATTTTCACCTGCCTATAGTATTACATGTAAAGGACCAGATTCTAATCTCAGCTATACCAGTGTAAATCCACATTAATTCCATTAAATTCAATGGAAACAGGATGGATTTACATTAGTTTAGCTAAGCTCAGAATTTGGCTATACTCTCATTCATTTCAGAGACACAAACCACAACTCATATTGTTTTGTGTGTGTAGGGAATAGTGTACATAAAATTTGTTAATCTTTTCTTACATAGCTGCCTTCTGTTTCAACTTCATCTGTTTCTGCAACAACTGAGCCTTCAGAAAAACAACAGGAAACAACTGTAGTCACAGAAGCTATTGAAAGAATTGGCCATTTGGGAAGCAGGTAGCTATATTAGTTTATTTAAGAATGATTTCCTTAATGTACTGGATTTTTGATATCATATACTGTAGTTGTCTGGTTTCATCCTTTCTTGTGATTATTTCTAGAAGCATTTAATTTCTGCTCTGTGTAATGGGATACATCTTACCACAAAGTATTTTTCTAGATGTTCCTTCCTGTGTCCCATATTTTGTCTCTGCCCTGTAAAAGGCAGGATGACCAGCATCTTGGTTATGTACAGGGGAGAGGCTGAAAATATTGGTTTTCTTAAAAGTTCAACAGACTTTTCTGCTATAGTCCAGGTTATAGTGGGTGTGTGATGGGGTTTATCAACGCTGCACCAACGAGGCAATGGGTAAGGAGCCACTCTGGACACAGAAGCCTTGCCTTTGCTAGGCATGTTTCCAGTGGTGGGAGCATTCAAAGAGGAAGTAGTTCAGCAGTGGAGGAGATTCCAGAGACAGACCAGAGAAGAGCACAGGAAGGCCCGATTTTGCAAAACAGTTCATCCTCCAAATGGATTCCCCCAAGATGGGCCTCAAGGCCATATTGTCCGAGGAGGTGGATGGCAAAGAACATCCAGTACTGTACGTAAGCAGGAAGCTGTTCCCCTGGGAAACCAAATACTTGACAATTGAGAAGGAGGTGCAAGCAGAATAAAGTTCAGACCAGTAATATATATATATTTGGTGCTATAATAAGTGCAAAGTCACAGAGTTGAAAACAGTTTTGAGCTAAATCAGCTGGGAGGAAGAATTTAACAAAGAAAAATGTGACTGATAATTGGGGCTCATTTAAGAACACCTTACTAGATGCCCAAACAGCCACAAAGAAGGCTGTGCTGGTTAACAAAACAACCTGGTTTAGAGGAGACGTGAAGGCAGCTATTATTTATATACTTACTGAATATTTTATAGTATTTTATATTCAGTAAGTATATTATTATATATTTACAGAATATTTTATATATCTATCTATAGATATCTTTATATAAATATAGATATATTGTGTGGCAAGACACCTCTTTTCTCTTGCTAGCCTTAGTGCTTCCCCCTCAGGCGATGGTGGGCCTGGGGTAATCAGTCCCACTCAGGCAGGGTTTGCCTTCCCCCTTCTGTGCTCCCTTGGTTGAATTTCAGGGTAGGCCTGAGGGTCGGCCTAAGGGTGATCCTCCACCAAAGAAACAGTCTCATAAACAAAAACCCAGAGGGGTACCTTTTGCTGCCTCACTGGGGCAAGGTATCATCCTGTTGGTTGCCCTGAGGTGTCAGTCCTTCCTGTAGTTTTGGCTGTCTCCTCTATGGGAAGGAACACAGCTTCTCACCCCGGAGCAGTTTATTTCCCTGTTGCCACTAGCCTGGCAGCAGCTTGTCTTTCTTTCTTTCTCTCTCTTTCTCTCTCTCTCCCCCTTGTTCTCCCCAGAGGAGGGGTTTTTAAAGGCCTCAGGCAGCCCTTAATTGGATTCCAGTGTCCATAATTGACCCGAGGTAACCACTTTTCAGCTTGTAGGAAAAAGAGCCTTTAACATTCTAGGGCTAATATATCAGCCTTCCAGGACCCTCTTGCAGCCGTCTGGCCTGACTTTATCACAACAGATTATCTATCTATCTATCTATCTATCTATCTATCTATCTATCTATCTATCTATCTATCTAAAACAAATGCAATAAGGAGGAATCTGAAAGAAAGGAATATGAATCAGAAGTTAGGAATTGTAGAAAATTGATAAGGGAAGTCAAAGGACTCAAGGAGATCTCTATGGCCAGCAAAGTTAGACAATAAAACGGAATTTTTTCAATATATTAGGAACAAAAAGAATCCTGAAAATTGTATTAGTCCACTACTTGATGAAAATGATAGAATTTTCAATAATAATGCAGAAAAGGCAGAAGTGTTCAATAAATATTTCTGTTCTGTATTGGGGAAACATTAGATGACATAGTCTCATCATATGGTGATGATAACACTCTTTCCATTCCACTAATGTCTCTAGAGGTTGTTACACAGAAGCTTCTAAAGTTAGACCTTTTTAAATCAGCAGGTACAGGTAACCTGCATTCAAGAGTTTTAAAACAGCTGCCTGAGGAGCTCGCTGAACCATTTATGTTGATTTTCAATAAGTCTTGGAGCACTGGGAAGTTTCAGAAGACTAGAAGATAGCTATTGTTGTGCCAATTTTTAAAAAAAGTCAACAGGATGACAGGGATAATTATACACCTGTCAATCTTAAATCGATCCTGAGTAATGGAGCAGTTGATATGGGACTCCCATTAATAAACAGTTAAAGGAGAGTAATGTAATTAATGCCAATCAACATGGATTTATGGAAAATAGATCCTTTCTAACTTGATATCTTTTTTTGATGAGTTTACAAGTTTAGTTGATACAGGTAATAGTGTTGATGTAATAGACTTTTGTAAGGTGTTTGACTTGGTACTGCACAACATTTTGATTAAAAATCTAGAATGATATAAAATTAAAATGGCACACATTAAATGGATGAAAAACTGGCTAACTGATAGGTCTCAAAATGTAATTGTAAATGGGGAATCATCATAGAGTGGGTCTGTTTCCAGTGGGGTCTCATAGGAATCAGTTCTTGTCTCTATGCTAGTCAACATTTGTATCAATGCTCTGGAAGGAAATATAAAATCATCACTGATAAAGTTTGTAGATGACACAAAAATTGGAAAAGTGGTAAATAATGAAGAGGACAGGTCACAGATACAGAACAATCTGGATTGCTTGATAAACTGGGCACAAACAAACTGCATTTAATACAGCTAAATGTAAATGTGTACTGTGATGGGTTCGATCACAGAGACCCCCTTTGGACTGTCACCTGATATGCTGAAACTACCTCTGAGCCCATTTTCTTTGCCAGCTTGGGACTCCAGAACCCCGTCTTGTTGAGCCAGACACGCTAGCCTGCTGCAACACAGATCCGGGGTCTGAACCACGCCCCCAAAGCTGCAGACTTAACTGAAAACAGCTCAGGAAGTACTCCTGTCTCCAGCACCCAGACACTCAGATCCCAATGGGATCCAAACACCAAATAAATCCATTTTACTCTGTATAAAGCTTATATAGAGTAAACTCATAAATTGTCCGCCCTCTATAACACTGATAGAGAGATATGCACAGCTGTTTGCTCCCCCAAGTATTAATCACTTACTCTGGGTTAATTAATAAACAAAAATGATATTATTAAGTATAACAAGTAGGATTTAAGTGGTTTTAAGTAATAACAGACCGAACAAAATAAGATACCAAGCAAAATAAAACAAATCACGCAAGTCTAAGCCTAATACATTAAGAAACTGAATACAAGCAAATCTCACCCGCAGAGATGTTCCAGTAATCTTCTTTCACAGACTAGACTCCTTCCTAGTCTGGGCCCAATCCTTTCTCCTGGTACAGTCCTTGTTAGTTCCCGCTGAGGTGGTAACTAGGGAATTTCTCATGACTGGCAGTCTCCTTTGTTCTGTTCCACCCTTTTTATAGCTTTGGCCCAAGGCGGGAATCTTTTGTCTCTCTGGGTCCCCACCCCCCTTCTAAATGGAAAAGCACCAGGTTTAAGATGGATTCCAGTTCAGGTGATCACATGTCGCTGTAAGATCTGCTTCTTCATTACCTAGTAGCTGGAAGACAGGAAGGCTTGCAGGTAAACAAACCCATTCACAGTTCATTGATGCTGAAACACCCTTAATGGCTTTCACTTAACATGTTTACATCAGTAATACAAGTTTATACCTTATTCTCCTAACTCCAGACATAGAAATAATACATGCAAACAAATAGGATGAACACACTCAGTAGATCATAAGCTTTGTAATGATACCTTACAAGAGACCTTTTGCATAAAGCATATTCCAGTTACATTATATTCACACTCATTAGCGTATTTCCATAAAACATATGGAGTGCAACATCACATGTACATCTAGGAACAAAGAACATAGGACATACTTACAGGATGGGGGACTCTATCTTAGGAAGCAGTGACTCTGAAAAAGATTTGGGGGTCATGATGGATAATCATCCGAACATGAACTCCCTGTGCGATATTATGGCCAAAACAGCCAATGCGATTCTCAGATGCATAAATAGGGGAATCTCGAGCAGGAGTAGAGAAGTTATTTTATCTCTATATTTGGCATTGGTGCAACCACTGCTGGAATACTTTGTCCAGTTCTGGTGCTCATAATTCACCAGATAAGTTGATAAATTGGAGAGGGTTCAGAAAAGAGCCCTGAGAATGATTAAAGGGTAGGAAAATATGCCTTATAGTGATAGACTCAAGGAGCTCAATCTGTTTAGTTTATCAAAGAGAAGGTTAAGGGGTGACTTGATTACATTATATAAGTACCTACATGGGGAAAAATATTTGAATAGTGGGCTCTTCAATCTAGCTGAGTAAGGTATAACATGAAGTTGAAGCTAGACAAATTCAGATTGGAAATAAGGCTTGTTATACAGGAGGTCAGACTAGATGGTCACAGTGGTCCCTTTTGTCCTGGGAATCTATGAATCAATAGCACAGGCCAGAGAACTTCCCTGAAATAATTCATAGAGAATATCTTTTAGAAAGCATCCAATCTTTTTTTTTTAAATTGTCAGCAATGGAGAATCCCCCACAGCCCTTGTTCAGTTGTTCCAATGGTTAATTACTCTCACTGTTAAAAATGTACACTTATTTCCACTCTGAATTTGTCTAGATTCAACTTCCAGTCATTAGATTGTGTTATACCTTTCTCTGCTAGATTGAAGAGCCCACTATTAAATATTTGTTCCCCATATAGATACTTACATGTAGGTTAAAGAGCCCTCTGGTATCAAATATCTTCTCATGTATAGGTACTTATAAACTGTGATTAAATTCCCCTTCTCTGAATAAGCCCTTAAGAAAAATCCTTTATCTAAAAATAGCACATCTTACAAAGCAAGTATGTGGGAAACAAAGAAAAATGCTGCTGCTGTCGATACGGGGGCAGAAATAAAGCAATGTTTGCATTGCTTTTTAAGTACATCTTTGTCTGAATTTCATGGGCTTCTAATAGGGTTTTTTTAAATAATTGTAATGTCCTGCATGAGTTAGGTGGGGTTTTTTTCATTCTGAGTTTTCTTCACTTTTACTCTAACTCAGTATTTTTTTTCCAAGTAAAAGATTTAGAAACAAAATTCCTAAAAGTTTAACTATGTTTCAGGCAACAGAAGAAACTTTTGAAACTCCTGCAGGAAATTGAGAGCTGTTCTACCTGCCACAGTCACAAAGTCCTACCTACTGAGGAACTGGAGCCAGATTCTGTGGTGAGAAATAAGGCTTGTACAGATAGGTGGAATAATCACAGCTCTGTAACTATTCTGCCATCCAGATTTTATTAGAAACCAAAATGAAAAAGTGGTACTTTGAATGTCCTGTGACCTTATGGGAGAGGGCACAGGAAACATGACTTCAACATGTCTCAGGGAGCAGGCGCAGCTATGGGCATGGGGCTTCCTTGGACTACTGAATTGCTAGGGCCTCACTTTCTTGCGGTGAGAAGGGGTCATATGGGTCCCGCTGGTCATATGTGTTTGGAAAATGCAGTTGTATCGTGGCACAATGAATTAGAAACCCTAAGTAAAAGTTTATATTGAACCTGTGCAAAACCTGTTTCATCATTTCAAACTTTGTCATTTAACATTTCTTTTTTTCAAAGTCACTTGCAACTCTTGCTCCATAGACACACCATAGACACAACAGGAAGTAGGTTTACACCGTGCAAGTTATTGGAGTCTTGTTATGCAGATTTAGCTCTGTGGTTTCTATATATTCCACAGGTTTGCTTCTTTTTCTGCATCTTATTGAAGGCTGAATCCTCTCACAGCAGCTCTAGGTTAGTGTTACTCAAGAGAGAACTAGCCAGAGATTATGATTTTGTATAAAAATATTTCTTCTGCATTTACCTTCTCCCTCCACCCAACCTGATCTGAAATAGCATCTCTGTCCTAGAGTGAATAACATCTATGAAAAACAAATGACTTTATGGATAGACTAATTATATTAAAACCAGTAGCTGAAAGCTTGTGCTGCCCCATGGGTGTGGCAGTTGGTCCAAGTAATCCATCATCTGTGCAGTCTCCCCCATACAACCAATGGAATAGTTGCATGTAAATGATCTGTAGAATAAGGGTGATTATTGGTTGAGTTGTCTCTGATTTCACCATGATTTAAGACTTTTAGCATGGCATAGATACATGTCTTGCTGTCACATGCATGTAATTTGTAAAGTCAAAATGGCTGAGAACTTTGAAATTAGATGGTAACACACTGTAACTCCCCATGATGATTGAATCTGGTGATTATTTTGAACAAAAAGAATTCTCAGCCATGGTTGTAGCTGTTCCATCACTACATACTGACTCTATAGACATTCTAGGCTTCAGAGTGACATTCAAAGTGACAATCCAAAAATCTTTTTATATAGATGCTCCAGTGTCTGCTTTCAAAAGCTCTGTTGTCACCTCCAGCTTTTACTGAATATATACCTGCTGCTGATGGGTTACTTGCATCATTCAATTAATTAAAAGTCTAGTTCTTCTTGATCCTCCCAAGGTTTTTTGGCAAGGAACCAAAATCCTGCCCTTGGACCTTACAGAGCTCATAGCTAATACATACACTAAGTTCAATACGTCTGTTTGTCTGAATGGAGAGTCAGAAAGTCACTAACAGACTAATCAGGCTTTTGAGTAATTTTCTGATCTTCAAACTCAATTTGGTCTCCAGGGATGTGTAGTGAGGAGAGCACTTGCTCTGCAAGTGAATCCAGTTGTCTGGATTGGTTCTCTGCACACCATTCCGTCCGTCACTGCTCAGATTTTTTTACTAGGATTTTGTAGGGAACCTAAGGTAGTTAGATGCCAAAAATCTCATTGAATTTCAAAGGGGTTTGGGTGCTTAACTCCCATAGACTCCCTAAAGAACCCCACACTTTGTTAATAAGGATCCAAGGCTCACAACCATTGTTACAACTGCTGTAGTTGCTAATGTATATAATAAAAGGGCAGAAGGACCATACCTGAAAACCTGCTGTCTTTCAGATGACGATTGGTCAGAGAGAGGGTATGTGTGTGTATTATAGGTGGAACTCCTACCAACAACTATAGTTAGGGTTGCCTAACTATACTTCTTGTCAAACTTTGTCAAACTTTAACTGTTCAGGCTGAAATTTTCTTAAATTCTTTTAAGAAAGTTTAACCAAAAATAGCTCAACCATTTCTTTAGGGAAAAATAGCTAGTTTTGCCACTGCCTCATACACCTATCTTACGAGGCAAGCAAGTATCATTCCTCCTTTATTTTACAGATGGAGTAACTGAAAGGTTGCAAAGGTCAATTCTGGCAGACCTAGGAATTGAACCATCCACTAGATTCTCTGATGCTTTCCGGAAGCTGAGTGGAAAAGATGCCACCTGGAGAGAAAGGGGGTAAAGGAGGCTATAAAGCCCCTTTGTACCTTTCAGATTCTGGGCTGCTTGTGGGTCATGTGGCTTCCAGCATAAATCAGAGCAGTCCCTGAGGGAGCTTTAACTTCTTCAAGTATTGTCCCTGTGAGTGCTCCACTTCAGGTATTCATGTGCCTCTCGAGCCCTTGATCAATGATTTCTAGCTAGCAGTGCCTGTTCAGCCTGCACATGTGCCCTATATCTCCTTGTGCCAGACACCGTGGATATATGAGGTGTATGAGGAAACTGCCCTCAGTTCCTTCTCTGCTGCCTTGACCTGAGGAAGAACACTAGTTTGTCTGCATAGAGGATACTCAGCCATTTCTCTTTACCGTTTTTCCATCAAAGTTATTTAGTTTAAAGTTGTTAATAGTATTGGTATAGATCAGTGGTGGCCGCCACTTCCCACAGCTCTCATTGGCCGGGAACAGTGAACCACGGCCACTGGGAGCTGCAGGCGGATGTGCCTGCGAGGGTCAATGTAAACAAACTGTCTCGTGGCCCACCAGCGGATTACCCTGACAGGCCGCAGGTTGCCCACCACTGGTATAGATAGTTAATTTAGGTGAGAGGACTGTTTCCCCTCTCTGTTTCTCCAGGAGACTTGTCTTCTCCTGATGAGATATGCCTGGTTTGCCAGGCTTCAAACACTGCCTCTTTTCCCAGGAGGCTATATTGATGGACATTCCAACTGTGTCCATTGCTTGCGGGAGTCCCACATCTTCCAGGAGTGTTCTTTTTGTTTAGCTCTTAAGTTCAGGGCTAGGAAGAACAGGGAAATAAAGCTCAGACTGTTGGTGATGGAACGTTCCCTGCAACCACCCTCTGTGCCAGGTCAGGAGACACCCCATGTATGTCTGTCCCTGGACAGATTCAGCGCCATGTCAACATTGGGGCATGCGTCTGCTAAGAAAGGGAAGCCTTTGGAGCATGCAGGGAAGACTCCCAAAAAGTTGAGCACAGACTCTGTATCTGAGGAGCCAGTTCCAAAAAAGACCAGGTCCCCATTGAGAAAGGAATGGCAGTGTGTAGGAGAATGGACATCAAAAGGAAAAATAGTGCTGATAGCAATGAAGCTAGCAGTCAGGTAGGCGATCCTAGCTGTAGAATGACTGTATTCAAGGAATGTGGGCAAAGCCTAGCAGAAACAACTAAGATGTTTGTACACCAAAGCAAGGAGCCTGGGTAACAAAATGGAGAAACTAGAACTACTGGTGCAGGAAGTGAAATCAGATATTATCGGGATAACAGAAACATGATGGAATAGAAGTCATGATTGGAGTACAGGGATTGAAGGGTATGTGCTGTTCAGGAAAGACGGAAATAAAAGTTTCAGAGTAGCAGCCGTGTTAGTCTGTATCCGCAAAAAGAAGAACAGGAGGACTTGTGGCACCTTAGAGACTAACAAATTTATTAGAGCATAAGCTTTCGTGGACTATAGCCCACTTCTTCGGATGCATATAGAATGGAACATATATTGAGGAGATATATATACACACATACAGAGAGCATAAACAGGTGGGAGTTGTCTTACCACCTCTGAGAGGCCAATTAATTAAGAGAAAAAAACTTTTGAAGTGATAATCAAGCTAGCCCAGCACAGACAGACAGTTAGATAACAAGTGTGAGAATACTTACAAGGGGAGATAGATTTCAATGTTTGTAATGGCCCAACCATTCCCAGTCCTTATTTAAACCGGAGTTGATTGTGTCTAGTTTGCATATCAATTCTAGCTCAGCAGTTTCTCGTTGGAGTCTGTTTTTGAAGTTTTTCTGTTGTAATATAGCCACCCGCAGGTCTGTCACTGAATGACCAGACAGGTTAAAGACACAATCAACTCCGGTTTAAATAAGGACTGGGAATGGTTGGGCCATTACAAACATTGAAATCTATCTCCCCTTGTAAGTATTCTCACACTTGTTATCTAACTGTCTGTCTGTGCTGGGCTAGCTTGATTATCACTTCAAAAGTTTTTTTCTCTTAATTAATTGGCCTCTCAGAGGTGGTAAGACAACTCCCACCTGTTTATGCTCTCTGTATGTGTGTATATATATCTCCTCAATATATGTTCCATTCTATATGCATCCGAAGAAGTGGGCTATAGTCCACGAAAGCTTATGCTCTAATAAATTTGTTAGTCTCTAAGGTGCCACAAGTCCTCCTGTTCTTCTTTTTGCGGATACAGACTAACACGGCTGCTACTCTGAAACCTTTCATTATGCAAGGCACTGCATTTAGCCGTATGGAGTGGAAATCCATCAACCTCATGAAAAAACTCGTACAGATACAGACAGACATCATCTTCCTTTCCAAATGCAAGCAGATGGACATCATACCAAAAGGACTAAAGGTAAAAAATCCATTACAATCTACATATCACACAGACTATGCTGAGAGACTGTGTCACACACTCTCAAAGAAACTGCGAAATCACCTGATCAGCATCCTATACAGCAAACAGGGAAAGATTAAGAATGAGCTCTCAGAACTGGATACTCTCATAAGAAACCAACCTTCCACACAAACTTCCTCATGGATAGACTTTACAAAAACTAGACAAGCCATTTACAAGACAAACTTTGCCTCTCTACAAAGGAAAAAGGACACTAAACTATCTAAACTGCTACATGCCACAAGCAGCCACAACAGTAGTTCCCTTAACCCACCCAGCAATATTGTTAATCTTTCCAGCTATACTCTTAGCCCAGCAGAAGAGTCTGTCCTATCTCGGGGCCTCTCCTTTTGTCCCTCCAGACCCATGAATATGATACAGTTCTGCGGTGACCTAGAATCCTACTTTCGACGTCTCCGACTCAAAGAATATTTCCAACATACCTCTGAACAGCATACTAACCCACAGAATCCTCCCTACCAGCACTACAAAAAAAAGGATTCTGCGTGGACTCCTCCGGACGGTCGAAACAACAGACTGGATTTCTACATAGAGTGCTTCCGTCGACGTGCAAAGGCTGAAATTGTGGAAAAGCAACATCACTTGCTACATAACCTCAGCCATGCAGAACACAACGCCATCTACAGCCTCAGAAACAACCCTGACATCATAATCAAAAAGGCTGACAAAGGAGGTGCTGTCGTCATCATGAATAAATTGGAATATGACCAGGAGGCTGCTAGACAGCTCTCTAACACCACATTCTACAGGCCATTATCCTCTGATCCCACTGAGGATTACCTAAAGAAACTACACCATCTGCTAAAAAAACTCCCTGACAAAGCACAGGAACAAATCTGTACAGACACATGCCTAGAACCCCGACCAGGGGTATTCTATTTGCTACCCAAGATCCATAAACCTGGATATCCTGGACGCCCCATCATCTCAGGCATTGGCACCCTAACATCAGGCTTGTCTGGTTATGTAGACTCTCTCCTCAGACCCTACGCTACCAGCACTCCCAGCTATCTTCGAGACACCACTGACTTCCTGAGGAAACTACAATCCATCGGTGATCTTCCAGAAAACACCATCCTGGCCACTATGGACGTAGAAGCCCTCTACACCAATATTCCACACAAAGATGGACTACAAGCTATCAGGAACAGTATCCCTGATAATATCACAGCTAACCTGGTGGCTGAACTTTGTGATTTTGTCCTCACCCACAACTATTTCACATTTGGGGACAATATATACCTTCAAGTCAGCGGCACTGCTATGGGTACCCGCATGGCCCCACAATATGCCAACATTTTTATGGCTGACTTAGAACAACGCTTCCTTAGCTCTCGTCCCCTAACGCCCCTACTCTACTTGCGCTACATTGATGACATCTTCATCATCTGGACCCATGGAAAAGAAGCCCTTGAGGAATTTCACCATGATTTCAATAATTTCCATCCCACCATCAACCTCAGCCTAGATCAATCCACACAAGCGGTCCATTTCCTGGACACTACTGTGCTAATAAGCGATGGTCACATAAATACCACCCTATACCGGAAACCTACTGACCGCTACACTTACCTACATGCCTCCAGCTTCCATCCAGGACACACCACACGATCCATTGTCTACAGCCAAGCTCTAAGATATAACCGCATTTGCTCCAATCCCTCGGATAGAGACAAGCACCTACAAGATCTCTATCAAGCATTCTTAAAACTACAATACCCACCTGCTGAAGTGAAAAAACAGATTGACAGAGCCAGACGAGTACCCAGAAGTCACCTCCTACAAGACAGGCCCAACAAAGAAAATAACAGAACACCACTAGCTGTCACCTTCAGCCCCCAACTAAAACCTCTCCAGCGCATCATCAGAGATCTACAACCTATCCTGAAAGATGATCCTTTACTCTCACAGATCTTGGGAGACAGACCTGTCCTCGCTTACAGACAACCCCCCAACCTAAAGCAAATACTCACCAGCAACCACACATCACTGAACAAAACCACTAACCCAGGAACCTATCCTTGTAACAAACCCCGATGTCAACTCTGTCCACATATCTATTCCAGTGACATCATCATAGGACCTAATCACATCAGCCATACCATCAGGGGCTCGTTCACCTGCACATCTACCAATGTGATATATGCCATCATGTGCCAGCAATGCCCCTCTGCCATGTACATTGGCCAAACCGGACAGTCTCTACGCAAAAGAATTAATGGACACAAATCTGACATCAGGAATCAAAATACTCAAAAACCAGTGGGAGAACACTTTAACCTGTCTGGTCATTCAGTGACAGACCTGCGGGTGGCTATATTACAACAGAAAAACTTCAAAAACAGACTCCAACGAGAAACTGCTGAGCTAGAATTGATATGCAAACTAGACACAATCAACTCCGGTTTAAATAAGGACTGGGAATGGTTGGGCCATTACAAACATTGAAATCTATCTCCCCTTGTAAGTATTCTCACACTTGTTATCTAACTGTCTGTCTGTGCTGGGCTAGCTTGATTATCACTTCAAAAGTTTTTTTCTCTTAATTAATTGGCCTCTCAGAGGTGGTAAGACAACTCCCACCTGTTTATGCTCTCTGTATGTGTGTATATATATCTCCTCAATATATGTTCCATTCTATATGCATCCGAAGAAGTGGGCTATAGTCCACGAAAGCTTATGCTCTAATAAATTTGTTAGTCTCTAAGGTGCCACAAGTCCTCCTGTTCTTCTTTTTGCGGAAATAAAAGTAAAGGTGGTGGATTGTAGCATTGTATATTAATGATGAGGCAGACTATAAAGAAATCAGAAGTGATGGAATGGATAAAACAGAGTGTATTTCAGTCAAAATCACTTTGGGAAAGAAAGCTACTAGAACAGGGGCAGGCAAACTTTTTGGCCTGAAGACTGCATCAGGTTTCGTAAATTGTATGGAGGGCCGGTTAGGGGAAGGGGTCGTGGCTCGACCCCCACCTCCTATCTGCCCCCCCTGGACGCCTGCCTCATCCAACCCCCCCCGTTCCCTGATGGCCCCTCTGGGACTCCTACCCCATCCACACATCCCTGCTCCCTGTCCCCTGACTGCCCCCGGTCCTCCACCGCCCCATCCAACCCCTCTTCTCATTCCTGACAGCCCCCCCAGGACCCCTTCCCCCTCCAACCACCCCTTCTCCCTCTCCCCTGACTGCCCCCTGCTACCCCATCCAACCTCCCCCCCTTGACTGCCCCCCGGGACCCCTGCCCCAATTCAACCCCCTATTTCTCCCCCGACCACCATCCACACCACTGCCCCCTGACCACCACCCCGAACTCCCCTGCCCTCTATCCAACCTCCCCTGCTCCCTGCCCCCTTACCGCACTGCCTGGAGCACCGGTGGCTGTCGCCACTACGCAGCACAGAGCACCGGGTCAGGCTGGGCTCTGCAGCTGCATTGCCCCAGGAGCTCACAGCCCCGCCACCCAGAGCATTGCGCCAGCGGCGGAGTGAGCGAGCTGAGGCTGCGGAGGAGGGGGGACAGCAGGGGAGGAGCTGGGGGCTAGCCTCCCAGGCCAGGAGCTCGGGGGCCGGGCAGGATGGTCCCTTGAGCCAGATGTGGCCCGTGGGCTGTAGTTTGTCCACCCCTGTACTAGAGGTTATCTTGGGATAGTGCTTGGGGTATGCTACAGACCCCAGGAGCAGATTTGGGTCTCGCTAGGGACCTCTTTAACGTTCACACCTTCCCATTTTCTTTGTCTATAAAAACTGATTTGGGCTTGCTTTTTTTTAACCTTGGAGCAAGTTATTACAATGTTATAGAATCTTGTGATTTTACATACAGCACTGATACACACATTTTTACCAGGACAATAACCTTCAGTAGATTATAACATTTCAAATGATACCTAACAAGCAATACTTTATACAAAATTTATCATAGTTTTGTAAAAGTGGTGAACACGATAGTATAGACCGGGGTCGGCAACCTTTCGGCAAGTCTTCATTTATTCACTCTAATTTAAGGTTTCGCGTGCCAGTAATACATTTTAACGTTTTTAGAAGGTCTCTTTCTATACGTCTATAATATATAACTAAACTATTGTTGTATGTAAAGTAAATAAGGTTTTTAAAATGTTTAAGAAGCTTTATTTGAAATTAAATTAAAATACAGAGCCCCCCGGACCGGTGGCCAGGACCCAGGCAGTGTGAATGCCACTGAAAATCAGCTCGCGTGCCGCCTTTGGTATGCATGCTATAGATTGCCTACCACTGGAATAGACCATCACACCCTAAGGACCAGGGGCTTTCCTCCTCCCTTCTCCTCCAACAGAACACCCACTCAAATGCCTCTGTTTACAGTTCTGTTTGCTGGCTCCCATGCCTCACCCATCCATAAGTCCTCCCTTAGATCTCCAGGACTGGTTCATGGCTCTTGACCTGCAAGAGGCCTATTTCCACTTATCTATTCATCCGGCACAGGAAGTACCTCAGATTCCTTGTAGAAACATCTAAGTATCAGTACAGTGTCCTGCCCTTTGGTCTTTCCACAATACTAAGGGTATTCACCAAGTACTTGGCATTCATGGCAGCTCACCTAAGGAGACAAGGAAACCAAGTCTACCTATACCTCAGAGACTAGCTGATTCAAGGAGATCATCCAACAGGTGACCAACTCAATCCAAGTAACCTTATAGCTCTTCACACCTCACTGGGACTCAAAGCCAACATATAAAACTCCACAGTGATTCCAACTCAAAGCATAGAGTTCAGAGGTGCAGTGTTAGACTCCAGGTCAGTGAGAGCTTACCTTCCATAAGAAGGGTTCCAGATAACAGTAAGCCTCATTAACCACCTTGAAGATCATTCAAAAATATCAGTAAGAGTATGCCTTAGTCTGCTGGGATTCATGGACTCATGCACCTATGTTATGCAGTTTGCAGTCTTCACCTATGCTCCATAAAAGGATGGTTGAAATTAGTATCTATCCAGCAGACACCATGTGGACATGCTGGACAAGGTCCCACAAGAAGTCCTCATTAAATTGGTGGACAAACCCTCTTCACGGGTACAGTGGAGTACCCTTCTCCACACCTCTATCTACAAAGGCTTTGGTAACAGTCACCTTTCACTCAGGGATGGGGTGGGGAGCTCCTCTGGATCACCATCAGTCTCAGGGCCTGTGATTCCCTCAGAGTTGTCCCCAGAAATGTGCCTCTTGTACTGCCCAGTATCTGCCTGGACAGTACAAGCTCATAGAAAATCTGTCATTCCATTAATAGAAAATGATATGCACACATCTTGTTATCCCAAATGAAGTTCCCAAACACTTCAATCCAAACACACTGGTTTAGATAAAACCAGAAAACAAGTTTATTAACTACAGAAAGGAAGATTTTAATTGATTACAAGTAATGAGGCATAAAAGTCAGAATTGGTCACAAAGAAATAAAAGGTAAAACGCAAACTAATACCTAACTGAACAAGCCACGTGAATTCAAAGTGAAAGTCTCCCTCACTATATGTTCTAACTGTCTTACTGGCTGAATTTTCAGACAGGATCTCCCACAAGTCAAATCATGCTTCCTTTGTCTTTCAAGTGTTGTCCATGCAGTGAGTACAGATGAATGGACATATGATTTGTGTCCTCTGTTCTCACTTCTTATAGTTATTTTCTTCTTTGAAAATCATCTCCAGCTGACTTTCAGGAGGCAGAAAGACTGTTTGCATAGGAACCTCCAGCAGTTCCATTGGCAAGATGTAGATTTCTTGCTCACACCCGTCTTCCTGTCAAAGAATGGCCGCTTAATCAGGGATTGATTATGTTGACACCTGGTTGAGGTGTTGGCTAGCCTGTCTCTGGGGAACTTGTTTGAAGCTATTTCCCCAGACTTGGAACATGTCTTATACAGTAAAATTGTATAACTTTACATACAGTGCTGTCACACATATTTTACCAGGATGATAATGTTCAGCAAATTATGACTTTTCAAATGATACCTTACAAGGCATACTTTGTACAAAATTTATCATAGTCTTGTAAAAAGGGTGACTATAAGGGTAGGGATCTCACACCATTACATCAGCTTGAAGGGCCGGCAGGGCCGGTGCAAGGAAGTTTCACGCCCTAGGTGAAACTTCCACCTTGCGCGCTCCCCCGCCAGCCTTGCGGCAGCTCCCCGCCCCCCCTCCGCGCTCCCCGCCCGCGGCAGCTCCCGTGCCCCGGGGAGCCTTGCGGCAGCTCCCCACCCCAGCTCACCTCTGCGCCGCCTCCTCCCTGAGCACACCACCCCTGCTCTAATTCTCCTCTCCTCTCTTCCCAGGCTTGTGGCGCCAAACAGCTGATTGGCGCCGCAAGCCTGGGAGGCAGGAGAAGTGGAGCAGTGACGGCGTGCTCGGGGTGGGAGCGTAGCAGAGGTGAGCTGGGGTGGGAAGCCCTGCTGCAGCTCCTCTCCCCCTCCCCGCCCTGAGGCACCTCCGCGGCAGCTCTCCACCCCCCGGGCCCGGGGAGCCGTGCGGCAGCTCCCCGCCCCAGCTCACCTCTGCTCCGCCTCCTCTCCGAGCATGCCGCCCCCGCTCTAATTCTCCTCCCAGGCTTGCGGCGCCAAACAGCTGATTGGCGCTGCAAGCCTGGGAGGTGGGAGAAGTGGAACGGCGACCGCGCGCTCGGGGAGGAACACTGTAAAAAAAAAATGGAGGGCACTGCTTTTTGGCGCCCCCAAATCTTGGTGCCCTAGGCAACCGCCTAGTTTGGCTTAATGGTAGCACCGGCCCTGAGGGCAGGAGATATTCTGGTCCTCATGGCGGGTCCCCCTTATACAGTATTTCATAAGGACAACAACATCCTCGGGTCTCAACCCAATTCCCTACCCAAAATTGTCTGAGTTCCATGCATACCAATTTATTCATCTCCTAGTTTTCTTTCCCAAGACTTGCTCAACGTTGGGGGAAGCTAAAATTCACAGACTTGATGTAGTACTGACATGACAACAACCACTCAGAAATGTACTGCGGCTCTATGTGGCCTTTGCAGAGATGGTTATAAGTCAAGCAATATCTTCAGAGCTTATCTAAGTGGGTCTCTAACTGTATAAGGAGTTGTATGTTATGTAATTATGTTATGTATTCATAATGTAAGTTATGAATTAGCCAGCTTAGGTCCACCTAACCACATTAGAGCTGCCTGTTTGAAGAATGTCCCTATTTCTGAAATCTGTAGGGCTAGGGCTAGAGCAGTTACATAGAGCTTGGTCCACACATTTACAAAACACTTCTATTTCATGATAGACACTTCCAGATTGGATGCCCAATTTGGTAGAGCTGTCCTACAGCCCTTTTGACTCCTACTGCCCACCTCCAATCAAACAGATAATTGCTTGTTGGTCACCAAGAGTGGAATCTATGTGATCAATCACTTGAAGGAGAAATGGCTACTTACCCTACAGTAACTGTGGTTCTTTGAGATTTGTTGTCGACATGTATTCCACAACCTGCCCTTCTACCCTGCTACTGCAAAGTTCTACTCCTCAGGGATTCTGTAATGGTGAAGGAACTGTGGGAGGGTTGGGCCTGCTCCACCCCATATGGCTTCAGATGGGTATGTTGGAGGGGTATAAGGAAGTAAAGGGTGCAGGCATGGCCCCAATGGATTCTGCTGGCCAAAATAATCGTATCTCACATGCATTGGGCATATTCGCACCAAGAGTAAAATCGATTTGGATAACACATCTCAAAGAACCACAATTACTATAAGGTAAGTAACCATTCTTTTTTATTGTTTTTAACAAAATTAAGAATTACATACCAAAAAGACATTAAATGATCATTATGGTTGCAAAGCCACGCACCCAGAAATTAGAAGGTGCCAAAATATTTGTTGTTTGTGCAACTTCAGTTTGACTCCCATAGGCATATGCTGTCAGAGGCAGTTTTTACTTACAGCTCACATACTATTTGTTCTACAGAACATGCCCGCCTGACTCACTGTACAGAATGAAATGAATGAGGCAGAGAGTGGCAAAAAGAGAAAGGAGAGTCTCTTGTGTTTAAATGCTTGGGACTGGACTGGGCCCCAGGAGTGCTGAGTTCTAGTCTTTACTCTCCAATAGGCTTCCTGTGTGATGTTGGGCAGGGCTATTATAATGCACATGAGGTCAAAATGAACATTACCTAGACAACCTTAATTCTGACATTTCCTAACTTCCGAGTGCCTGACTTTGCAACCATAACATCCTTTTACTATATGTTGTGTCTATAATGTATGTGTATAAACAATCTCTCTTTTAGGATCAGCTGCAAACAAAGGCAGAAGTACAGGATGCCATTTATGTGACTATGGAAATCCTCTCCAATTGGGGGAATGCAGTCAATGTGGGCTTGATGGAGGTGGAATTCTTTGATTTACATGCTGTCAAGATGTTTGTGTCTCCTCATGATGTGGATATCCGAAATGCGGACTCTCCAGGGGATCTCTCTTGCCTGGTCAATAGAACCCTGAATGTAAGCTCCCCTCATCCCACCTGTACAGGCTCCCTCATTTCAATAGTTTTCTTTATAGTTTATGATCTCTCAGTAAGTTATTTTCTTTCTAAAAAATTTAAACCTGAATTTCACCACTTATTCAGTGATTTTAAATGTATGTAATGTATTGTTTAGGATTTGCAGAATTTTGTGCTCAAAAGTCAGGAGACTGTAATTCTCTCTCCTTGTGTGTTTGCACTGTAATACAGGCTTTAAATACAGGAGCACATTCAATTTATAAAACAATGGACTACAATGTAATGCCTCTATCTGCCAAGATAGAATTTTTCTGGAAAGTCTTGTGTCTCTTCTGCATTTCCTTATTTTTCTTCTAGTGATTAACCTAAATAATTGTGTCTTCTGAAAATTTTGCACCTTCACTTCTTTTTCCAGACTCCTCATATATATTAAACACTGATCTTAGGACAGAAGTTTGGGGCACCCCACTGCTAACCTTTTGCCAAGGGCAGTCATTGGATGGAGTAGAAAGACAAGGTGTTCCAGGCATAGGAGTGGCATGAAGATGAGTGAAAGAATTGAACAAAAGGGATGTGCAGCTTGGAAACATTGGATGAAGTTGAGGCAGTGAGAGGTGGGAAAGGAGAAAGGATGCTCTGTGGTACAGCCATTGAACTCAAGAGTTCTGGGATGAAATCCTGGTCCCATTGAGATTGGTGGCAAAACTACAATTGAGTTCCATAGGGCTAGGATTTCACCTTGGCCATACACTCACTGTGTGACTTTCAGTAAGTCACTTGAGATAAAATTTTCAGAAGTCTTTAAGTTCTACTGAAAGTCAATTGTACTTCAGGTTCTAAGTGACGTAGGTGCTTTTTGAAAAATTTACCCTTAATCTCTCTGAGCCTCAGTTCCCAGTTTGTAAAATAGGGATAATACTGTACTTCTCTCCTTCACACACTGTCTGAAGATAAATTGATTAGTATATGTGAGCCACTCAGATGTAACAGTGATGTGCGGCATATTATTCTGTCCTATTCTATGCAAGTTCTTATACTGCATGTCTTCCAGAATGGTGCAATGTGACTAACATCTATCACATGTGGTTTGATCTTTCTATCATGCTCTTCCCAGGGGAAAATTGTGTGTGCAGCGTAATGTGTGTTTTTTTTATAAATTACATGTACTCTGCGTTATGTGTCTATATGGTCAAAGGCAAGTTTTAAGACATACACCTTCCACTGAGAACAAAAGAGGCTGAGGTTTGTGCGGTTCTTGCAAACTATAAGCAGGAGCAGAGCTGCCTGCAGCCTTGAAGGCAAGAATAAAAATTTTAACTTTCTAATGACTTCCACATCAACTTCAGTGGAAGAATTTTAAAGAGGAGAATGAGGTGGTCCAGCGAAAAAGGAGTGCTTTGGAGGAATGGAAAAAGTCAAAGTCAGTCCCCCCCCACCTCTCTAGTGACTCCCATTCCCCAACTTCCTAAAACCCACTACCACTCTGAAACCCTCCTATATTGAGCTGGTCAGAAATAGAGGGAAAAGGGAATATGAGACAAGTGAACTCTCTTGTGGGACTGCAGCAGCATTTCTAAATTGAAATATTTGGGGGTTTGTCTGAAATATTTGGGGGGTTGGTCATTCAATTTTGAACAAAAATAAAAAAATGTCCACAGAAAGCACACTTTTCACAATAAATTCTTGTCAAAAACTCAGTTTTCTGCTGAAAAAACTGTTCAACGGAAAATTTTCAAGAAGTTCTCATACTGTGCACCCTCACCTGACTTTACCTATAGCTGCCAAAATACACCATCCTTTCTGGTTGCCAGAACATGTCCCACCC
Organism: Chrysemys picta bellii; assembly: GCF_011386835.1. Lineage (NCBI taxonomy): Eukaryota > Metazoa > Chordata > Testudines > Emydidae > Chrysemys > Chrysemys picta. Next base: position 57,168,751 of record NC_088800.1, read on the forward strand.
TTTTCCTCTTGGCTTTTGAAACCCCTTGCTTCTTACTCTTTTCCCTGCTGTTGGCAGTGTAAGAGCACAGGAGGGTCTCAGTAACTGGGGTGGGGATTATGGGTTTTGCTCTCTGACCCCGTGATATAAACTCAGTAGCTGCACATGCGGAGGTAGATCATTGCAGGCTACAGAGGTTGCTACATTCTTGTGTTTTTTTAATCCCCTTTGTCCATTCGCAGATGTCTACTCAAATCCATAATGTGGTTCTCTGTGAGGCTTCAAAAACATCAAGCACAGACCTCTGTAGATCTGTAAGCTCTAGGTCTAAAATTGTCTGCAAAGGAGTCTGTTAAAGCATGAGCAGTACAGAAAATAACGTAGAGTCCCTTATTCCCAAGAGTTAAACCAGAAATGTACCTTCAGAAATTGTATTAATCTTTTTATCTCAGTGTCCGGTGGGCACAAATCATATTCCCTTCCCCCCATTCCCCCTGCCCTCCTCAACTTGCAAAGCTGATTAATTTGATTAAAATAAACTGTGGACTGGTTTTGACCCTGCATGTACAAAGCATTGCAGACAGTCTGAGCACTGGTGAGCATGCAAACTTCTCACAAGCACAGCAGGTAGCAGACCTACATTTAACAGCCCATCTGCTCTGTGCTTTTCTGCAGGCAGGAGAGTAGAATGTACACTTTGGAGCCTGGGGTTAAAGGTTTTTTCCTTTTGCTTTCTCTATAGCAGTCTTGTCTGTCAATTTGTTGTTCCTGTGAGTTGGGCTCTCTGCTCCCTTTTTCTGGTGAGCTGTGAGTTAATCACAACTACTTTGCTTCAGGAGAAGAAAAGCCTATTACTAACAATCTCTGCTTGTCCGTGTTTTAGAGCACCAAGGAGCGTTTCCTGTGGACGTGCCCTTTTCATGCACCAGTTCAGCTTTACTTTGTTATCCGCAATCCCAGCCGGTCACGTGACTTTGGTATATCTAAGATCAAGATTTGGAATTACAACACGACGACTCTTAGTGTAAGCAGTTTCTTCTCAACTCCTTGCTGTGTATACTCACCTTAGACCTAGATAGACTCAGTTTGACCTTCCTTCCAAAAGTCTGAAATAAATATAGGTATTGTCTTCTCTAATAGGAAGGGGGATCTGGAGGGATGTCTCATCTACTGTGGGGTTTTGTTGTTGTCTTAATTCTAAGCGGTAGAAATGCAACTCATAGTGTTTTCACCAACAAAGTCAGTATTCTCTTTCAGATCCTTGCTAGTATTTCAGAAGGGGTAACAAAATCCTTGCATAGTGTTTGTTGTGGCTTTACTGGTAATCAGAAATTGAGACGCTGGAAGGTAAGTGCATGTCAATGTGCAGGTCTCTGTTTGGGTTATATTATCAGAATAGAGAAGACTATTTGTCTGATCACATGATTATTTTGTAGATGATTTACGAGAGAGAGATTGACTGACTCTCCAACTCAGGGTCCTGTAGTTTTTGTCACTTGAAATTTGGCATGTACGATCTGTGTATGTATGTTAAAACTTTAAAATATTCTAGCATTGCAAGAGACATTACATGGCAGATGGTTACTGATTCATATGTCTGAAATTCACTGTGAAATTATTCTAGTTAGTACACTATGATGTTCAGTTCAGAAAATTCCCAGGTACTGAGTCAAAGAGGATTTTCTGTTCTGGATTATAAATGAGATAAGCTTTATCCTTTCTGACTTGCTCTCATCTGTGTTCTTATATAAGCATATGGCAATACAAATGTATAGAAACTGCCACAGAGGAAACAGTCTTAACAAACACAATATAACACCAGCTTAAACTATTTTTTGGAATCCTTGTTGCTGTGTGTATTAAATGTGGGTTATAGGATGTTATACTGTAAACAGGGGGGATACAATGGACCTTTCTGAACCCTTTGAAAAGGAATTCTATTTGTGGAGTAAATAATACTGGTCTGTTGTCACCATGTGTTGAATATGTTGCAAATGTAACTGTATATTGATTTGATTAGATACATGAAATAGTTGGAAAACCCCCACTGTGGCCAGGTTCTCAGCTAGTACAAACTAGTGTAGTCCAATTGACTCCTGTGCAGCAGTGCTGACTTATGCCAGCTGAGGATCTAGCCCACTATTTTTCATGTGGGGAAATAATAGAAAACAATTCTGCATGGTCCGCTATCATCTGTGATATAGAAAAGTTAGCATAATTTCTGCTGTATTCATTTCTATTCAAGTATTTTTAAAGAAATAAATAATAGAGCGCTTTACAATTTAAGTTATAACAGCCCTCAGATCACTCCCTTCCCTGCTAAAATAAATCCTGACCAAAACTACTATTTTTTTAAGATCCTGAGTATCACCGCCTGCTTCCCCTTCTTTCTACCCCTCAAAAAAGCCGTGAGTGGGGAGAAGTGTCTAAATGCATCCCAAGTGAATCCCAAATATTTTTGCAATACTATGCAAAGCTCAACTCAGTTTGAACAAGTATTTAAACAGAAAGTGGAATTGTTGAGATTGTTTAGGGATCTAGGATTTTAAAACAGGAGACTGAAGGTCAAAAGAAGTGGTGGAAAGAAAACTATTAGAACCTGCCACACAATTACTACAGAAAATGTAACTGATTTAAGTGAAAATGTGTATTAATTTAAGGGACATCTCAAATAAAAAGTACTGTCTCACTATCATTATTGATTAAAATTTAAGGGCACTTCTGAAGACGACTGCTGCATGTATTGATTTTAACGCAAACGTAATCAAGGTGATATCTTAGATAATCATCAACATAGGCAAGTTTACTAATTTAAGAGCAGTCACACACCAAATCACACAACTAGCTGATTAAGGGCCTGATCTAAAGCCTATTAAGTGAATAGTAGTCTATCCATTGATTTCACTGGGTTTTGGATCTAGACCTACATTTACTGGATTAATTATAAAGGCAGGTATAATAATGACTAAAACTATAAACTTTAAGGAAATTGCCTTTATTACTATTGCCTTTATTTACTTTAGGGATACATAGAATTAACGGGCTTGCTAAATTTAGTGGTTTAAAGTGTTAATTCATGTAAGAAATGTGTTAATCTGTGAGTTCGCTGTTCATAAAAAGACTCACAATGAAATTCACTTCCTCTTTTTGAGAATTATCTCTGTAGATCCACACTTTTTAGAGCATATGTCTTGGAATCAGACCTCCTGGTACCTGTGGAAAAACAATAGCATTAGGGGTTGTGTGCGTATCTTACTCAAGGAATTAACACTTGGTTATAGGCACCAAAAAAGATGAAGGTCATCAAAAAATATTGATTTGTCGAAACAACCTCTGTGAAACAGGGTCACTTCTGATGAATCTCCCAACTCAAAAAATGTTGAAGAAAATGTCTTGAAATTGTTAAAACATTTTTGAATGAAAAATTCCATTTTCTGGTTCTAAGATTCATAGATTATAGAAACCATTGTGATAATCTAGTCTGACCTCCTGTATAATAGGACATAGGATTTACCTGAGTTAATTCCTTTTTGATGAAGTTAAGGTTAACAATATATATCAGTATATAGGGTAAAATATATTAGAGATGTCACAATTATCTCCAAACCAAATATAATAAATCCAGGAAATTCAGAGCTAAAATTAAACTTCAGTAAATCCAAGCATGTTAATGTATGGAAAAATGCTGCCAGGGCACCCAAATCACCTTACTGTGTCCTATAGGGATACCATGCAATAACTGTACAGGTATGGTGAGTGTTTTGGTCCAAGATAAAATTAATCTGGGAATTTCCTTGTTTTTTTAATTAAAAATTCCATAAATTAACAAAAAACCCAAGTAGAATGTTACCATGTGATATTTCTAGTGATTTGAAGTAGCAACCATATATCATTTTTTAAAAATGTTGTCTTTGATGATCAGTTGCACCAATGTGCGCTGGCTGCTTCCTGCCACTCTGAAGCAGCACAAGAAGCCAGAACATATTGGCCAGTTAAATTGGGTTTACAACTGCTTTGTTTTGCTAGAGCAGCTTAAAACAGCCAGAGTGTACACCCCAGTTTTTTCCATCCTCCACCCCGTCCTTCAAATGCCACCTGCTTTTTGCACCTCTCTGTATTCCCTCATGCATCCCACCAAGTTTCCCCCGCTTGCATTCTCTACATTCCCCTGTGTACACAGACCTGTTTTCCCTCTCTCCTGCACACCCCTGCATGTGTGTACACATAATTTCCCCACCCCATCCTCCTGCACTGCCTACACACACACACACACACACACACCTCCTGTGAAGTGGGTGGACTCCCCTGCAGGGTCCTAGAGCCTGGGCTCAAGCCCTAGTCCGGTAGTCCACACAGCAATGAAATAGCCCCTGCAGCCCAAGCCCCGTGAGCATAGGCTAACTGCAGGTTTTTCTTTTCTTTGCACATTCTTAGGAGTGAAGTTAGGCCATGATCTGGAACAGCACTTAAATATGCCCTGGCTCTGGGCGCACTGAGATAGCAAGTGTGAGGGACAGAGTCTTGCACGCACCGCCCAGCCCCACACCCCGAGGTGGTGATTTACTTCTCCTTTGGCTGCTCTCGATGCCTAAACCAAATGTGCCCACTTGGGAACACTACCCAGAAGGGGCACATGAATCAATTATTCTGCAGGGAAAGAGTAAAATCTGCAGGGGACATTAATTCTGTGCTTGTGCAGTGGCACAGAATTCCCCTAGGAGTAAATTTCATCTGTATAAAGTCTGCCATCCATCAGATGGATCAGATCAGCCTCCCTAAATGGTGTAGGCCCAGGTCACCATAAAGGATGCCTCAGTGTCTCAACCTACTGTGTAGTTTATGTCACAAGCGAATGGTGAAGGTTGGAGATGCTGGTGGTAGTTTTCTTGGTAGCAGACAATGCCTCTGGAACTCACTTCCAGCAGAAGTACAATTAAAATCAAACTTGCCGTCTTTGCTGAGGCTTTTCCAAGTAACTAAATTTTGGTTTCCTAGCTGACTGGTAAAGCTGCAGGCAAGAGGGAAAACAGCAGGACTTTTGGATTCTCTTACTGAAATCCTGAATGCCTCAACTTAAACCTTAAAAGGTATTCAGATACCATGAAGGTGCATGCCATGCTTACAATAATAAAAGTAGTCTTGTTCAGTAAACTTGTTCCATTTTCTAACTCTTATTCTGGATCCCTGCACAACTGCCAGACACCTTTCTGGGGTACCAGTTGTAGTAGGAAGAGGTCCTGAAACATAAGCCCTTGTATCAGAGGCCTAGTATGAGGCCTGAGGCCTGGACTAAAGAAGTGGTCAAAGCTTTGCTAATATAAAGCAAAGTCAGGCTATGAACTAGAGGCAGACCCTGCTCGAGGAATCTGGCAATAACAGGGCTGATATTGCAGAAACACACATTCCTAAGTAGTGTTAGGTACAAGAATAGACATGCGAACACATTCCAGAAGCATGGTACCAGAACACCCCAATACCAGCACGTTCCCCAAAGATAACAGGAACACACTGACTCATCCTAAAGATTAGGTCAGGATGACAGCATGATGGATAGAGATGTTTTGATCGAACCAACAGGTACAAGGCAATGGGTGGCGCCCAGATACGTCAGGGGCAATACGTAACTTGTTTGTATTGGTGTATAAAGAGGTATCTCAGAGGGAGTGTCTTTGGCCAGCCTAGGGGGGCAGTGGAAAATCCCACCACTGACTGAGCTGTTTCCATTGTCATGGGCATATATGTGCTAGTGTAATTGTAGACATTGATCCGGGGAGGTAGGACCATGCTTCGTCAGCAATAAACCTGGCTGGGTGCCTTCATACCTTAATCGATCTTGTGGTCATTGGATGTTTCGCTCAAGGTCTGCTGTGCCAGCTGTCTGTGCCGAGCTGGGACAGCACACAGGGAGAACACACACACGCATCCAAACATCTAACCACACCAGTGATAAAAGAGAAAATTTAACTTCTGACTATATTTGAAACAATAGCAACAGCTATTTTGGAACTTTAGTTTACTGGCTTCTTCTTACAGGGAATTTAGGACAGTTATATTTTTTCCCCAGAGTCTTTATCTTACACAATCATATAATAAAACAACCCTGTAATCTCTAAAGCCAAGACTTCTCTCTCCCCTTCTCAGAGGCTTGGAAGATGCTGACTTTAGTGGAAGTGTTGTGGTTTCACTTAAACATGACAGAGTACCACTCTGTGGTAGTTCTGCCTGCAACGATGCAGAGGGGGTTGGGGTGATAGCTGGACTAGTGCATCTACCACTACACATATCTACTAGCCAAAACTTCCCATTTATAGGTTTACTGGACAGCAGCTCATGGGTTATTTTAGCATCTGTGGAGTTGCTATACTGGTGACCCATAATCTGCAGGGGGAAATTCTGTTCCCCTGGACCTCCACAATGATCCCCATGAAAATCTGATTGCTTGGAACCTACATATAAAAAATGTTTTGTATCTTTATATGGATTAATATCATATTATATTAATATGTTCCCTATTCACTCTGGAGTCAGTATATCAATTCTGTTATATCTGGTACTTGCGGCAGTGCAATACAAATCTTCATGCTTCTATTTCATTTCCTTTAGGACCTTGACGTATGTGCAAAGAATGTGAAACTATATATTGATGAGAACCTTGTATTCGATGGTCAGTTAGAAAAAGGCTGTGGAGATCTAACCACTGATTTCAGCACTACAATTGACCTTAAAGACAATAGACAAGAGATTGCTGCACATTCTACACAAGGAAATAAAAAATCAAATGGAGCTAATAGCACAGGCAATAAGGAGGACCTGTTTTTAAAATACCCACAGCCAGACAGGGTTTCGTTACACTGGAAATCTTCCTTAGAAGAAAATCTCTCTGAGGAAATGATGAATTCCATCAACTATAGGAAAGAGAAATCAACTACATTAGAAGAAGATCTGAAGGTGTTATCAGCTCCTGTGTCTGCGAAGACTCTCAAGAATGATGTGTCAGAATCAGCAGTTATGGAGTACGTTCAGTCTGATGATGAGCTTACTATGAGTGAGCAAATGGAAAAACTAACCGGAATAAAATTATCTGAATCTTCAGGTGTAACTCCATCTTGGTTACAGTCCTCTTCCCGAGTGACAGAGAAGTGCCATAAACAGAAACCCTCCTGGCTGGATAAAGAGCACTCTTTAGATTTGAGAGTTCAAGAGCAGTCTGATGGCACCATGAGGGGCTGTCCAGGACTAATTGATGAGACTATCAAATGTCACGGAAGTGAACTGGGGAGATCCAACAGTAGGAATGCAAATGGAGATGAGAAGACACAAATGGTAACCAGTAAAGGCTGTACTATTGACTTGGACATTTTAGACCAGCTTCCGAACAAATATTGCTGCACCCCTGAATGTCCTGCTAGTGGGAGGAGAAGCGGCAGAAGTGTAAGAAAGAAGGGTTTATGTACAAGTCATGGAGATGAAGGTCTGACACACACAGGTAAGAGCTGAAGACAGCATCCTTAACTCAAGCATTGCTTACATATTCTCCATTATCAGGATTATATGAGACAGGTTTTAGTTACACTAATGCAGTATTTAGTTTTTGTTGTCCTCGAGCAATACAGAGACACCACTGTACTGAGCATAGTGCAAACATATAATGCTAGAGAGTCCCTGTCCTGAACAGCTAGCATTCTAAGGGCAAGTCTTCACTACGGGGGGGGGGGGGGGTGTCGATTTAAGATACGCAAATTCGACCTATCGGAGCCGACTTACCCCGCTGTGAGGACGGCGGCAAAATCGACCTCCGCGGCTCCCCATCGACAGCGCTTACTCCCACCTCCTCTGGTGGAGTAAGAGCGTCGATTCGGGGATCGATTGTCGCATCCTGACGAGACACGATAATTCAATCCCCAAGAGATCGATTTCAACCCGCCGATTCAGGCGGGTAGTGTAGACGTAGCCTAAGTTTGGGTGTCAGTCATGTTCAGAGGAGGAATGGATTCCGTGGTTAATTATGTTGGAAGGTTATCTTTGCAATAGGGCTAGTTGGAAGTTCCGATGAAACAGTTTAATCAGATACTGTGTATTTATTAAACCTGAAAAGTTTTGTAAAAATGGTTTAGATTTGATTAATTTTCATTGATTCTCAGGCAGGATTCTGTCAGAAACATGACTGGTTTCCTGCCAGTTCACCTGGTGGGGGTGCTGGGGAGCCTGTGTTTCCATGGTATGTGGCTCCAGATCAGCCCCATCATGTGAGGGCTTCCAGATTCCCTTTCATGGAGCCTGGGAGCCCTGGCTCTAGCCAAGGCTCAGCTTCTAGTTCTCGAGCAGGAAGCCTTAAATCCCTCAGAGCTCCAGCCTGAGCCAGGGCTGTCAGGGTTTCCAGGCTCCAGGACACATAGGCAGAAGCCTGGAAGTCCTGGGATGGGCTCCCAGGATTTGTGGCTCCAGGGTCGCCTTGCTATACAGATGCCCTAGTCATGGAATCTGGGCCTTCCAGACTCCCAAGCCAGCTTACCAACCTATTTCCAAGAAAGTGGACAAGCTGTACCAAATCCTCTATGAGGGCTTTTCATGCTTTCATATGCATCTTCCTCCTAACTCCCTAGGACTGGCAGCAACAGTATAGAGATCAAGTTCTGGGTATTTACACTAAGCCCCTAATGACAGAGAAGGGAAAAGATTAGATTCTTTGGGAAGGAAGCTGTTTTCTTCATCTTCCTTAAATATGAGAATTGCAAATGATCAGGCAATGATGGCCACATACACATTTCATATCTGTGACAAAATTTCACTTTTTACAAATAATCTCCCAGAAGAGCATAGTAAATTAGCCAATGCCCTCATCAAGGAGAGTCAAAATGTGGACAGACACCCTTAGAGCTTCATTTGACATTTCGGATGCTGCTCCTAGATTGGTCGCCTTCTCTGAAACTCATCGCAGACATGCTTGGTTCTTCTTCAAGATGTGTCCCTATGGGTGCTCCATTGTAGGTGTGTCTGTGTCCTTGCGCGTCTGATCAGAGATCTTCGGTAGCCGTCTCTGTTTGGCCCGTGCATGCTCTTTCCCTTCCTTGTGTTATCTGTGCCTCAAGGCTAATTAGTGTTGTGCAGGTGAACCACCCTCAGTTCCTTCTCAACCGCCAATTAGCAATCCATTCACAGATACTTTAGGTCTTTAGAAATGTTCCCTTAGTGTTTTCATTCACTCTTTTCTTCTTAGTGTTATGGGGTTTCTGTTAGTTTTTTCTTCCCTGTTTAAAAATTAATAAATAACCCCCCCTAGTTTTTATTTTATCCCCTTCTCTTCCCCCCACCTCCCACCCCCAAGGGATTGCCCCCAGTAAGGGGCATGCCTGGTTCCCTTGGGTTTAAGAGGCACCTCTCTGACAGGGAAGCCATAGTGGTTACAGATGAACATTCCCTCTGTGTGCGATGCCTTAGAGAGGCCCACATTCCACAAAAGTGTACTTTTTGCTAGCAGCTAAAAGCCAGATCCCCAAAAAGCCAGGAACTAAAGTTGAAACTACACCTGGTGGAGGGATGCAATGAACTCCCATGGCTGCCAACATCACACAAAATCTACCTCTTATGATAGGGACTGGAAAAAGTTGGACTTGTTTGGAAGGAAGACCTACTCTTCATTGATCTTGCAGTTCAGAATTGCAAATTACCAGGCTTAACGGAGAAATGCAACCAAAAGAACTACGCCAAACTTAATGCTTTTATTGACCACCTGCCAGAATCACAATGAGAACAGTTTCAGGCCATTGTATATGAGGGGCAGTTAGTGTCGAGAACAGCACTCCAGACTGCACTAGGTGCTGTGGATACAATGGCCCGCTCGGTATCAACAGTGGTCATGATGTGATGGACACATCATGGTTATACCTTTTGGGGCTCCCAAAGAAGGTTTAGATGATGGTAGAGAATCTCCTTTTTGAAGGCACAAAATTGTTTGCAGTTAAGACTGATGCATCGCTCCACATTCTCAAAGTTGTAGAGACACACTATGGTCATTGGGGATCTACACACCGGGTCAGAAAAGGAAATTTAGTCCTCAGTGTTCCCACAAATGATGTCAGCCCCAGTCCCCTCCACAGCGCTATTATGAACCACAGCAAAAGAAGTCTACATTTCAAAGGTGTAAACCCTCAGCCCCTCAATCTTCAACATCAAAACCTTCCACCTCGAAACACCAGTTTAGATGTCTTGGTCAAGGCTCTGAGAGCCCACTCCCTACAGCATTAGCTGCAAATTTCAGACCTTCCACATCCCTTTGGATGCTGTCTTGCTCTGTTTCTTCAAAATTGGGAATACATATCTACCGACAAATGTGTTTTGGATATTGTGTCAAGGCTGTATCCCCACTTTGAACTTTAGGGTACAAATGTTGGGGCCTGCATGAAAACTTCTAAGCTTAACTACCAGCTTAGCTCTGGTCCGCTGCCACCATTCTCAAAAGCTAATTCCCTTCCCTGGGTAGCCTTGAGAAACCTTTCACCAATTCCCTGGTGAATACAGATCCAAACCCTTTGAATCTTAAAACAAGGAGAAATTAACCATCCCCCCTCCTTCCTCCCACCAACTCCTGGTGACTACAGATCCAACCCCCTTGGATCTAAAACAAGGAAAAATCAATCAGGTTCTTAAAAAGAAGGTTTTTAATTAAAGAAAAAGGTAAAAATCATCTCTGTAAAATCAGTATGGAAAATAACTTTACAGGGTAATCAAACTTAAAGAGCTCAGAGGACCTCCCTCTAGCCTCAGGTTCAAGTATAGCAAACAAAGATAAACACTCTAGTAAAAGGTACATTTACAAGTTGAGAAAACAAAGTAAAACTAAGACGCCTTGCCTGGCTTTTTACTTACAAGTTTGAAATATGAGAGACTTGTTTAGAAAGATGGGGAGAACCTGGATTGATGTCTGGTCCCTCTCAGTCCCAAGAGCGAACAACCCCCTAAACAAAGAGCACAAACAAAAGCCTTTCCCCTCCCCAAGATTTGAAAGTATCTTGTCCCCTTATTGGTCCTTTGGGTCAGGTGTCAGCCAGGTTACCCGAGCTTCTTAACCCTTTACAGGTAAAAGGATTTTGGAGTCTCTGGCCAGGAGGGATTTTATAGTACTGTACACAGGAGAGCTGTTACCCTTCCCTTTATAGTTATGACAGTCTCCAATGGATACTTTATCCATTTCACCTCCCTCCCCATCCCCTCTTCAGGGACCTTTCTTACGAGAGACTGTTAAGACAGGAAATAGATCACCTCCTATGCCTGGAAGCCATAGAACCTGTTCTGGTACATCTCAGGGGCAAAAGATTTTTATTCCCGATATTTCCTGATCCCCCGCAAAAAAGGAGGTTGGAGACCCATACTGGACCTCAGAGCACTGAAGAAGTACATGAAGGCAGAAAAACTCAAGATGGTCACACTAGCAGTAATTATTCCATCTCTGGAACTGGGAGATTGGTTCTCAGCCCTTGACCTCCAGGATGCATATTTCCACATACCCATTCTACCATCCCAAAGATAATTCCTTTGGTTTACCCTGAGTCAGGATTATTACCAGTACAGAATACTTCCTTTTGGCCTCTCATCGGCTCCCAGAATGTTCTCCAAGGTCCTTTCCATAGTATTGGCTTATCTACACACCCTGGGGATTATGATTTACCCATACTTGGACGACTGTCTCCTCAGGGCCCACTCCTTCAAAGATGCCCTACGAGTCACCCACGGAACTATGGACATATTCATGAAGCTGGGTCTACAAATTAATGTCCAAAAATCGACCTTAACCCTGGTACTGTGTTTGGAGTTTATAGGGGCCAATCTTGACTCACTGCAAGCAAAAGCACTCCTTCCGCAACATAGATTTCACAGCTTGCCGACGCTCATATAGACAATTCAAGACAGCCCACAAACGTCGGCCTGACATTGCCTCCGGTTTCTGGGACATATGGTGGCAAGCACATTTATAATATCTCATGCCAGACTATACATGAGGTTTCTTAAGGCACGGTTCAGATCTGTTTACAGACCAAAGACAGGTTAGACAGATGCCCTCCAGGATCAAACACTCCCTGGATTGGTGAAAAGACCCAACAAATGTCTATATGGAGGTCCTGTTCACACATCTCCCCCAACATTGTATCCCTAATTGGCTGGGGAGCACATCTCAACAACTTCAAGTGTCAGGACAAGTGGTTGCCCATGAAGATAACTCTCCACATCAACCTCCTCGAACTCAGAGTGGTCAGAAATACTTGTGCTCACTTTCTTCCACTGATCAGAAATAAGCACACAAAAATTATGACAGACAACATAGCGTGCATGTATTACATAAATTGTGAAGGGAGTGCAAGACCATCCTCCCTATGCGCAGAAGCGCTAAAGCTATGGAACTGGTGCATTCGCCACAATGTTTTAATATCAGCGGCTTATCTACTGGGAGTGCAGAACATAACAGCAAACAGTCTCAACTGCAAGTTCTCACATGACCACAAGTGGGAAATGAACCCAACAGCATATTCTATCAATGGGTACCCCGACGATAGACTTGTTTGCTACTTACCTGGAAATGCCCACTCTATTGCTCCAGAGCCGGCCTCGGGAAACACTCATTAGGGGATGCTCTCCTTCTTCCATGGGACAAGAGCCTTTCTCCCATTCCCTCTGCTGTTCAAGGTCCTGATAAAAATAAAAAGAGAAAAAGCAAACATCATTCTGATTGCTCCCAGCAGGCCAAGACAGACGTTTACCGGTATCTGACACAGCTGGCAACATGTTCCCCAATTTCTCTTCAACCCACTCCTTACCTCTTTTCGCAGAACAAAGGACAAACTTTCCATCCCAACCTGTGGATCCTCTGTCTCAAAACTTGATTCCTTCGTGGTTCCAACACATAGAGATCTGCTGCTTCAAGGAGGTGCAGGAAGTGCTACTACACAGTAGAAAATCGGCTACCTGACACACTTACCTGCAGAAGTGGACTATGGTTCAGGTTTGGTGCAATTCCAGACAAATTACCCCGGCATCTTCCACTCTCCCCATGGTATTGCACTACATACAGGATCTCAAGATGTCAGAGCTGTCCCTCAGTGCACTCAAAGTACACACTGCAACCATAACGGCTTTCCATCAGCAAACAGAAGGATATTCAGTTTTCACCCACCCAAGTACAAAGAGATTCCTCGTGGGCAATGTCTGTCCCCAACCCAGATATCCCACTCCAACATGGGACCTAAATCTAGTTTTAAAGAGCCTGACTAGATCACCCATTGAACCTATGGCCTCTTGTTCGCTTTCATACCTGTCAATGAAGACGGCATTTTTGGCGGCCATCACCTCGGCGAGGAGAATAGGGGAGATAGCGGCACTAATGGCTCCTCCCCCCCCCAGTATTCTTTAAAGACAAGGTTATTCGTAGGCCACATCCAAAGTTCATTCCCAAGATTACCTCGTCTTTTCACATAAAGCACCTGATTCACCTACCAACCTTTTCTCCTAAGCCTCACTTTCATAATAGGGAGGCTATACTGCATATGCTAGATGTTAGGAGAGCCTTAGGGCTGGTCTTCACTATGGGGAGATCGACACGGCTTCAATTGATGCAGCAGGGGTTGATTTAGCGAGTCTAGTGAGGACTTGCCAAATTGACCGCAGAGCGCTCTCCGGTCGACCCTCGTACTCCAGCTCCCCGAGAAGATTAAGATAAGTCAATGGGAGAGCATCTCCCATCAACGCAGTAGCATAACATAGGTCGACTTACCCCAGTAGTGAAGACAAGACCTTAGCCTTTTATCTGGACAGGATGAAAGCCTTTAGGAAATCTCCTAAGCTTTTCCTCTCCATTGAGGAAAGGTCAAAAGGCATAGCAATATCAGCCCAAAGACTTTCCAAATAGTTCTCAAACTGTACTAGCCACTGCTATCATGCTTTCAATGTGTTACCTCCATCTGGAATCTGCATATACTCGATGAAGTGGTTTCCACCTCTGTCACCTTCCTCAAGAATGTTCCAATCTCAGAAATCTGTAGGGCAGCGACTTGAGCATCTGCTCATTATTTCGCAGAACACTATGTGATTACTGGAAACTCTGCTTCCAACACATAGGGATGCAGACACACCTACAGTGGTGCACCCATAGGGGCACACATCTCGAAGAACCATCGTTACTACACAAGGTAACTTCCTTTTATGGTCCTCTTCTCTTTCCCCTGAGACGAAGTCAAAGATTAAGGAACTTCTGTTTGAGAGAGACAGTCTGTTCGGTTCTAAAACAGATGAGGTGTTGGAAAAGATTAAAGAAACTAGATCTATGGCAAGATGTCTAGAACCCTTTCGGTCTTTCAGACAGAGAACTCCATCCTCATTCAGATACCAGAGACAATACAACATTTTCATAGTCTTTTTATTACTCTAAAAGAAAACATCTTTATCAAGAACAGCAACAACAGCATCCTCCTCCTTCTCAGTCTCAATTTAGGAAAAGATTCTCCAAACTCAAGATGAGACTGAAGTACTTTTCTATGACTTCTTTTTGCCCAATATTAGACCTCAGGTTTGATATTACAACCAAGAGCTGCAAACGAACCTTAGATGTTCATTGTCTACCCTGTGGAGACTGTCTGATTTTTACAATACATGGCAAAACATCACTATGGACAGATGGATTTTGTTTCAAGACTATTCCACTCTCCCTTTCCTTCCCTTTTCAGGGACACCTCTCACAAGAGAATTCTCAGAGCAGAAATCCATTCTCTGCTTCTACAGAGCAATAGAGGAAGTCCTGGAGGATCTCAGGAATCAGGGGTTTTAATCTGGTTCCTAAAATGGATGGAGGTTTCTGATCAATCCCAGATCTGAGAAAATTAAACAAATACATTAGGAATTTTCACTTCAGGATGCTGACTCTTAGTTCAGTCATCCTCTCTCTTTCTGATCTAGATTAACTTGGTGCTCTCTATTTAAAAGATACTTACATCCACATTTCCATTCAACCATCTCACAGAAACTACCTTCATTTAACCCTGGGACAGGTCCATTTCCAATACAAGGTTTTCCGATTTGGCCTTTCTAATCTACCTTTGGGTTTTACAAAATGCCTTTCTGTAATAGCAGCCTTCCTGAACAGACAATGCATTTTTGTGTTCTCATATTTCAGTGACTGGCTTCTGAAAGCTCATTCCAAAGTCGAGTTGAACAAAGTCATTCTCTTCACGCATTCCCTATTCCAAAAATTAGGTTTTCCAACAAACAAGAAAAAATCATATTGCGCCCAATGTAAACAATGCTTTTCATAGCAGTAGTTGTCAACTCCACAGTAATGAGAGCATACCTGGCAGAGAAAAAATTCCAAAAACTGAAATCCAGCTTTCTCCAGAAATCACCGCAGGAAGTACTGTTCTTCCTCATCCTTCTGGGTCTTGTGACTTTAACAACATCTGTTACAGCTTACACAAGATTCAGAATGAGATTGCTGGGTTTCAAGAAATTTCATTCTCACAGTGCACAGCATGTACATGATGCTTACAATACAAGGAAAGTTTGGAATACTTTTCTACGGTGGATGAAGCCCAAGAATGTACTGAAGGGAATGATGTTCAACCCTCCACCTCCTTCAGTAATAAGTACAACGGATGCTTCCAAGACAGGTTGGAGGCACATTTCAACAAATTATTAACAGGGGATCTCTGGAATCTGCAAGAATTGCAAATTGACATCAATGTTTTGGAATTAAAGGCTATCCATTTAGCACTCAAATCCTTACTCCCTCAGATTCAAGGCTCTGTGTTGCAAGTTGCCATCAGCAATGTGTCAGCAGTGTATTCTGTAAACAAACAAGGAGGTGCCCATCCATCACAACTTTGCCGAGAAGCAATAAAACTATGGAACTGGTGTATATGTCATGAAATTTATCCAACTGTGATGCTTGTAGCAGGATCTAACAATAAACTGGCAAACCAACTAAGCAGAGACTCTTCTCAGGTTCACAAATGGTCTCTAGAGGAATCAGTGATTCAAGACATTGTCAATCTTTGGGGATTTCCAAATGTAGATCTCTGCCATCAGCCTCAATACCAAATGCCCTCACCTTTGTTTCAGAGAAGAGATAGACACTCAGTCATTGATGGATATGTTTCTCCTCAATTGGGGGACAGATCTGATGTATGTTTTCCTGCCTTTTCCATTATTGTTTAAGGTGGTAAAAAAGATCAGACAAGACTCAGCCAAAATGATACTCGTTGCTCCAGCATAGCCAAGACAGCAATGGTACATGAACTAGTTTCTCCTCCACAAAAGGAAATTCAAACACTTACCTGTATTGCCATATTTCCTATCATAAAAATGGGAAGAGTGCACCATCCAGACCCTCAATTGCTACATCTCATGGCATTGGCAACAGGACTCTGACAAATTTTGAGAACTCTTTTTCTCTTGAGATGCAACAAAATGGCAGATGAAATTCAATGTTGTTAAATGCAAAGTAATGCACACTGGAAAACATAATCCCAACTATACATATAAAATGATGGGGTCTAAATTAGCTGTTACCACTCAAGAAAGAGATCTTGGAGTCATTGTGGATAGTTCTCTGAAAATATCCTCTCAATGTGCAGCGGCAATCAAAAAAGCAAACAGAATGTTGGGAATCATTAAGAAAGGGATAGCTAATAAGACAGAAAATATCATATTGCCTCTATATAAATCCATGGTACACCCACAACTTGAGTACTGTGTGCAGATGTGGTCCCCCCATCTCAAAAAAAGATTTATTAAAATTGGAAAAGGTTCAGAAAAGGGCAACAAAAATTATTAGGTGTATGGAATGGCTTCAATATGAGGAACGATTAATAAGACTGGGACTTTTCAGCTTAGAAAAGAGATGACTAAGGGGTATATGATAGAGGTCTATAAAATCATGACTGGTGTGGAGAAAGTAAATAAGGAAGTGTTATTTACTCCTTCTCATAACACAAGAACTAGGGGTCACCAAATGAGATTAATAGGCAGCAGGTTTAAAACAAACAAAAGGAAGCATTTTTTTCACACAATGCACAATCAACCTGTGGAACTCCTTGCCAGAGGATGTTGTGAAGGCCAAGACTATAACAGGGTTCAAAAAAGGACTAGATAAGTTCATGGAGGATAGGTCCACCAATGGCTATTAGCCAGGATGGGCAGGGATGGTGTCCCTAGCCTCTGTTTGCCAGAAGCTGGGAATGGGCGATAGGGGATGGATCACTTGATTATTACCTGTTCTGTTCATTCCCTCTGAAGCACCTGGCATTGGCCGGTGTCAGAGACAGGATACTGGGCTAGATGGACCTTTGGTCTGACCCAGTATGGCCGTTCTTATGTTCTTAGGTACTGCTTAATTCTTGAAAACAATCTACTAGAATATGTTATGATATAAAATGGAGATTTCTACTTTGGGTATCAGATAAGGGTTTTGATCCAGTATTTGCTCCTATTTAGTGTATTTTAGAGTACTTGTTTTTCCTAACAAATAAGGGATTATCCATCTCATCGTTTAGAATGCATTTAGATGCAATAGCAGCTTTTCATAATCCTGTGGATGGTAAAATCAGTTTTTTCTTGTTATATTGCTGAAAGATTTTTAAGGGTCAGTTGAATCTTTACCCACCAGTTTCTCCATGGGACTTAAACCAAGTGTTAACATTTGAACTTTTATCAGCTTAATATTTATTTCATCTTTCCATTAAAACAGCCTTTATTATAGCAGTTACATCAGCTAGAAGAATTAGTGAATTTTATGCCTTGATGGCAGATCCTCCATTTACAATTTTTTATAAAGATAAACACCCACATTTTTTTACCTAAAGTAATTTCTGATTTTCTTGTTAATCAATGTATTAACCTGCCAATACTTTTTCCAAAACTCATAAGAGTGAATTAAAGTTACATTGTTTGGATGCTAAAAAAGTTCTGGCTTACTATTTAGACAAAACTAAAGTGTTCAGACCTCGCAACTGTTTATTTCTTATGCAGATAACTTAAAGGGAAAAGTGGTGCTTAAGAACATAAGAACGGCCATACTGGGTCAGATCAAAGGTCCATCTAGCCCACTATCATGTCTTCCGACAGTGGCCAATGCCAGGTGCCCCAAATAAATAAAGCCAAGCACCTCACTGCTAAGGGACAACAGGCCCAGCCAGAAACTGCTGCGCAGGTCCCAGCAAGATTTGAACTCATGACGCCTGGTTTACAAGATCAGTGCTCTGGGTCAGACAGTTCAATGAAGTGAGTTATAAGAATGTTTCACGTTCTCCTCCTACTACTATTAAAACACATTCTACCAAGGTAGTTTCTACTTCAGCAGCATAGACCTATTTCATTAATTGAAATGTGTAAAGCAGCCACATGGAGCTCAGTACATACTTTTACTAAACATTATGCATTAGACATAGCTGCTAGTCTGATGCACAGTTAGTCTGATGCACAGTTCTTCAACCTCTATCTCATTGGGATACGTTTACACCATACATTTACTATGTACTGCTGATCAAACTATCCCAAAATATTGCCAACTTTGTAATATATAAAAACTGGACATTCCAGCAGGAGTCCAATTGCCCTTGCCCAATCCCTTCCCCTTGAGGCCCTGCCCCGCCCCTTCCCCCAGGCCTCATTCCCACCTTGCCTCTTCCCCCGAGGCCCCGCCCCTGCCCCAAGGCCCCACCCCTCATTCACTCCTCTTTCCTCCTCCCCCCCCCGTCACTCGCTGCTCTTCCTCATCCCCTCCTCCCTGCATGGGTCGAGAGGGATTTGCCTGCAGAGCCAGGGCTGGGAACTGCAGATGCCCAACGCAGGTAGGAGGTGGCCCTGGCTAAGTAGGGGCTGGCACAGGTGATGACTCAATGCCTCCCTGCCTCCCCTGCCTGCAGTAACTGGACTTTGGGTGTCCAATCAGTAGAGCTGACCGGACACTGTAAGGTCCCCTTTTCGACTGGACAACACCATTCATAGCTGCTGGTCGGTGCATATCCCAGGAGTGTGAATATGCAGAGTCCATCTTGAAGAATCTCGGTTATATGTAGGTAACCTTCATTTCTTGTGAGAAGCTGCTCAGGAAGGAAGTGGATTCCCTTCTGAGGAAGTGGGTTATAGAAGAAGTTTTGAGTCAGCCCTGGGGAGAATGCTTTTACCTCAGCATAAGGAATGAGAATGCTTCTTCATGGCAAATAAAAAGGAAAGCTTTGGATCAATTGTGGATCTTAGAAAGCTTAATAAGTGTATCAGGACTTTCAAAATCCAAGTGCTAATCTGAGCTCCATCTTCCCTTCCCTTTCTGTGCAAAATTAAGGTGGGACTATCAGTTTAAAGAATGGCTACTACAGTAATCAAACTATCCCATTGCAAGTTCCCACACCAAGGATGTTTATAAAGCAACCAGCTGTGGTAGTTACTTACTTAGGGCCTTGGCTACACACACAAGTTGTACCACTTTAATTATACTGCTATAAAGTGGTACAAGCTCCCTACTGTGTATGTGGTTATACCACTATAAAATTGCTTACACTGGTAGAGCTTATTCCCATTTGGAAAGAGGGATAAACTATACCAGTATAAACACTTTTATACTGGTATAATTGCATCCACACTGAGGGTTGTACAGGTATAACTATTTTGGTAAAAAAATAAAAATCACACCTCTAATCGAAATGGCTATACTGGTACAAAATCTGCATGTAGATCGGGCCTAATATTTAAAATGGTCAGTAATGTCTTTTCTTATCTGGATGGCTGGCTAATTTGGGTCTTGTCCACTCAGGCTGTGAGTTATAAATATTCCTTGGAGTCAGCTTGCAATCTATTGTAATCATTGAGGCTGCAGATAAACTGGGAGAAGAGACAACCCTCCTAACTGAAGAAAGGTACTTCAGCATCCACCGGTCTTGTATGATGTTTAAGGACAACCCTCTGCAGACAACTCCAATAAGGAGAGAGAGGTCTCTGACTCTGACCTTAGAGCAAGCCCAGCAGGAGAAAGAGGGCAATTCTTTTTTCATCTGTGGCCACTGTTCTCTTGCATTCTAATAATCCATAGAATCAGCCAAGAAGCCAAAGGACAGATACTTGCAAGACTACCTTCAGAATCTGCCCATTTCCCATCACCCTTTATTTAAGAAGTAAACTAGGATGCAAAGAAATGTCCTGGCAGGTGCAAATGCATAAGTAAACAGGTAACCAAATTCTAGACAATTCAGGAGTCAAAATATGCCAACAGTGGCGCTGGAACACTTTTTATAGTCAGAACAATTAATGAAACTGTAAAGCAGTGGTCCCAAACTTTTTACCTCGCGCCCCCCCCCCTTACTCCTGTCCGTGCCCCCCTAGAGTGGGTGCCAGGAGTGGGGCCGTGGTTCCGGGAAGGGAGTACAGACAGAGGTAAGGGGGTTGAGGCTGGGGCCACAGCTGGAGGCAGGCTGCAGCACCCCCACTTCCCGCGCCTATGGATGCCACTGCAGCTTCAGTACTTCATACATCGTCAACAACAGAAAAGGGGTGAGGAACACCGTTTTCAATTTTTCTCATTTCTTTGACCACATTTATTTGTCTGGACACAACTACATTTTCTGTGAGGTAGTAAAGGTGGCTGGCACATGTTTGCAGGAGAGAATCCAATTCAGGCTAATCCCTGAGCTATATAATACAGCTCTATATTTGGTAGACCTAAACCTTTATTTGTTTTATATGCCTAAATTCCATTCATTTAATTCTGGGATGTATTTTATCCTATATAAATCCTTTAATCAGATTTTGTATTATTTTAAGAAATTGAGACCCACTTGTAATGAAGCAGACAGAATATATAGTTTAACCAAGGGGCTGTGACCATACAAAATAAATGACGTCCCTACACTGAGAACAAAAGATTGGACGAGTTCACAATATGATCATGTAAAGCTTATATCATTGGATTATATTGTATTTTACCATAGCCTTAAATCTTTGTTTTGGTGATGCATAAATTAAATAGGGAAAAAAATGTTAATGCAGCATTGTTGACAAATTAAGTACTAAAAAGGCAGGAAATGTGATAATTGTGGTTCCTTCAGTAATATTAAGTTGACCACATTCCATATCCTGGGTGTTTTATGTTATAACATTTAATAATATAAAAAGTAATCTATCATTGCTGTTGGGGGTAAAAGTTGGGAAACCGAGTCACAAGTCCACCCAATTTAGGCTTAATCAATTGTCACCTTTAATTCTCTCTGAAATTGTATAGATACCATCACTTACAATATGTTGTCACAGGGTTGACTCACCGTAGGAGCTGCCTCCTCCTGGTGGCTCTGGGGATTAGCTCTTGCCAGCCGCTGCTCTCCTCTGGTGGTGTCTCTGCTAGTTGTCTGTTTCACCCTGCTGCCCCTTTCACTCCTGGAGCTGCAGCTTCCTGTTCATGGCTTGGCCTTCTGGCCAGGTTACTAAGGTCCTCTCCTTCCGAGGTAGTCAAAGTCCTTCCGGACCAGCTGTCCGGCTGGCATCTCCTGCGCTCTGTGCCACTTCCCAGTGGCTGGTAGGGGAACCCAGGTCCACCTTCTACACTGGTTCCAGCCCAAGGACCCTATGACAAGCAGCCAAGGTCTGTACAGTCCTGCCCCTTGCTGCTGGTTCCCTGGGCTTCTTCCTACTTATCTGGCTTCCTCCTCTTTCTTGGTTCACCAGCCCAGGTTCCCTCCTCCTAGGCAGTGAGTGTAGACTACTTCCTTGCAGCCTCTTGCTGCTCACAGCTCCTGGGCTTTATACAGGCCCTTCCTGTTCCTGCCCAGCTGAGCCCCCTTCCAATTTGTGGACTGCTCCCTGTCTCCTTCTTCAGGTGCAGCCTGGGCAGTTAATTGGCCTGCTGAGCCACTTTAACCCTTCCAGCCTTTGTGTGGGGTATGCACCCCATCACATGTGTGGACATACATTTATGCCTGAAAAATAATAACAGTCAAGACAGAATTGGTAAATGGGCCCAAGTTACTACATTCTGGACACTAAGAAGACTTTCACCTTCCATGATATTTATCACCTTCTCTGATCCCTTGGTCTGGTCCTTCAGTCCCATTCTTCTGTTTCTGGTCTGGTGTTTTTCCAGTTTTGACCCATGTTCACTTGGGTCTTTTATCCATTTCTACATTACTGATTACTTAATCTTTCTTCAATTAACATTTAACACATCAGACCTTTGGATTTTAGGTATCCTGTACATTATGTATGCACAAGCTTTAGTCACCTAATGTCCTCATTTTTCATGCTGATTTGAAAATTCTAGGTCATGTTGCCCTGGATCACCCTGTTTCTAAGTCCAGAAAAAGGGAGTTTTTGCTTATCGTTATATGTTTGTACCCCTTACTTACACCTTCCAACACCACACATTACTTGTCTTGCCAACAGTATCATTTTAAACAAATCAGCAAATTATATCAGAGAAAAATTAACAAAAAATACACGTATGCCATATACTCCAAGACCTGAAGAAGAGCTCTGTGTGGCTCAAAAGTTTGTCTCTCCTCACTAATAAAAGATATTACCTCACCCACCTTGTCTCTCTACTATTCTGGGACTGGCACGGCTACAACTACACTGCATATTATATTTCAGTCCTTCTACCAACAGATGCTTAGGTACCTGCCTATACAGCCACTGATAGGACTTGACCTGTGTGGCCTCAGCATGGATGAATACCCCTACCAAAGGTATGTCATAGTGCACCTGGAATTTCCAGAGGAGGTTGCTGTGGTAAGAGAAGAAGTGGACACCGCTACATTAATATGCCCCGACCTTGAAGAAATCTCTGATGTCTCTGTGGTGATGGGACCAAATGCAGTCTCTTCAAGGTACTCGCCGATTACTGCAGACAACGATCATGGAATCAATACCTACGCACCCTGATGATTCATGCACTTTGTGCTACAGCCTATAGAAAAATCAAGGACAGTAAAAAGATGACTGAGCTACCAACGAGAGCACTGAGGTACATGGGCACAACCCCCTTAGTGGTGCCTTCAGTTACTGAGAGAGAAGTACTTGTCATGCGTACCTGCCTAAAAGGCAGTAAAGGGGCATTAGCAATGGTAGAGCAGCCAGCTGAAGGAGGGCTCCCTGAAAGAGTGCTGGTCCCTAGTGGAGGCATAATCCTATCTGCTGAAGCCCAGGAAAACGTGATTCTACTGATTGCTAATGAAACCAGCCATGATGTTGTTGTGAAACAAGGGCAGAAGGTAGCAGACCTCTTTGGGCCCGAAATTATCATGAAACCCCTGTGTGAAGCCAGGGCTCCATCAATAGACCATGCAAAGTTTGACTTTGGGGATTCACTATTGTCTGAGGAGTGGAAGGATCACTTGAGGAAGAAACTTTATGAAAGATCCAAGGTATTCTCACTATACGAGTATGTTGTGCAAACGGAATGGAACATAACATCAGACTACAAAACTCCCAACCCTTCAAGGAGCGATCTAGGAAGATTGGTCTCTCAGAGATGGAGAACGTGCAGCATTATCTTCAGGAGCTGATTGCACATGGCATCATTGCAGAATCCTGCAGCCCATATGCCTCCCACATTGCAGTGGTCTGTAAGAAGAATGGGAAAATCCGGATGTGTATCAACTATGGTACTCTAAATAGGCACACTGTAGTTGACCAGTACAACATACCTCGAGTACAAAATGCCTTGGATTGTTTGCTGGGGAGCCAGTGGTTCTTGGCGTTGGATTTTCAAAGTGGATACCACCAGATCCCTCTGGGAGAAGAGCATAAGGAGAAGACAGTCTTCATCTGTCCTTTAGGTTTTTATCAGTTTGAACACATGCCCCAAGGAATTTCTGGAGTGCCTGCCACATTTCTATGTCTTATGGAGGAAGCTGTGGGAGACATGAACTTACTGCAAGCCTTAGTTTATTTGGATGACCTGACTGTATTTGGAAGAACCTTGGAGGAACATGAAGAAAGACTTCTTAAAGTGCTAGACCAGTTGGAAGTCTGTGGACTGAAGCTTTCAATTGATAAATGCCAGTTCTGCAGAACATCATTCAAGGATGTGGGTCATGTTGTGCCCTAAGAGGGTGTGAGTACCAAATCCAGATAAAATAGAAGCACTCACTATGTGACCCCGCACAAGTAATTACAGAGAGCTCAAGACCTTTCTCAGATTTAGCAGCTACTGTCACAGGTTTGTGAAGAATTATGCTACCATCATAAAGCCTCTGAATGATCTCACCAGGGGATGCCAGTCCGGTAAGAGCAAATCTCAGACCAAGGGGAAGGGGGAAGTCCCTGAAGTCTCCTGAGCAGAGAACTATTGGCCCTTCAAACCTCTTTGGACCCTGATGGGACGAGATACATGAAAAGGCTTTTCGAGAAATCATTCAATGGCTAACACATGTCCCAGTCCTCATCTTTGCTGACCCAAGTGAGCCTTTTATCCTACATATGAATACCAACTGGGAGAGCAGTCCTGTACCAGAAAGCTAAAGGCAAATGTAAACCCCTGGCCTTTGCCAGCCTAGGGCTGTCTGATAGCAAGACTCACTACCCCATTTTGGAGGTTTTGGCCTTGAAATGGGCTGACACTGAGAAGTTTCAAGATTGCTTGTATGGGGCTCAGTTTCAAGTGTGGACAGACAACAATCCACTGACTCACATATTAACAAGTGCCAAGCTGGATGCCACAGGGCAGAGATGGATAGCCACCTTGCCTAGCTATGAGTTCAGCATTCGGGACCGATCAGGAAGAAACAATGTAAATGCAGATGCATTGTCCCAGCATCCACAGGCACTGGAAATTGCTGTGATCCCTACAGATGGAGTGAGAGCTATTTGCAGTATGAGTTGTCAAGAATCAAAGGCCCAGGAGAATCTTTATGGTTGTGTAGCAGAAACTCTGGGTCTGTCCCCTGGAAGTGTGCCATCTGCCTCAGTGAACTATATTGTATTGGACCAGTCTCCATTGCCCATGCTCAATGCTGCAAAAAACACAGTTGCAAGATACCGATATTCATGACACACTCTTGCTAAAAGAGAGGGGCAAAACCCAGCTGCAGTGATCCCTTCTACCCCTGAGTGTATGTTACTAATGAGAGAATGGAGCAAACTAAAACTGATTCGGGGAGTGCTGCACCAAATCACAGCAGATAATTTACATAATCAACAAATACAGCTAGTAATATGAAAAGTGTCTTCCCTGCATGACGACTTTGGACATTTGGGAATGGACAGAACCCTGGAACTTATTCATAGTAGATTCTATTGGTCCTGAATGGCTGAGGATGTTTGCAGGAAATGTGAGACATGCACTCAGTGTGTTCAAAGGAAAACTCTGCACACTAGAGCTGCATATCTGGAGAATATCTCTAGCAGCAAACCTTTGGAGCCTGGTGTGTATTGATGTATTGTCTTTATGTGTGGACAGAAAAAATATTGGAACATTTTAGTAGTGACTGACTGCTTTACATGGTATGTGCAGGTATGTCCTACATGCAACCAAAAGGCAACGACTGTTACTCAAGAGTTGTGGGAGAAATAATTTTCAGTGTATGAATTCCCAGCACAGAAACACTCTGACCAGGGATGGAGTTATCTTCTGAAGAAGTTGCTGAGGATGGTGGGAATTAAAAAGTCTGAAACAAACTGCATTATCAACCCACAAGGTGACCCTAACCCAGAGTGGTTTAATTGAACTCAGTCGAATATGCTAGGGATTTTACATCCAGAACAGAAGGCAACCTGGAGCCAGCATGTTGCGTTTTTGGTGCATGCCTACAATGCCACATATAATGATGCTACAGGAGTCACTCTAGATCTCCTGACGTTTTAGTGAGAACCAAGATTACCCATAGACTTGTACTTCAGAGGATGGAGATAGCTATGAGATGCATCAGCAATATGACTCCTGATTAAGAGAAAAGTTGTGGGATGCTTATTGCTTAGCTATGGCTGCAGCCTTCAAGAACTCAGACAGTAACAAGCACCAGTATGATAGGGTGAGTTCAGAAGAGCTCCGGCCAGGGGCCAGAGTCTGTTGTGAAATTGAGATGTTGCTGGCAAACACAAGATAGCTGAGAGATGGAAGGCATTACCTTCCACCCGGTGGTGGAAACACTCAGGGATCTGCGGTCTACAAGATTAAACCTGAAATGGAGCCCGGGCATATAAAGACAGTACATAGAAACCTCTTACTACCTGTGGGGGAATTAGTAGGCGCTCTTGGGACTGGGTGGCAAAAAGGTGCTGGACCAAAGCCACTACCCAACAATGCAGTGGTCCCCCTGGGGCTAACTCACCCTTACTTAGTGCATCTGAGAGGGACTCTGAAGAGGCAGACACTACCATGGTGTATCCTATGGTGAAGACCAGATTCTGGCCACAATCAGCAGAACCTAGTGAGAGCGCCACTTCTTTTATCCTAAACCCCATGGTGGAAGCATTTGGGCCTGTTGCTGACATACCCAAGCCACCAATGAGACCAGGCTGGGATGATGACTCTGCCCCATCATCATTCCCAGACCTCCTTTAAGAAAGACAGGCTTGTGATGACACATCTAGGTTGTTGGACAGTGGGGACATACAGATGGAAAGTGTCCCTGGTGCCATGGACCCTCCAGTATTAAAACAAGAGTTGCAGGGGCCTATGTCAGTAGCTGAGGGACCCTCAAGGGAACCCTCACCATCCCTAGCCCAAGAAGAAGTCCCCCGTATGCCTCCAATGCCCACTCTCCATAGGCATGACAGGGTTTTAAGGCCAGTAAACAGTTTAACTTACGATGCACCTGGGGTGGTTAGTGAAGAACAATACACTTAGCTCACAGGCTTTTGGCAGCCATAGTAGGCTTCCTCAGACCCTTTGAGGAGAGCTAGTGGACTTGGTATAATATGGAGTGTGATTTTCTGGAACAACAAATGCTTGGCTGAGGGAAGGATGTAAGTAGGGTCTGAACGAGGTCTCCCCTGACATCTAGTGATGCACTGGGGGAACTGGGGCAGGAGACCATGCTTGCACAGACTTGCCTACTCTTCCTAGGTGCACAGCATGATGGAGTACACTGGAGCTACTTTGCCAAAATGATCACTTTTGACTGGTGTTGGATTACAAATCCCGTCAGTATGGAGTGCAGTGGTAATGAAATGTTGTTATCCTTATTGTATGAGTAAAGGGCAGCAGAACTACTTAGCCTGCCCTGATTGAGGGGGTCACCCTGAACTGAAACTCACTCACTTAAGCAGGGGGTAGGAATGTCAAATCCCAGTGGAGAGAGGAGGTAGGTGCTTCTACCTAGTGGTGTGGACCCTACCTAAAGAGTCCTAGACACCATTTGACCTTCCCTTCTCCAGTGTTTAAAGACAGCTAATTCGACTCTGCTGAGAGACATCATTTCTGTTCAGTGATTACCAGGGCTGAATCACAGATAAGCAGGTCTATGTCTTAGACCTGGTGGAGGTACAGTGGTGAAATGAAAGAGAATGCAGCGGCTGTACTGGCAATGGAGCTTCCCTGTTACCCAGAGAAATCACTAAGAGCTGAAATCACTGAAGACCTGGGTTAAGCAGTGGAACCTCAGAACATGGCATCACAGAAGTGGCAGTGAGCATCCAACAGCAGCAGCACACAACCAGCGGTAGCAGGGAAAAGCAGCAGAGGCAGAAGTAGTGGCAAAGAGCCAGTTGCAGAGGAGCACAGTGACCACAGAGACATTGCTCGATGCTCCCCTTATCCTCAGCGTGTGGGAGGTGAACCCTGTGAACACACCTCTGAACTCTGGGTCTTTGATAACCAAGGACAGCCACCTGTGAGTGGGTTGCAGTGGCGGGAGAGAGGAGTGATGTGTTCGAGACATTTGTTGGTCTGACTTTCCCACCACAAGGTGGGAAGCTGGGACAAAGGACACTGCCCAAAGCACTGTTGGGTTAGGGTTGCCTATGGACACATGCTGTTGAATGTGGTTGTCGTGTTTTCCCAAACTAATGCTCGGTTTCCTTACCCTTTAAATAAAAGTTCTTTTGTTATACACAGACTTAGCGAGTGGGGAAGTATTGCCTCTTAGAGGTGCCATGGGGTGGTGGTAAGTTTTCCCAGACTACTGGGTGGGGGCTTGAGCCAGTTCTGTTCTGTATTGTTAAAAGAAACCCCTGGATGTTGAACCTGGACCTTATTGCTGCCAGCTACCCCTGGCAGAAGGGTTACACTGATGATCAAAGGAGAAAGAACAATAACTGTCTCTCTCTGAGTAGATTGTCAGTATAACTGCACACTCTCCAACCTTCATCCCCACTTCTTCACGGTCTCAGTTATGGATTCCAATTAAGTGGACAGGAGGTGGGATGGAGTCATTGTTGTGGCTCTCTACGTAACCTTGCAACCAATATTCAGGGCCATAAGGAAGCATGTGCCCAGCAGTCTTGCCAACGTTTGTGATTTTGTCAAGAGTTTCATTACATTTGGTGTTTTTTCTTAAAACCCCAGCTCTTAGACTCCTGGGGTTATGTGAGTACAGTAACTCCTCACTTAAAGTCGTCCCAGTTAACGTTGTTTCGTTGTTACATTGCTGATCAATTAGAGAACATGCTCATTTAAAGTTGCGCAATGCTCCCTTATAACGTTGTTTGGCAGCCGCCTGCTTTGTCCTTTGCTTGCAAGAAGAGCAGCCCGGTGGAGCTAGCTGGTGGGGACTTGGAACCAGGGTGGACCAGCAGCCCCCCATCAGCTCCCCGCTCCCCTAAGGTCCCTGTGTGGCAACCGCCCAGCAGGCTATCAATTGCTTGCTGTGCAGGGGGTGGGAAGAGGGAGGTTAATGTCAGGGTGTCTCCTCCCCCCCCCCCGCCCCCCTGTTTACCACATCTCTATAGAGCAGGGAGGGGGGACACGACAGGGCTTAGGATGGAGGGAGCTTGCTAGCAGCAGCTGCGGTCTCAACTTGCTGATGTACTTAGAGTGGAGTCAGCGTACTTAAAGGGGCAATGCGCATCTCTCTCTCTCTCCCACACACGGTGTGTGTGTCTGTCTCTGTCTGCCATTCTGTCTCCCCTCCCTCCATTTGTGCTGCTTTGTAGAGTGTGAGGCTACATTAACAACAATGTGTTAATTCTTGAGTGCTCAGCCGATTGCTAGCTCATCATTTAGCAGTAAGGCATTCCCTGGGAAATATCCCACCTTCTGACTTCACCACCTCAACCAAGCTTCACAATCATCATTGCTGTGTACAGCATTAAATTGTTTGTTTAAAACTTATAGTGTGTGTGTGTGTGTGTATATATATATATATATAGTCTTTTGTCCGGTGAAGCTTATGGGAAAATTAGATTCACTTAGCTTGCTCGTGGGGGAGGGATAGCTCAGTGGTTTGAGCATTAGCCTGCTAAACCCAGGGTTGTGAGTTCAATCCTTGAGGGGGGCCACTTAGGGATCTGGGGCAAAATCAGTATTTGGTCCTGCTAGTGAAGGCAGGGGGCTGGACTCGATGAGCTTTCAAGGTCCCTTCCAGTTCAAGGAGATAGGATATCTCCATTAATTAAATTAAGCAAAATGATGTTAAAGTCACATTTTTCAGGAACATAACTACAACGTTAAGCAAGGAGTTACTGTCTGTCAACTTTCATTTTCTGTAAAATGTAAAACTTCATGGTTGTAGAGAAAAATCTTACAGGTATGACCCTTAAAGGCTCAAAAACCAAAGGCAAATAAACAGAACCTGATATTTTATTATTTTTAAAAAATCTGATTTTGGGTACCTAACTCATGATTTTTGAACCTTTGGAGTTGGAAAAACTGACATAGCTGCAGTGACCAGTGCTTTCTGGAAGAGTCTGACCTCTAAATCTAGCCCTGCTAGTGTTCTCCCAAGCATAGTGACTAGTAACTAACTTTGTCATCCATTATTCTGTGGGGCTTTTCGAGGTAACCTTAACTTTGAATTTCAAGTTCCTTTAAAAAAAAAAAAAAAAAAACAAACGTTATTTTTTCCTCTGTAAATATTAATAATTTCAATCTTAACTCCAGCTTAATGGGGTTTTTGGCTGGGAGCTTAATTTATTATTAATTGTATAGTGCTATATTTGTCTGGTGCTTTACAGGTATGTCAGAAAGCTGGTCTCTGACCAGAGCGACTTACAGTGTGCATAGAAATGAGACACAAAGGAAAGGGGAGGGAAACAATAAGAGACCTTTTCCTTTAATATTATTTCATATTACAGTAGTTCCTAGAGACCCAGCCATCATTAGAATCCCATTGTACTAGTCACTGCAGAAATACATAGTGAGAGACAGCACCTGTCCTGCAGAGCTTACAATCTCAGTAGACAAGACAGACAAAGGGTGGGAGGGGAAACAGAGGGGAAGTGAGTTCCCCAGGTCACACAAGAAATCAGTGGCAGTCCTGGAAATAGAACTCAGGTCTTCTGACTCCTAGTGGAGCAGGAATTGGACCAGAACACACAACCCCCATTATCCCTTGCCTGAGAATTGTATTCCCTCGCATCAGATTGTGTGTGCTCTATCACTGTACTGGCTATAGGCCTAAATTTGCATTCACATGCAGAAAAGAGTCCTCCTCCTCCTTCTCCCCCCCCCCCCCCCAGTGTCTGTAACCGACTCAGAGGATACACTCACCCTTGTCTCAGACTTTCTCCATGTTCCAACCTCTGAGTTAGCATCTTGTCAGCACTTTGAGGTGGCCCCCCATTGCGCACTTATCTTTATGACCAAAGGCTTCAGCCATCCTTATATTCAGAAGTCAGTTCCTTCATTATAATTAGAATGCCCAGCAGTGATTAAACCCAAGTTTTCCTTTTTAGCATTTTCAGTTTTTTAAATTAAAAAATTATTAGATAGAAAGGCAAATACAGTAAATAAAAGTTAAATTGCTGTATAAGCAAGTGCCTGATTAATATTGCTGCCTGTGCTAGAAATGCGTTTACAAAGTATTACACTGTTATCTCAAAATACTACATAGTGTAAAGTCATTGGTTCCCACACCCTGACCCCCAATGATAGATCCCTAGCATAAAGGTTATGTTCCACTCCCCTGGCTGTGAGAGTGAGTCTGTGGCTTGTTGTTTGTGTCAAACTCCTCCATCCCCCTCAGAAGAATATTTTTAACCACATCAGGCCAATATAGTGTGACAGGGTAACTCTTTCTACAGACACCCCTAACAAATCTAATGGGTTTGAGCCCTAACTTCTTAAGAATGTCTTTCTTGTCCTGCTTAGATCTCCATTAGTTCTCATTACCTTTCACTGAAACATGTATAAATGATTATAACCAATGTGAGGCCCAGTCAGTGGATTATCTGGGCAGGATCATTAGCTCAACCGCCACTGGTGAGCGGTTTGCTCAAAAAACACAAGTACAATTTACTCATACAGCAAGTGCATGAAAGTTTAGCTCTGACACAAAAATATAACTCCAATGTCCAGATTCAGCAGCTTGTCAAAGAGTCAATGGAAGTTCTGATTGGTCAAGCAATATGGCAGAGGTGTGGCTCTCAAGCCACATGTAGCTCTTTTACCGTTAAAGTGAGGCTCGCAGAGCCTCCCCCCCTCCTCCACCTACCACACTTAGGGGAGACGCTCAGGACCTCTGCCTTGCAGCGGGGAGGGAGGGTGTCTTGAGGCTTCTGCCCAGTGGGGAGGAGGATCTCAGGACTTTAGGCCTGTGGGACTCACCTGTGGTGGCTTGAGGCTTCAGCAGGATGGGGGCTGAAGTGCCAAGCCCCAGCAAGAGCCTCCCGTGGGGCTGAAGACCCAAGCCCTGGCAGGTGCAATCCAGGTCTCGAACTTCTGAAGCTTGTTGTATACAGCTCGGAGGGTCAGTACCTTCGGCCACCCCTGCAATATGGGATAACACCCTATAAGATCTTCTATTAGAACAAATTATTGTGTCTATCAGTCTGCATTTACCACGGTGCTTTTATTTAAATCCCTTCATTCTTTATGTACATATTTTTCCTGAAAAGAAAAATAAATTTGTTTTGAAATAATTAAAATCTGTACAAACCGCAACCAAAAAGGTTGCTGGAAAAAAGAATGGGATCCAACATCCGTTCTTTGATCCACATTGTTCAGTATATGATGCACATGCAGACCACTCCTGGCAATAAAAAGTGAATATAAAAGCAAAATAATAAAAGGTAATGCTCAACATCTCTGTGTGAAATTCTAGAGCACTGTGGGTAGGAGGGTGCGGGTTAACAATTAGCATTTCATTCTCTCTTTATGAATACTTCAAAGAGCAGCTTCCTTTTATGCATCTGTTCTAGGGCTGTCAAGCGATTAAAAAAATAAATTGCAAATAATCGTGTGATTAAAAAAACCAATCGCGATTAATTGCGTGATTAATGGCACTGTTAAAGAATAATAGAATACCATTTATTTAAAATTTTTGGATGTTTTCTACATTTTCAAATATATTGATTTCAATTACCACACGGAATACAAAGTGTACAGTGCTCACTTTATATTATTATTTTTGATTACAAATATTTGCACAGTAAAAAACAAAATAGTATTTTTCAATTCATCTAATACAAATAATGTACTGCAATCTCTTTATCATGAAAGTTGAACTTAGACATGTAAAATTATGTACAAAATAACTGCACTCAAAAACAAAACAATGTAACATTTTAGAGCCTGCATGTCCACTCAGTCCTACTTCTTCAGCCAATCGCTCAGACAAACAAGTTTGTTTACCTTTGCAGGAGATAATACTGCCCACTTCTGTTTACAATATTACCTGAAAGTGACAGCAGATGTTTGCATGGCACAGTTGTAGCTGGCATCATAAGATATTTACATGCCAGATGCTCTAAAGATTCATATGTCCCTTCATGCTTCAGCCACCCTTCCAGAGGTCATGCGTCCATGCCGATGATGGGTTCTGCTCGATAACGATCCAAAGCAGTGTGGAGCGATGCATATTCATTTTCGTCATCTGAGTCAGATGCCACAAGCAAAAAGTTTGGTGGTTCGGGTTCTGTAGTTTCCGCATTGGAGTGTTGCTCTTTTAAGACTTCTGAAAGCATGCTCCACACCTCGTCCCTCTCAGATTTTGGAATGCACTTCAGATTCTTAAATCTTGGGTCGAGTGCTGTAGCTATCTTTACAAATCTCACATTGGTACCCTCTTTGCGTTTTGTCAAGTCTGCTGTGAAAGTGTTCTTAAAACGAACATGTGCTGGGTCATCATCCAGACTGGTATAACATGAAATATATGGCAGAATGCAGGTAAAACAGAGCAGGAGACATACAATTCTCCCCCAAGGAGTGCAGTCACAAATTTAACACTTTTTTTTTAAACAAGCATCAGCATGTCCTCTGGAATGGTGGCCGAAGCATGAAGGGGCATACGAATGTTTAGATTATCTGGCACGTTAATTCCTTGCAGTGCTGGCTACAAAAGTGCCATGTAAATGCCTGTTCTCACTTTCAGGTGACATTGTAAATAAGAAGCGGGCAGCATTATGTCCTGTCAATGTAAACAAACTTGTTTGTCTTAGCAGTTGGCTGAACAAGAAGTAGGACTGAGTTTACTTGTAGGCTCTAAAGTTTTACACTGTTTTGTTTTTTTGAGTACAGTTATGTAACAAAAAAAATCTACATTTGTAAGTTTCATTTTTATGATAAAGATATTGCATTATGATACTTGTATGAGGTGAACTGAAAAAACACTCTGTTTATCATTTGTACAGAGCAAATATTTGTAATAAAGAATATAAAGTGAGCACTGTACACTTTGTGTTCTGTGTTGTAATTGAAATCAATGTATTTGAAAATGTAGAAAAGCGCCCAAAATATTTAATTGTAATTGGTATTCTATTGTTTAACAGTGTGATCAATCTCAATTAATTTTTTAATCGCAATTAATATTTGAGTTAATCCCGTGAGTTGACTGCGATTAATTGACAGCCCTAATCTGTACCTTTATACAAAGCTGCACCTTTGTGCAGTGGCACATCTGTGTCACTACAGTCTCTTGTGTACTACAATCCAAAGCCCATTGAACACCTCCCATGATTTCAGAGGCCTTTGGATCAAGCCTGTACATAAAATTTGCACAATGATCCTGTAATTGACTTGTATTTCCATAATCGTGCTCAGCTGATGATACTCAGGCAGCCTTAAAACTTGAATTCCTTCCTTTTTTTTTTTTGCTGGTTTGTGTCTCAATATTAACCGTTATTGACATAATTATTTTGTTTAACACTAAGCTGGGAAAGGGAGTCAGAGATTTTAACCTTGTGTGATGAGAGAAGCAATGTAATAGCCAGGGCCGGCTCCAGGGTTTTGGCTGCCTAAAGCCGCGATCGCGATCTGCGGCGGCAATTCGGTGTAAGGTCCTTCACTCCGAGTGGGAGTGAGGGACCATCCGCCAAATTGCCGCCGAATAGCTGGACCTGCCGCCCCGCTCCGGAGTGGCCGCCACATGCACCAGCTTGCCAAGCCCTGGGGTAATAGCAGCATTAGAACAGAATGCTACAGCAAGAGCACCCAACATAACCAACACAATAGTCTACGTTTGATAGTCTACATTGTGGGAATTAGTTTCTCGTCATGTCTACATATATAAAGACTTGGATTTTATTTTCAGATGAAGCCCTTTGTGTCAATGGCCTAAAAAACTTCAGAGCTGGTTGGCATAGTGAACAAGAACACACTCTGCAGGAGTCATGGAACTCCCTTCTAAAGTTCAATTATTCTCACCGTGGGCGAATCTCCAACATGGATTTTCAAGGGGATATCTTTGATGAGTTTCTCCATCAGCAGAAAATCAGCCGGCATGGAGAACATCAGCTTGTGAGGAAAGAAGGAATACAAGTGCTACCAAAAAGACAAGAAGAAAATTACATGGAGACAGATGATGGAAATGATTTTAAAATCCCTGTTTTGCCATATGGACAGCACTTAATAATAGACATTAAATCCACATGGGGAGACAGACACTATGTTGGTCTTAATGGAATTGAAGTTTTTAGTTCCAAAGGAGAGCCTGTTCAGATTTCAAAGATAAAAGCTGAGCCACCTGATATAAATATTTTACCAGTCTATGGCAAAGATCCAAGAGTAATAACCAATCTAACTGATGGGGTAAATCGGACACAGGATGACATGCACCTTTGGTTAGCACCCTTTACTCCTGGGAAGCCTCACCATATCTATATTGACTTTGTGAATCCCTGTCAAGTAGCTATGATTAGGATTTGGAATTATAATAAATCCCGAATACACTCCTTCCGAGGTGTGAAGGATATTACAATGCTATTAGATGAGCAATGCATCTTTAAAGGAGAAATTGCAAAGGCTTCAGGAACATTGTCTGGAGGTATAGTATGATCCCTCATTTTCTTTGTGAAAACGACACCTGGCTACACTGCTGTTTTTAGCATGCTAGCTAGAGTTAGCATGGGTACATCTGCATGAGCTGGGAATCAAACTTCCCAACTCAAAAGTAGATGTATCCTCTGTAAAGAGATTTTTTTTATATATTTATAGCTCCTAGAGTCCCCAGCCAGGACAGGGAACAGACAAAAAAACAGAACATTGTCTCTGCCCCAGACAGCTTACAGTCTTGGGCTTTATTTGTATTGTCCTTGTTTTTATGTATAGGAGATCTTTTTTACAGATTTATATTAGAGATGTGTTTAAAAATCCTCTGGATTCTCTAGACTCACCTACACTACAATAAAAAATTGTGTTTTAACCTGTTAACTACAATAGAATCTCAAAAATAAACACCAGAGTTACAGACTTACCGGTGAACCGGACACCATGTGGAACTGGAATTAATTAATCAGGCAGCAGCGGAGACAAAAAAAACCACAAATACTATACTGCCTTGGGGCTTTAGCCCTGGAGCTCAGGGCTTCAGCCATGGGGGTTTGGAGCTGCAGCCACAAGCGGGGGGATGAGAGCTCCAGGCGGGGGAGAGCTCGGGGCTTCAGCCCCATGACCATGGGTGCACCAGGGCTCAGGACTTTAGCTACAAGGAGAGGACCAGTTTCAGCCCCAGCACTCAACCAGTAGCTAAAGCACCGAGCCCAAGTGGGCCCCCCCGCCCCGGCTGAAACAGGGAGCAGAGTAGTGGGGAGCCCCGATGCCTGTGACAGGGTTGAAACTGGAAGCTTCTGCCCCAAGCCCCAGCACTCCCCCCTACGTCTAAAGCCCTGAGCCCTGTTGCTCCCATGGGGCAGAAGCCCTGAGGCCCCTGCCCGGAGCCCTGGCACACCAAAGGTCAGAAGCCCTGACCACCACCACCCTGCGGCTGCAGCCCCAACCCCCCGTGGCTGAAGTCCATAATGTCTTGTTCAGAGTTACAGAACATTTCATAGTTACGAACAACCTCCATTCCCGAGGTGTCTGTAACTCTGAGGTTCTACTGTAACATGACTGTAAACTGTAGCATAGATAAGGAATAAATTGTCCCTTGTCTATGTTACAATTTACAATCATATTAGTTAAACATATTACTCAACGCATGTTAAAACAGTTCCATATTGTAGTGTAGTGAAGCCCGTGGTTTGCAGTGCTTTCACATTGTGTTTTTAATTCCTAATGTCTTGTTGTGCTTTTCAGCTCCAGAGCACTTTGGGGATACGATATTGTTCACAACTGATGATGATATTCTAGAGGCCATATTCTGCTATGATGAGACTTATGATGGAGAAATTGAAAATGTGTGCTCGCTAAGATATGAGGAAGAGCTAAAGAGACCAAGGACTGCTGATGGGGAGGGAGATGAGAGACCTTTTACACAAGCAGGCTTAAGAACAGATGATAAGCAGGTAGGACACATATTAATGAGGATTTCTAAGGAAACTATCTTCTATTTCCATTGAATAGTTCCAGTGGCAATAATTGATATCAGGGACTGAAGCTGGGACTGATATGGCTGTCAGTCTGTTCTGAGGATTTTATCACCAATCATATTACGGGGAGAAATTTGTTTTCAAAATGAATATTGTATTCCAATTTGTGTCTTTTCTTATTTATTCATGAGCATTTAATGAAGGCTATAGTGACATTATACACAAACTTCCTCTTTAATTATGTGGATAGAGATAAGACCGTGTTTCTTTTGGTTTCAGCCCAGCTGCATACGTATACTGCTTTGAAGTTTTCTGTGTTTTTAATCCACAACTTGTACTTTTCTGAGTGTCAGGGCTGCAGGTCTCAACTGCCAGTCCACAGGGCTCTTAGGCACCAGTATGTTCCAACCCGCTACCCAGTGGCCTGTTTTAAAGTGATCAGAACTCAAAGTTCACCTCTGACAGAGGACTCGAGTCCTGGGCTCTGATGGGTGGAACTCCAGGAATCCTGTTTGGTTCACTGCTTCTATTTGAACCAAGCAGAGGAACAGGAATTCATTTGTGCAACTGGGTTTCCCCTGCTTAGGATGGCATCCCCTGCATTACCTGCTCCTACTGCCTAATCTGATCTCTACCTGACCCTGCTGACATCTGACTCTCTTTTGCCCTCTGCCCTATCTCGGACTCTGATCACCTGGTATCCGGACCTGGCTTCCAACTCTTGTTCTGACCAATAGGTCTGGACCATTCACATCCCACTTGTGACACTGGGCTTAAGTCAGCTATAAAAGTAAACCCTGACCTAAAACTTATTCAAAAGTTTTGTGAAAATTTTCTCTACAGATCCAAATTGTAGCAGCTAGGCAACTTACCTTATGAGCCAGGGAACTATAAAGAGCAATATAATCTGTCAGGGAGCACTTGCTCATCTGTCATGGTATAAAAGACTCTCTTGTGACTTTCATCCCCTTAAAGTTCAGTAAGTCATGGAACATTGGGGAAATTCCAACGGACCGGAAGAAAATTAATGTTGTGCCAATATTAAAAAGGGTAAACAGGTGACCCAAGTAATTGTGGGCCTGTCAGCTTGACACTTAGAAAAAACAATGGAATGGCTGATATAGGACTAGATTAATAAAGAATTAAGGGAGGATAATATAGTTAATGCCAATCCTCATGTGTTAATAGAAAATAGATCTTGTCAAACTAATTTCATATCTTTTTTATGAGATTAAAAGTTTGGTTGATAAAGGTAATAGTGTGGATGTAATATACTTATGTACAGCATTGGCTTTGGTACCACACAACATTGACTGAAAAACTATAAAGATATAAAATCAACACAGCACACATTAAATAGGCTAAAAACTGGCTAACAGCTAGGTCTCAGAATGCAGTTGTAAATGGGGAATCATCATCTAGCACATATGTTCCTAGTGGGTCCTCTGGGGATTGGTTCTTGGCCCTATTATATTTAATATTTTTAATCAATGATCTAGAAGAAAACAAAATCATCACTGATAAAGTTTGTAGATGACACAAAGTTTGGATGGGTGGTAAGTAATGAAGAAAACAGTTCACTGATATAAAGTGATCTGGCTCGATTGGTAAACTGGGCATAAGCAAACAATGTGCATGTTAATACAGCCAAATATGTAAGATCATACATCTAGGAACAAAGAATGCAGACCATACTTATATGATGCGGGAAGCAGTGACTCTGAAAAAGACTTGAGGTCATAGTGGATAAATAGCTGAACATGAGCTCTTGGTGCGATACTGGGGCCAAAACAGCTAATGTGATCCTTCAATGTATAAACAAGGAAATATCATGTAGGAGAAGAGAAATTGTATTGCCTCTGTATTTGACACTGGTGTGACTGCTAGTGGAATATTGTGTCCAATTCTGGTGTCCACAATCCAAGAAGGATGTTAACAACTTGGAGAGAGTTCAGAGAAGAGCCACATGAATGATTAAAGAATCATAGAAATGTAAGACTGGAAGAGAACTCAAGAAGTCATCAAGTCCAGCCCCCTATACTGAGCTAGGACAAAGTAAACCTAGACCATCCCTGACAGATGTTTGTTCAACCGGTGCTTAAAAACCTCTGATGATGGGGATTCCACAAGCCTATTCCAGCACTTAACTACCCTTATAGTTAGAAAGTTTTTCCTAGATCTAACCTAAATCTCCCTTCTGCCGATTAAGCCCATGACTTCTTGCCCTAGTTTCAGTGGATGTGGAGAACAGTTGATCACTGTCCTCTTTATAACAGCCCTTAACATATCTGAGAACTGTTATAAGGTCCCCCCTTCAGCCTTCTTTTCTCAAGACTAAACATGCCCAGTTTTCTAACCTTTCCTCATAGGTCTGGTTTTCTAAACCTTCTATAATTTTTGTGGCTATTCTCTGGACTTTCTGCAATTTAGCTTTCCTAAAGTGTGGTGCCCAGAGTTGGACACAGTACTCCAGCTGAGTGAACAGTGCCAAGCAGAATGGGACAATTACCTCCTGTGTCTTACATAAAACACTCTTGTTAATACATCCCAGATTAGCCTTTCATTGCTGCATAACATTGTTCACCAATATTCAATTTGTGATCCACTATAATCCCCTGATCCTTTTCAGCAGTGCTACCACCTAGCCAGTGATTCCCCATTTTGTAGTTGTGCCTTTGATTTTTCCTTCCCAAGTGTAGTAATTTGCACTTGTCTTTATTGAATATCATCTTGTTCGTTTCAGACCAATTCTCTCATTTCTCAAGATCATTTTTAATTTTAATCCTGTCCTCCAAAGTCCTTGCAACCCCCTGCCAGTCCGGTGTCATCCCCAAATTTTATAAGCACTACTCTCCACTCCAGTATAATAGATTCATAGATTCTAGGGCCAGAAGGGACCCATTGTGATCATCTGTTCTGACCTCCTGCATACTATAGGTCAGATAACTGCCCCACACTAATGCCTAGAGCAGATCTTTTAGAAAAACATTCAGCCCTACTTTAAAAGTGGTCAGTGATGGAGAATCCACCATGACCCTTGATAAGTTGTTCCAACGGTTAATTACTCTCACCGTTAAAATTTTAAGCCTTATTTCTGGTCTGAATTTGTCTAGCTTCAACTTCCAGCCCCTGGAGTGTATTATACCTTTGTCTGCAAGACTGAAGAGCCCATTATTAAATATTTGTTCCCCAGGTAGGTATTTATAGACTGTAGTCAAGTCAACCCTTAACCTTCTCTTTGTTAAACTAAATAGATTGACCTCTTTGAGTCTATCACTATAAGGGAGG
Source organism: Chrysemys picta bellii (assembly GCF_011386835.1). Lineage (NCBI taxonomy): Eukaryota > Metazoa > Chordata > Testudines > Emydidae > Chrysemys > Chrysemys picta. The sequence continues at coordinate 57,208,822 of NC_088800.1, forward strand.
TTTTCTAATCCTTTAATAATTCTCATGGCTCTTCTCTGAATCATCTCCAATTTATCAACATCCTTCTGGATTTGTGGGCACCAGAACTGGACACAGTATTCTAGCAGTGATCACACCAATGTCAAATACAGAAGTAAAATAATCTTTCTACTCCTGCTCAAGATTCCCCTGTTTATGCATTCAAGTATTGCATTAGTCCTTTTGGCCACAGCATGCCACTGGGAGCTCATGTTCAGCTGATTAGCCACTAAATCTTTTACACAGTCACTGCTTCCCAGAATAGAGTCCCCCATCCTGTAAGTATGGCCTATATTATTTGTTCCTAGATGTATACATCTACATTTAGCCATATTAAAATGCATATTATTTGCATGCATCCAGCTTACAGAGCAATCTGGATTGCTTGGTATCAGTGACCTGTCTTTATTATTTACCACTCTCCCAAATGTTGGGTCATCTGCAAACTTTATCAGCAATGATTTTATGTTTTCTTCCAGGTCATTGAGAAAACTATAACCTATTACATATAATGTTTCCATGTGCATTTGCCATTATATTATTTATCAGCAAATTATGAGTTTTGAAATCATACCTCACAAGACACATTGTACATAGTGTGATAAAGTTCCTCCTCTATCTTGGTGGGTCCTGCACTTATTGGCAGATTTTCTTGCCTCAGAGATTCACCATGTGGGTTGGAGAACAGCCCAGAGACCTTCCCCTCTGGAAGAACCCACAGTCCAGGTCAATTGGGAGGTTTGGGGGGAACCCAGGCCCACCCTCTACTCCAGTTCCAGCCCAGGGCCCTGTGGACTGCAGCTGTCTATAGTGCCTCCTGTAACAGCTGCATGACAGCTACAACTCCCTGGGCTACTTCCCCATGGCCTCCTCCAAACACCTTCTTTATTCTCACCACAGGACCTTCCTCCTGGTGTCTGATAACACTTGTGTTCCTCAGTCATCCAGCAGCTCACTCACAGTTCCTTGCACCTCTTGCTCCCAGCTCCTCACACCACAAACTGAAGTGAGCACCTTTTAAAACCCAGGCCCCCTGATTGGCCTGCCTTAATTGATTCTAGCAGCTTCTTCTTAATTGGCTCCAGGTGTCCTAATTAGCCTGCCTGCCTTAACTGGTTCTAGCAGGTTCCTGCTTACTCTAGTACAGCCCCTGCTCTGGTCACTCAGGGAACAGAAAACTACTCATCCAGTGATCAGTATATTTGCCCTCTACCAGACTCCTGTACCCGACTAGTCTGGGTCTGTCACAATACATTATTACAATAGTCTGTAGGGTGTGAACACAGGGTTATATTCTGTCACAATATGGAAACAGTAAATCCACACAGCTAATGTGGAATAGAGTTTGTGTATTTGGATTAATGGACCCACATTCTGGCAATTCATCAGAATGAGACCAAATTGCAGTACACCAGAATGAGAATCTTTTGTTCATTTATAATACATAGCTACAATAGTGTCATGTGAAATAAGTGCACCATAAGTGATAAGATTTCTTTGTAAATTATAGTTTATCCCTTTCCTCTAGGTGTCTTTTTTTTTTCTTTCTTCTGTTCTTATGGATTGTCCTTCCCCGGGCTGTTGTCATGTCTCATTATTTTATCTGTCAAATTAAGATTGTGAGCACTCTAGGTCCAGGGCTTGTCTTCTTTCTTGTGCACATAGTTCTTTTCACATCAATAACACCGTATCAACAATACACTATATACAACATATGAATATCCACTGCACTTCTTGGTTTACTTTTTAGGTTCAAGAACAAGTGATGGTGTCAGACCATCTTTCTGAGCTTACACCCAAGGTACCTGGGGTATACACTGGACAATGTAAGTACTGTGTTTTGCCATTTTTTCTTGTAATATACAAACTAACGTATTACATACCACATTCTTTCACCCATAACATCTGCAAACATTATCATGTGAGATTTTTCTCCAGCACAGTTGTGTACAGACTCCTGATGAATGTTGGAATGAAGTAAAGAAGAGTAATTAAGTGTGCATAGGCTGAAGCTTTGTTCATTATGGAATTTAGCACACTATAACATTTGGAATTTAACCCAATTTTCAGTAATACTCAGAAAAATGGCATAAGTTAATTGACCAGTCCCTGAATGAAGGCTGATTTGAATTAGCTCTGCCCCTATCAGTTTCTGTGTAAACTAGCAGGATATCTCTGGACAGGTCTACACTAGGAGTGCTTTAGTGGTATAGGAATACCAGTCTAGTGTACCAGCAAAGCGCTCCCCTCACCTCCCCAAGAATGAAATAAGTTATGCTGCTAAAGTGCTGTTTGCCAGCTAACTGCATCTGCACTGGGCTTTCAGCTGTGTTATTCAGGGCTCACACCTCATCATACCCTTGACTGACACAGCTATGCTGGCAGAACTCTGTAATATAGACCCAGCCTCAGTAGAAATAGAACAGCAGTAATCAGTAGGAGCAAATCTTTAATGGCAAAGTGTTATAATAAGCAACACAAACAACAAAATACCTCCACAGCTAGGGTTGAATCAGTAGTACCTGGATAAAGATACCTACCTTCACACAGGCATTCTCCCTTCTCTACCACCCCAGCAGCCCTTCTGTAACTCTCTCCATGAGCACTTGTATAAAGAGAGAGGAAAATGAAACTGGAGTTAACATCTCCAGGGACTGCCCTTGCCCCATCACAGTCTGCTTCAGGAGACAAGACTCTTGAGCTTGCCAGTTGAAACTACTATCGATTAGCATCCATGTAAGCTCTGCAGAGATTGCCACACTTAGGGTAATTACTAATGTGCACAGCATGAGCTCAGCATTGTGCAATTATTAATAGCAGGTTATATGTAGCTGGACTGTACAGTTTGGCTGCCTTGCTGTTCGTTATACAGAGTATCATGAGTATTAGTGCTTCTTCAGACTTCGTGAAAGGCAGCTACTTGTGGGATTTATTGTTATTTATGAAATGAGAAATATTTTTACAGTTACTATGGTGGACTTATCCCGCCTGATGCATTGTAATTTTACCTGCTGTAGCTAGATATTATTGATACTTGTTTAGTAAACCTATGAGACTGTGGAATGTGAAAAGCCACCTGTCTGTATGTATACAATACTGCTGCATGCTACTTTGGCAGTCCTGCAGCAGCTATCTCACACTGCTTTGTGGGCAATTGTTACCGACCTTTCTGTGTACCCCTGTGCCCTCCCCTCCTCTGGTGTCAAGTTGCCAGGATGCCCCCCTCTCTCACTTTAAAACTGACACAGGACCAGATTTTGCCAATTTGCTGTTGGATTTGAGTATCTCAACATTGCTGAAATATTACTCCAGAAACTCCACAACATGCCTCACACAGCCGGTTGGAGCTGTGCCGAGACACTGGATCTCATTGCCATCTAAGGAGAAACCTCAGTGCAGGAAGCTCTTGTGGCCAGTCACTGCAATAAAGACCTTTTTCTGAACATTGCTAACAGATGACCACAACGGGCCACAACCAGAATGCTGACCAGTGCAGGATAAACAGCAAACAGCTCAGGAGAACCTATATTCAAACCAGGATGACAGAAAATGGTTCAGGAGTAGATAGGTGTCCTGTTCACTTTTTGAGGATCTGGATAGGATTTTGCACTATTACACAACCTCCCAAACCAAGGAGTCTGTGGAACCTGCTACCTTAGCTTTTCCCTATCCTGAGGATGACCAGCGAGACTCTTCGGAGGAGGACCTTGAGGAGGCCATTGAAGAGCTTAGGTTCTCTAGGTTCCCTGAGAGTTAGGTTCTCTTTGGGACCACAGGACCCTGATGCCAGTCTGGAAGAAGGCAACCCTGATTGCTGCCATATAATGACTAAGCCCAATTCCCAGCTAGCAAACCTGGCCAGACTGAAGAGGGAGATCCTGTGGAGAGAACCTCACCATGTAAGTGTCTAGCGTTACAATTTATTATTGTTGTAGTTATTGTGCTTACTGCTGTACTAGCTTCCATTCGAGGTGCCCCATGGTTGCAGCCATTGTAGGTGAATGTGAGCTAGGAGCCTTGCTGAGTCTTCAGCCCCCGCCTGCATCCATCCCTTCTTCAACCCATGCTGTCCACTACCTTCCTCCCTTGTACACATTTTCAAAATGGCGGCTGTTCCAACTGGGCAATTGGCCTCCGTCACAGTTCCAGTGTAACTGCACCTGTATTTCCCCTCCATGGTTCATTGAGGGCACCTACTTAAAGGTTTCTGGCCCCCAGCCATCACCTCTCTTTGGCAGAGAGCCACATCTCACTCTTTCCAGATCAGGTCTTTTTCAGGCTGCACAGTTCCCTGCCTACACTGTGATACCCCCAGCAACCCAGACTGTCTAAACAGGCCAGCATCTGTGCTTTGCTTTCTCTCCAAAGGCTGTGAACAGTGTAATTACCCTCAGTTACCAAATACCACACAGCTCTTTCTAAGCAAACACATTTATTCTTAAGGTGAAAGCATTAAAGAGAAAACATAGTAAAACAATAAAAGCACGCACACCCATGTCTAAAAGCTTACTGGAGGTCACCCCAACTCCAGCCTCAGGCTCTGGTAGCTGTAAGTCCTTGAAAACCCACAACTAGGTTTTCCCAGTAGTTACAAGTTCATAACTGTCTCAGATTCAGAACCAGAACAACAAGCGGGGCAGTTCATCTGTTTTTTTTATACAGCTCAGGCCTTTGATCGCCACTCTCTGGCAATAGGTAATCAGCAGACAAAGACCCTCTCCTCAGGGTGTAGCTTCAAAAGGCAGGGTTTTTTGCATAACCAGAGGTGGATTTGCCTTAACCTCCCTCTAGCTATTCCCCAGGAAATCCACTTAATGCATATTGTCCCCAAAGTCCATTTTTGTCTGGCAAATTTTCAATATAGTTCTTTGAACATGCAGGCCTCTCATCCCATCTCCTTTCGAAGGAGCTGACATACAATCCCAGCCCACAATAATACTTAATCTTTGCATGTAATAGAATGGACCCCAAAGATACTTAAACTTAATTCAATAAGGTTTTTTAAAGATATTGTAAGAAATGGACATGTCTGTCACAACCTCTGTTTCATACTAAAGTCCAGACTATCAACCATTTATAGTCCCACACCACAGAGGGCGCAATTGCTTGATATTCGTCTAGATATTGTGGGGGATATCTGCATGGTCATGCTCCCCAGAATAGCTCGCAACTCTCTTCCATTTCTGCAGCATTTCTTGGGGAGCCATCTTGGGCAGGTGAGGCCAACCTGTGGCTCCGGAGCCACATGCGGCTCTTCAGAAGTTAATATGCAGCTCCTTGTATAGGCACCGACTCCAGGGCTGGAGCTACAGGCGCCAACTTTCCAATGTGCCGGGGGGTGCTCACGGCTCTACCCCTGGCTCCACCATAGGCCCTGCCCCCACTCCACCCCTTCCCTCCCCCTCCTCTGAGCCTGCAGTGCCCTCGCTCCTCCCATCCACCCCCAAGCCGCCTGCACGCCACGAAACAGCTGATCGGGAGGTGCTGAGAGGTAGAGGGAGGCGCTGATCGGCGGGGTTGCCGGTGGGTGGGAGGCACTGGGAGGAGCTGATGGGATGCTACTGACGTATTACTGTGGCTCTTTGGCAAAGTACATTGTTTAAATTCTGGCTCCTTCTCAGGCTCAGGTTGGCCACTCCTTGGGGAATAACTTCACAGCATATCTCACTGGTCTGCTCTTTGCCTTTTTGAGTAAGGCCATTCTCTGCCTTCTAGTCACCCGCCTCAGTGCAGTGTCACAGAGAGTCAGGATAGCCTAAAGGGGATGTAGAGGGAATTACTATTCAGCTCACAGCTGGGTGCCCCTCGGTAAGGCCTCCAACACCATATAAACTCCTCTAAGGCACACCAAACCTGCAAAGCCAGACCAGGAACATAATTCCCAGCTCCCAGCCTCCAAGGCACAACAGCAAAGCCAAATAGTATATACTGAACAGACAAAAATCCCAGTGCAGCCAACCCTCCTCATGTACAAACCACTCTCCAGATCTGAGGTTCCCCAACCTGGATAGACTCTCAGTGAGGTAAAATCAGAAATACATATAAAAATGCTATTGTAGTCTGTATGGAATAGGAACAATAACTGCCTTTGTTTTTTTCTTACTCCCATAGCCATGGCACCTGCAGTGCCCAGATCTTCAAGGATGGGACCTTTATCTACAGCTGAGCTGCTTGCTAACCTGCAGGGGAGAAAATGGAACACTCAGGACAAAAATGTTATGGACCTCATCAAAGTCCTAAAGTAAAACCAGAATAGCGGAGAGATGGAGGCATTATTTGAGAATGTAGAGGGAAAAAGAGAGGGAACTCTACAGGGAGATCATGGGATCCAGAGAGAGTGTGGTCAAGGACAGCATGATAGTTTCCAGGGAGAGTGGTGCTGTGGCCAAAGACAGTATTGACAAAGAATGGGAGATGCAGAGCCAACTTCTGGAGGCAATGTAAAGCCTAAATGCTCTGCTGCAATGCATGTTGATGTAGGGCAGCAGGTGCGGCAAGTGTCATACAGCAGGACTCAGCCATGTTCTGCAGCCCCTAGATAATAAGAGATACTGGGAACAGCAGCAACTCCTCCCAACTGTAGCCCCTCCTCCTATGCAGTCCTCCCAGGGGCCGTTCCCTTCCCAGAGGCAGATCTGGGCACTGAGAACATTTGCACATAGGAACCAGGGCCGGCACCAGCCTAGCAAGCAGGTGCTTGGGGCGGCCAAGGGGAAGGGGCGGCATATCGGGCTCTTCGGGGGCGAGTCCCTCGCTCCTTCTTGGAGCGAAGGACCTGCCGCCGAAGAAGAAAGCGGCGCGGTGGAGCTGCCGCCGATCGCGATTGCGGCTTTTTTTTTTTTTTTTTCCCCACAGCTTGGGGTGGCAAAAGCCCTGGAGCCAGCCCTAATAGGAACAAGGCTCTTTTGAGCCTTCTAGCGCCCCTGGTAACTTTGAGCCTTGCCACTCAACACCAGAAGGCCCTCGAACAAGAAGAAACAGAGGCAAGATGTATACATCCCTATGACTTTAAGCCACCCTCCCCCTTGTTTTGTTTTACACTGCACTGTTGCACTTTCAGTTTTTACTTCACTATTGTTTTAATTAAAGGTTTCTTTCTAGTTGTTAGTTAATAGATTGTTGTTTAATGTATTAATAATAAAAATTGTTGTTTCATTATTGCTTCTGCTTCAGTTAAAGCTTTATTTAGTTTGTTACATAGCTGATTGTGGTTACATAATAAAAACCGTTAAAATTCATACATAGTGAGTCATCAAATCATTTTACATAGAAAATCCTTAAACCTGAAATAATTCACAGCACATTTTCTGGCCCTGAGACTCAAAATAACAGCAGTAGGCGTCTGATAATAGTGCCTCAACTGTTTCTGTTGGATGCCTTGGTGGCTGCTCACACTGCTGAGTGAGTCTCTGCATCTCCACCTCCCACCCATCGTTAAGGCTTTCTCCCTTACTCTCACAAATATTTGCAAAATCCAAAATGCTGCTATAATGGTTGAAACTTTTTTTCTGCTACTTCCAACCCATTCCAGAAGCAGCAGCACCTCCTTTTCAAAACCCCAGATGCGTAATCCACTGCCATTCTGGAACTAGCGGGGTGATAGTTGAACTGTTCCTTCTGTTGAAGCATCCTGTGAACAGCTTCATTAACCAGGGAAGCAGAGGATAAGCCAGTCTCCCAGGATAACTGGAGCAACCTCCCCACTATTAATGTCCATAGTGATCCTGGGGGCAAACTGTCCATTATTCATTAAGGTAAAAAGAGCTGAGTTCCAAAAGATCCTAGCATCATGGATCCTTCCAGGCCACCCTGCACTTATATCTGTTAACCTGCCGTGGCAGTCAACCAGCCCTTGGAGTACTATGGAGAAATAAACCTTTCTGTTAATAAATTCCTTTCTATTTATAAATTCTTCATCCTAGTGTGTATGTGAAGGAAGAGAGGGGTGCGAAATAATAGGCACCTGAGTCCATCAATTGCCCCAATACAGTTTGGGAACCCCAAGTGTGCAAAGCCATTAATGACCCCCTGAACATTACCAAGCTGTGTAACCCAGTGTACCTTTTCCATGGCAACACATACCTGGATGACAGTGGCCCCAGTAGTCAATCTCCCCATGTCAAACTGATTGGCTAAGGATCAATAGCATTTGGGGATGGCCAGCTTCCAGATGGCAATGGTGACCCATGTCTCCACAGGCATGGGGCACCATGTATGGTAAGATGTCACTGCAGCTCTGGGATTAGTTCAGTACAAATCTCAAAAAAGGTTGCCTTCCCCTCCTGAAATTCTCTTGATTTTAAAATTGTCAGTGGTGGAGAATCCACCACAAAAGTTGATTAATTGTTCCAATGGTTAGTTACTCTCACTGTTAAAAATGGATGCCTTGTTTCCAGTCTAAATTGGTCCAGCTTCAACTTCAACAGCCAGTAGCTCATGTTAGACCTTTCTCTGCTAGATTGAAGAGTCTATTGTTAAATATTTGTTCCATGTGTAGGTTCTTGGACTATAATCAAGTCACCTTCTCTTTGTTAAGATAAATAGATTGAGTTTGAGTCTATCACTATAAGGCATTTTTTCTAATCCTTTGATCATTCTCATGGCTCTTTTTGGAACCCTGTCCAATTTATCAACATCCTTCTTGAATTGAGCATGCCAGAACTGGACACAATATTCCAGCAGTGATAGCACCAGTGCCAAATACAGAGGTAAAATAACCTCTCTGTTCCTACTTGAGATTCTCCTGTTTATGCATCCCAGGATCTCATTAGTTCTTTTGGCCACACCGTCCCAATGGAAGCTCATGTTCAGCTGATTATCCACTCCCCACCCCAAATCTTTTTCAGATTTTTAATCAGCATGTTGTGTGGTACCAAGTCAAATGCCTTACAGAAGTCTTATATTACATCAACACTATTACTTTTATCAACCAAACTTATAGTCTCATAAAAAATATCAAGTTAGTTTAACAGAATCTATTTTGCATTCCATGTGGGTTGGGGACAGTTGGTGGCAGAGGAAGGGAAGAGGGAGGGAAGCAGCTACTTGCTGGGACCAAGGAGGGGGAGAGCAGGTGGCAGCTAGGAACAGGGAAAGGAGCAAGAGAGCAGGTGACAGCTAGGACAGGGAAAGGAGGATCAGGAAGCTGCTGGAAATGGGATGGAGGCAAGTGTAGCCAGCTGCTCCAAAATTGTGTGAGGGCATGAGTGCTTTGCATCATCACCAGAGCTCCTGCAGCAGGGGTCAAAATCATGGGACTGTGCATAAAATCATAAAAGGTGGCAGTAGTGGGGGTGACAGAGTATTCTGTCAGGAAGATTCTCTTAGCAGCATTTTGAATGGACTTGATGGGGTGAGTTTGCAGGCATTGAGTTCACATTTTAATGCCCGCTCCCAAAGATTTTGAAACTCCTGCATCTTTGTGGATAACAAGCTACTCTGAATTCCTTAGATCCCCTGCTATCTCCAGTTACTGTTAGCAAATCTTAGTTAGCCCTTGAACTTGCATATTGTTATTTTGCACTTTTCTGGATGCACCTGGAAAAAAATGAAAGGAGGTGCTTCCTTCTTGTTGCATGCTAATTATGGAGGTTTGGATTAATAAACTGATCTGCTAGTATGTGCTTTAGGATAATTTCTTTGGTGCCTCCTGCTACTGACTGATAAATATGTATGTGTTCATTCTTATTTTTAGGTCTGCAGCTAAATTTCACCTTATCCTGGGGAGACACACATTATCTTGGACTGACCGGACTTGAAGCAGTAGGAAAGGATGGTCAGGCTTTGCCAATTACTATGGATCAGATTTCTGCTTCACCACAAGATTTAAATGACCTTGCAGAGTACATGGAAGATTCCAGAACATTAGACAAGTAAGTAGAAAAACAACTGAAAACTCTAAGTATCTCCTGTAGTGTTTTGTCCTGTGTGGGCTGTTTCAGTGATAGTCTTCTCAATATTCTCATTAGTCTGAGATTTTAGAGTTAATGAATGAGAACTTATTATAAATACATATAAGTTAAATTTATAAAATGATATAATTGTTTAACCCTTATTATATGATAATAATAACAATAATAATAATAATTAATAATAATGTAAACTCGCAGCGGTGCTATCATTAGCTATGACCTGTGTCAGATTGCAGATTCCTGTGCCAGCACGTCCCTGCGGCCCGCTGCTTCCCACAGATCCCATTGGCGAGGAACGGCAAACCACAGCCACTGGGAGCTGCGGGGGGCCTTGTCTGCGGATGGTCAACATCAGCAAAATGTCTTGCGGCCCGCAATCAGGTTACCCTATACAGTACAATTTTGCAGACCTGATCTCAGCCCAAGTATTAATCATTTTTGGAAAGTTTGAGCAAATATAGGTTCTTGTGACCCCCTCCCTTTAAAAAAAAAAAAGCTGTGTGCTAAAATGTAGTGGTAAACACTGGAACTATGTCAAGCAAATACTCTTCATTATGGAGAAACACCTTTCAGTTTTCCAGTGAAAATGGGTTATGGGCTGAGTTATGTTCATATGAAAACTATGTCACACACACTCAAGTAGTTTTCCTGGTAGCTCCACCTCATTTAATGTGCATTGGCTCATGCATTTGAAATATGTTATGTGCCTAGAAAGTAAAGTTTTCTGTAAAATTAATTGGATTCTTTGGGCAGGATCACATTTTCACCGTATGCACAAACAGCACCTACCATAATGGGGCTCTCATCCCTGATTGGCCATCTAGGTGTAACTGCATTACAAATAATAATAGCTTGTGTGCATAGTACATAAAACATTTATGGTGCAAGGAGCATGTTCAGTGAGACAAGAGAACACTGGAGTTCTTGCCTCATAGAATAAAATATGTAGTGACTTATGCAAGACCTTGTTTCCTTAAGTGAATATTTTGCACAGGACAGACCTACCATTTTTAATTTTTTTAAAATAACAAACCTAAGGAATGCTCTTAAAATAACTTGTGAAAGAAAATGTTACGGTTGCATAATTAAGCACTCAGAAGTCAGGCAGGGAGCACTCTTTTGGCAGCAAATGTAAAAAAAAATTATTACATATAGTAACATCACTATGAACAATTAATTTGACTTCTTTAAAATATTTGTAATAAGTACTTAGTGTAAAGTTATTTTACTTCAGACTTAAGTTATTTAGAAATAAATCTGTCACATCTTTTCCTTCACTGAGCACAATTCTACACATACACTGCAGAGGTTCTCGGAAATCATACTGTGCAATGATTTAATTAAAGTTTGTATCATGCTGCATAAACACATGGGCAGAGTTAAGACTACATGGGCAAAATTAACTTTGTCATTTCCTGATTTTTGAGTGGCTCACTTTTGCGATCATAACATTTTAATCATTAAAAGTTATTGCGTTGAAACCTCATTCTTCTTTTTAGATTATGTCTGCTCTAAACTGAGGTAATTACAACTGTTGTCCTCTCAGTGTCTAAAAAAGGAAGACTGATATCATCTAGCTTAAGGACCTAGCCTACTAACCCGGATGAAAATATATTCACCAAATACAAAACTGAGAACCACATTCATTTACTGCATCTCTTGATTTATTTTTTCTGATAATTCATTAAGTATCTTTTCCTGAGTTGTCTACTTGCACTGCAATCAGATGGCATAACTGCAGTACATGTAGGTGTAGCCAACTAGCCTTGATCCAACTAGCTCACTAAAAATAGCATGGAAGCTATGGCAGCAACTACAGGCTAGCCACTCGAGTATGTACCCAGGGTACTGGTAGGCTTTTACTCAGGTGGCTAGTCCACCACTCATGCTGCCACAGCTTCACTGCAATTTTTAGCAAGCTAAAACCTAGCATGGGTAAGCCTATATTTATCGCAGTCATGCCTCATGATTGCTCAATCTCTTTCCTCTTTTCCTTCTTTTTCCTTTTAGCCTCTTTTATCAGGTTACATAGTGTTCTCTATCTTTTTCCATATATATTCTCTCTCTTCCCCTGCCCCCTTTTTCACATATATGAAATATAAACATATAAAAATTTAAGTTAAAAATACTAAATCATGAATTCAAACAATCAAAAGTTAGGTAACCTTAATTCTGGCATTTCCTAACTCAACATTAATTTGTCTTCTTGTAAGTATTCATTATGATACTAGGTAAAATTTTCAAAAGTACCTAAGTGACTTAGACACTTTAGAAAATTTTACTCACTGTCTTTAATTACATGATGATATAGTGTAGAGTGCTTTTTAAACTTTCAGACAAAGGCATAATAAAATCTAATGTCTGGAGGCTGGAGCTACTCAAATTCAGACTAGAAATAAGGCACATGTTTTCCTGCGATCAGTTTTGTGTCCGTTCTGTGTACTGTTTTCTCTTGCTATTTTCCGTTGCTTAACAATTGCCAGTCCATCACTAAAGGATTTTTCTGTGTTTGTAGGTTAATAGATGGGACTAACATCACTGTTGAAGATAATCATATGTGGCTTATTCCTTTCACTTATGGGGAAGATCACATTATCACAATCTATTTTGATAAAGCTGAAAATATTGCAGGGCTTCGCTTTTGGAACTATAATAAATCTCCAGAGGATACCTATAGAGGGGTGAGTGAAAGAAAGTGGCACTGCCAGCAGAAGTGTTCAACCACCCATTAGAAAATTTGTGCTTTGATAAATGAATGTGGCTGCTTTAATGTAATAGCATAAATCCTTCTAAATTATCTGACTGAGTTTCATGGCAGGTTTAATGGGTTTCTGTCTTCCTTCACAATCAGCAAATACAAGAAAAAGAGCCAGAGATGGTTCTAAGAAAATCACAGGGCCTGATTCTTCTTTGAGACACACAATAGCACATGGTGCCAAATTCATTGAAAATAACAAACGGATAGGGGTAAATACTAGGTGGGGAGAGGACACAGCATGGATGCCTTCCATATGGCATTAGCTCCTAAAGCATTGAGGTTCTAGATTGTGGGATACTCTTTCATAGAAAATCTAATTAGGAAAGACACTGATAGCAGTTTGTGGGGCACGGGTTTCCATGTGCTCTCTTAGCTGGAGGTAATTTTTGTTCTCCTTTTATTTATTGTATCACTGTATAAAATGCCAACAGGAATTTTTTTCTAAAAGATGCCTTGGTTGTCTTACTGGCTGGATGCCTTTCAGTCAGGACCCATCCCCCAGTTCAATGCTCATTTTCTTCTTCTTCACGCGTTGTGGATGTCGTGGGCAGAGAGAAAGGGTTGACAGGTGATTTGTTCTTCATTTTTATATCTTTTCCTCCTCTTTGAGAATCATCTCTAGCTGGGGTTCAGGCAACTGAAAGTTTGTGGACGGTAACTTTCAACTGTTCTATTGCTAAGATGTAAATTTCTTGCTCACACCCTTCTTCCTGCCAAAGAATGGTCACTTAATCAAGTGATAGTCCATATGATTACGCTGACACCTGGCTGTGGTGCTGGCTAGCTTTTTCTCTCTGGGGAACTAGTTTGAAGCTGTTTCCCCAGAGTTGGAACATGCCATATACAGTAGAACTTTACAACTTTATATACAATGTTGTCACACATTTTACCAGGGCGATAATGTTCAGTAGATTATGAGTTTTCAAATGATACCTCACATGGCATACTTTGTACAAAATTTATCATAGTCTTGTAAAAGTGGTGAACATAAGAGTACAGACTGTCACAACACATTGTCCAAACCATGAGAACAGCCATGGGTACTAGGATGGGTCCCCAGTATGTCAGCCTCTTCATGGGGTACGTCAAAGAAGAATTTATGAAGAAAGGCACCACAAAATCAATGATATACCTGAGATACATCAATGATATTTTTATCATCTGGACAGATTACCTAAAGTCCCTCATAGATTTCCACCACAACTTTAGCAACCACCACCCATCGATGAAACTCTCTCTAGAACGTTGCCACACATCATCAACTTCCTGGACACCATGATCAGCATCAATAATGGAACCATACAAATGACTATGTACAAGAAACCTGCGGTTCACCACACTTACCTCCAATGAGCCAACAACCACCCCAGACACACCAAGAAATCTGTTATCTACAGCCAGGCACTCAGATGCCATAAAATTTGCTCCAAAGTGAAAGGGGGGTGAGTTTAGTAAAATTGCCACTATTTCCCATTGTTTCCAATGGGACTGAAGCCACAGGCTACCCTCAGAAAACTGGCCCCCATTTCATTAAAAAGTGTGCTGTCAAATTTCTCAACCACCAAATGGACAGTGTGTGACATCAGGTGATCAAAATATGTGAAATATGACCAAAAAGTGGAACACCTGTTTTTTGTTACATGTCACATACACCTTAGTTGGCAGATTAAAACTTGCCTAAGGATATTTTCTCACTGTGTGAATTAAATAAGCCTTTTTTGTAATTTTTGGAAAATCACAACTTCTACAGTGCAGCCATCAGGGAACCCGGTGTGGGTCACAGCAGAGTTTGAACCACAGACCATCACATTCCCAGCCTATCTTTCTAACACCTGAAGTGCAAGAATAAGTGTTGTTCTCTCAGTGGAGCAGCCACTAGAGGGGAAAGTGACATGTACCTGTTTCCAGTGGCTTAAGTAACTATTTGCTAGTCAGCTGTACAATACTGGGTTCTAGTCCTAGCACTGGGGTGGGGTGGCCTACTGATGATTAACAGTATCAGAGGGGTAGCCGTGTTAGTCTGAATCTGTAAAAAGCAACAGAGGGTCCTGTGGCACCTTTGAGACTAACAGAAGTACTGGGAGCATAAGCTTTCGTGGGTAAGAACCTCACTTGCATCTGAAGAAGTGAGGTTCTTACCCATGAAAGCTTATGCTCCCAGTACTTCTGTTAGTCTCAAAGGTGCCACAGGACCCTCTGTTGCTTTTTGATGATTAACAGGATAGCTTTTCACATTGGTTTGTCAGTGTAGTTGAGACTAAATTCTGTCAAATTACTGAACTGGATTCTATTCCCAGCTGTGCTAGAAATGAACTTGTGCAATTCTGCTACTTGATTGGTAAAATGGGACGTTTGATACTTGACTGCCTCCTCAAATAGGTGTTTGAGGTATGGCTCAGTAATAAGGGCTGTAAAATGCACACAAATATAAGCAGCAGTGAGTAGAATAGGTGAGATTTCAGCCTGGGCTCTCCTGGCTCCCAGGTCAGTGCTCCTTCCCTTAGGCTAAAGTATATTTTTTGATTGGACTCTATCTCTCTCTCTCTCCTCTCCAAATTGGGAGCCTGATTCAACTGAAATGTAGTACATCTAAGAGTGCTGCTTGCCATCTGACTGTAAGGCTGTACCAACTCAAGATGGCTACCTCTTTGCTCTTTCATTTCCAGTGGGGCTGCAGCCAGTGGCGTAGCCAGGTTTTAAGAGCGGGGGAGCAAACATAAAAAAGGCGCCTCCCCCTTGGCTCCTCCTCTGGCCACGCCCCCTTTGGCTCCTCCTCTGGCCGCCCCCCCTTTTGCTGGCTCCTCCAGACCCATCTATTGCCAGGGCCCTGCAGGCACCCAGGAGCCCCCTGCACGCACCCTGACACCCCCCCGGGCCGGGCCAAGCCGCGGTGGGGTCCGTGTCCCTTTAAGAGCGGGGCTGGGCTGAGCCAAGCTGGCGGGGGGGTGGCTCCACTCCCTGCTGCAGGCTGATGCCAGATCCTTGGCTGAGAGCCCCGCTCGTCTCCTGCACCAGCTCCAGGCGGGGCTTTGCTGCGGCTCCCCCCGGGCCGGGCCGTCCCCTTCACCTGCACAGTAGGGGCGGGTTGCATGAGGGCAGGACCTGGTGCCATCCGCCTGGCGGGCCCTGGGGGGCACCGGGCAAGATGGGGTGTTGCGGGGGACATCAGGCAGAGGGATGGGGCACTGGGCCCCGGGCTGAGCTCTCAGTCTCTTCCCCGACTGGGGAGGGCGCAGGGTCCTGCTGGGTCTCCGCGGCCTTGCTTGGCCTTGAGGAGGCGGCGGCAGCTCCGTGGAGCTGGTAGTCCGGCCAGCGGGGCTGCTGAACGCCCGCTCCTCCATCTCTGCCTCACCCCAAGCACAGAGCACGCCAGGCGCGAACCCCATCCCAGGTTAGCCCTCTACTGGGGTCGAGGGCTGAACAGGCCCGGCAGGACAGTGCGGGGGCTGCTGGAGCCTGGAGGGGGAAGCTGGGGAAGGGGTGGCACGGCCTCAACCCCCTGGGGCTGGGGAGGAGGCAGAGGGGCGCAAGCTGCAGCAGGACCTCAGCCCCCCGGAAGAGGGGATCTGGGGCCAGCCTGGGGAGGCAGGAGCAGCCCCGGGAGTGCTGGGCGTGTGCAGGTCAGAGCCCCGGGAGAGCCCCAGCCCCGTGGCGGGCAGCGCTGCAGAGGAGGAGCCCACGGCGGGCGAGGGGCAGCTGGCGGGCAGATCCCCTCTCCCCGGCAGCTTCCTGCTTCCCTTGGCCCGGAAGCAGGAAGCTGCCAGGGAGAGGGAAGCTGCCCGCCAACTGCGGAGTGCTCGGCTGCCACGCCCTGAGCCGCCGCAGGAGGCGGCTGCGGCGGCGATGTTGGGGCCGCGTGGGGCGCGATGGCCGAGGAGCCGGCCCCTTTGCTCCTCTGGGCGCACCCGCCCCCCACCCCCCCACAATGGCTCCTCCGGAGTCTGGCCTTGCTGCCCCCCCCCTCCACTTGCCTGCAGGACCCCAGCAGTGGCCCAGCAGGCGCCGCTTTTGAAAAATTTGCTGAGGGGAAGCGGTGCTTCCCCTGAACCCCCCTAGCTACACTACTGGCTGCAGCTACAGGCTGCCCCCAGAAAAGATGTCTGCCATCTATGTTTTGGCTAGGAAACTGTGGGGAGATAGTCTGTGACACAATCCTTGGCTATGCTGGAGAGCAGTAGAAAGAGCTCCCCTGAGAAAGAGGTTACATGCTGCAATGCTGGGGCTCCGTACTGCCAACCCTCACTATTTTGTTGTGAGTTGTGTGATATTTGGTGTGTTTCTTAAGGCCCCCGTCTCTGGAGTCGTGTGAATACATCTGAATTTGAGCTATCATTTTTTAGGAGGACATTTCTAACACTCTTAGTTGTTGGGAAGAGCCAGGAAACATGACACCAAAGGCTAAAACTAGAAGGCAACTACCAAGAGCACAGCTATGTTATTTCCCTGCATTCTGCTCTCTTTCCTCTCACTGCAAGCATCCCTGCTCCATCAATATTCCTATATACATGGCAAAAGTTGACATGGAGAGCATCACTATCTCCTCTTATATATCTCCCAGAGCCCTTCAACACTTGCTGTATTAAAAACCAAAGAAGTTCTGTAAACAAAAGCTTTCTTCAAAAAGATAAAGGTTGGTAGGTGTGACATCCCCCAGTATAAACCCAAACCGCAAACAGATTTTAAAATTACTAAAATAACTGCAGATCTGACAAAAAGTGGAACTATAAACAGTCACTCCTCAAACATTCAACCTTGCATTCCAGAGCACAAAGATAAACTCTCTTCCTCTTAATTCTGAGGTTAATCAGTTCCTTCTTATTACAGGTGAAAGCAGTTCCTTAAGTTGCTACTAGTTTGTATTTTGCTGATGCTAGTAAAACCAAATTTACTAACTTTAAACAGCAATGTAACAACAATTTAGGGGAAAGTGATACTTACCTTTATTAAAATAAAATCTTTTACTTTTAAAATTCAAATTTAAAATTTAAAAACACAGCACTTCTATCGAGAGCCTATATACATTCAGACAGGCTCAATAGTGATCATAGCAGTGTCCCATAACTTACTTCCTTGCCTTTTAGGTTTGGTGTTGTGGGATGTCACTCTTAACCAGCCTCGGCCCCTTTTAAATGAAGGGGTTTTTAATGGAATTTTACTAGGAATTAAAATTAGCATATTGGAGGCTAAGCTCTGAGTGTGAGCATGCTCATTGTTCCTGGGAATTTTTATCTCAATGACATTTTGATTTACACTTCTTGTGTCACTAGTGAGGTATATGTATTTTACGCCTTCTTTTTTGTAAGAATTCAGATTCCAATGAATTTGTCAAAAGGGAGATGAAATAAGTTCAATACAACAAAAGTATCTTTAATAATTAAATTGTTTCAGCCAGTGAAATTAACATATTTGTATTAGATCCATATGTTTTAAAATAAGGTGTTCTTTCCCTAGGCTAAGGTTGTCCATGTCTTGCTGGATGGACACTGTATCTCCCCGCCAGAGGGCTTTCTTATCCGAAAGGGACCAGGCAACTGTCACTTTGACTTTGCTCAAGAAATTCTCTTTGTTGACTACTTGAAGCCCCAACAGATTATCAGACCATATGGGAGGTAAAATAGAATGTTTTTACTATCTAAACCTTACATATTCTCTTACCTATTCCTTGAAGGTAGTCTGTTTGGATGGGCCTCCCTGAAGCAGATGCATTATGAAGTGCATGGATACAAATATCAAGTACTTTGGGCATACTTTTTTAAAATTACAGGCACTTAAATCTGCCCTCAATTGTGTGCCTAATTTTCACATGTGCTTACAAAGACTGTATGTGCAAGTGGCCAATTAGATGCACAGTGAACAATTAGCATGAAGAAATAAATGTGTGTACAAAATAATGTGGAGTTCTGCACTCAGCTGTGAAAATAAGGCCCTCTTCTTCCTGTAGTTTCTCAGAGAATTCCTGTGCTGAAAGCAGATGGATACATTCTCCAAATTCACTGGTTTGTTTTTGTTTTCTGTTTTTGTTTTTTGATCATTTTTTGGTGGAGAGTGTCTGTTCTTTACTAAATATGTCAGGATTTTAAAATTTTTCTTGTGTATTTTGGCAGAACTGATTCACGTGGGATGGAACAAGCTAGTATGGACTATGAAGCACCATTGATGCCATGTGGTTGTATCCTTCCCTATCATTTTCTCACTTGTATTATTATGTATAGTATCTTGTGATTATTTTTATTATTATTATGGGTATTGCAATTCTGTTCTTTTTGGTCTCCCTGAATACCTCTCTCTTGACCCCAGCATTTTCAGAGTTCCTCTATAAGGCTTTGTTTTAATTTAAGTGAGGTACCTAAAGCATGTGAGAGGCATCATTAAAATACAAATAAATATAAATAGCCTATACAATGAAGCATGAATATGTAACCCCAGCTTCAAACTCTCCACTGGCTCCGCCTCTAATTCAGGATCAATTCTAAAAACTGCCTCTTGTTTTTATAAGCCTCCATACAGAATAAAGCTGGATACGATTTAAATAAGAAGGACAAAAACTAGTGACATGAATGTAAGTCAGGACGTAACAATGATTTGTACTAAACTATGTTAATTGTATATTTTAAACTCAATTTTCCCGAATAGAGAAGTTGGATTGGGAACTTCTTTTCTCTCTCTATCCAAGTGGAAAGAAGAGGACATTCAAAGTAATTGAGAGACAGTGAATTCAAAAGCGATAAAAGGCAATATTTTTTCACACAAACTCATTGCTCCAGGATGTCACTGAGGCAAAGAAGTTAATGAGATTCAAAGAAGGATTGGACATTTCCACAAACATCAAGATTATACAATGTTATAACAGTAAACACTAAAAACAAGGTTTAAAAGGCTATAAATCCACCTGCTTCTCAGGGCTCAAGCCTCTCTCTGTTAGTGGTTAGGAGAAGTCCCAACCAGGACTATTCTGTATGCTACCCAAGATCCATAAACCTGGAAATCCTGGATGCCCCATCATCTCAGGCATTGACACTCTTACAGCAGGATTATCTGGCTATTTGGACTCTCTCCTCAGACCCTAGGCTACCAGCACTCATAGCTATCTTTGAGACACCAGCGACTTCCTGAGGAAACTGCAATGCATTGGTGACCATCCTGGCCACCATGGATGTAGAAGCTCTTTACACCAATATTCCACATGAGGATGGACTACAAGCTGTTAGGAGCAGTATCTCTGATGAGGCCACAGCACACCTGGTGGCTGAGCTTTGTGACTTTGTCCTCACCCACAACCATTTCAGATTTGGGGATAACTTATACTTTCAAGTCAGTGCACTGCTATGGGTACACAGCATGCCAACATTTTTATGGCTGACTTAGAACGCTTCCTCAGCTCTTGTCCCCTAGTGCCCCTCCTCTACTTTCACAACATTGATGACATCTTCATCATATGGACCCATGGGAAGGAGGCCTTTAAAGAATTCCACCTGGATTTCAACAATTTCCACCCCACCATCAACCTCAGCCTGGACCAGTCCACACAAGAGATCTACTTCCTGGGACCTACAGTGCAAATAAGTGATGGTCACACAAAAACCACCCTATACCTGAAACCTAGTGACTGCTATACTACCTACATACCTCCAGCTTCAATCTAGGACACATCACACAATCCATTGTCTACAGCCAAGCCCTCAGATACAACCGCATTTGCTTCAGTCCCTCAGACAGAAACAAACACCTACAAGATCTTTATTCTTAAAACTACAGTACCCACCTGGGGAAGTGAGGAAATAGATTGACAGAGCAAGACGGTTACCCAGAAGTCACCTACTACAGGACAGGCCCAACAAGGAAAATAACAGAACACCACTGGTCATCACGTACAGTCCCCCACTAAAACTTCTCCACAACATCATCAACGATCTACAACCTATCCTGGAAAACGATCCCTCACTCTCACAGATCTTGGGAGGCAGGCCAGTCCTCGCTTACCGACTGCTCCCCAACCTGAAGCAAATACTCACCAGCAACTACACACCACACCACAGAAACACTAACCCAGGAACTTATCCCTGTAACAAACCTCGTTGCCTACTCTGTCCCCATATCTACTCTAGCAACACCATCAGAGGACCCAACCACATCAGCCACACCATCAGGGGCTCATTCACCTGCACATCTACTAATGTGATATATGCCATCATGTGCCAGCAATGCCCCTCTGCCATATACATTGGCCAAACCGGACAGTCTCTACGTAAAAGAATAAATGGACACAAATCAGACATCAGGAATGGTAACCTACAAAAGCCAGTAGGAGAACACTTCAATCTTCCCTAGACATTCAATAACAGATTAAAAGTATCAGAAGGGTAGCCGTGTTAGTCTGGATCTGTAAAAGCAGCAAAGAGTCCTGTGGCACCTTATAGCCATCCTTCAACAACAAAACTTCAGAAACAGGCTTCAAAGAGAAACTGCAGAGCTACAATTCATTTGTAAACTTAACACCATTAATTTGGGCTTGAATAGGGACTGGGAGTGGTTGGCTCACTACAAAAGCAATTTTCTCTCTCTTAGTATTGACACCTCATCATCAACTATTGGAGTGGACCACATCCACCCTGACTGAATTGGCCTTGTCAACACTGGTTCTCTACTGGTAAGGTAACTCCCTTCTCTTCATGTGCCAGTATATTTAAGCCTGTATCTGTAATTTTCACTCCATGCATCTGAAGAAGTGGGGGGTTTTACCCACAAAAGCTTATGCCCAAATAAATCTGTTAGTCTTTAAGGTGCCCCCCTCCCCCCCCCCCCCCCCGAGTCCTCGTTGTTTCTGTGGATACAGACTAACACGGCTACCCCTCTGATACTTAGGAGATGCATATTATCCCACATCTGCGTACTGTGGGGTTTCTTGCACTTCTGTGGTAAGTATCTGGCCCTGGCCACTGTTGGAGACAGAAGTCTGGACTTGATGGACCCTGGCCTGATCCAGGATTGCAATTCCTATTCCCAGTTACTATGTGGGTCTGGGATTAGTCCAGCACAAGGACGTAAAAGGATGATGCAAGGTCTTCAAATCTCACTTAGTGCAAACTATTTAATCAAAAGTCTGGTGGCTGGAAGTTCAAGCTAGACAAATTCAGATTGGAAGTAAGGCACAGTTTTTTAACAGTAAAGGTGGTTAACCATTGGAACAATTGACCAAAGGAAGTAGTGGACTCCACATCACCAGGAACTGGATGTTTTTTCTAAATGCCATGATCTTGTTCAATCAGAAGTTATTGTACTTGGCATAGGAATTACTGGGATAAATTATATGGTTTGTATTATGAAAGAGACAAGACTAGATTATCATAATTGTCCCTTCTGACATCAGAATCAGTGAATCTGTATACCAATTAATTGTATCCCATATAAGCTGTTAGCTAAATGGGCTTTATAGTTACCTGAATCCTCTCCTGAATTGCAAATCAGAGTACCCGTGTCATGTATTTGTGCATAGCTTATTTAGTTTCATAGTTAGTTGGCTCATCATGTGACCCGCATCTAGGGAAGACTGTGATGTTTGAGAAAAAGAATATGTATGGTATTGTGAATGCAGATTATTAATTAGAGAGAAGACAACTTATGGTAGAAGCAGTCTAAGTCAAGGAAGGAATATTTGACCATTATGACAATGAATTAGTGAAAGTAATAAGAGAATGAAAAAGAATAATGCAAGATGTTACCGATGTAAATAAGACTGTAGAAAAAAAATGTATGATGTACTAAATAATGTGTGCCCCTGTAATTAAAGACAGTATCATGATGCGTACACACAAGTGGGCAGAGCAAAGGTTGCACAGCCATTTCTTCACCTTAGAGATTTAATATTCTCTTATAACTTTCTTCTGAAATAGAAAAAATGTTGGAATCAACATTTTCCTTAATAACATCTTTCAGTTATTTTCCAGTTTCAGCTTCTAACGAGCTGGGGTGATCCATACTATATTGGTTTGAATGGACTAGAGTTGTATAATGAACATGGAGACAAAATCTTACTCACTGAAAACAGTATCCTTTACCAGACTGAGTTTCTTTTTCTCTTTCAAATGCACTCTTCAGTCCTTGATGGACCCTATCCTACCATCATCTGCTGACCTATACAAAAAGTGCAGTATTACCCCTCCTGACTAACTGCTGTGATTGCTCTTGAGTTTTTGGTGATATTTATTGAGGTACAATTTCATAATGTTGCTGCTTCAACAAGTGGCCTCTTCACATTCCTGCCCTTGGGATGGGCCTGGCAATGCAGCTTGGACTGGTGGAGCCTTCTCATAGTAGTGTCCATTAGAGCAGTGCTTCTCAAAGCCAGTCTGCCGCTTGTTCAGGGAAAGCCTCTGGCAGTCCGGGCCAGTTTGTTTACCTGCCGCATCCACAGGTTCAGCCGATTGCGGCTTCCACTGGCCGCGGTTCGCCACTCCAGGCCGATGGGGGCTGCGGGAAGGGCAGCCAGCACATCCCTCGGCCCGCATCGCTTCCTGCAGCCCCCATTGGCCTGGAGCGGCGAACCGCAGCCAGTGGGAGCCGCGATCAGCTGAACCTGCGGACGCGGCAGGTAAACAAACCGGCCCGGACCGCCAGGGGCTTTCCCAGAACAAGCGGCTGACCGTCTTTGAGAAGCACTGCATTAGAGCATTCTCATGGCTCCTCCTGCCCCTCCCCTCACTGTTCTTGAATGTTCTGAAAGCAAAGCTATAGAAGGGAGTGGTGGGTTCCAGCTGCCTCAGTTCCTTACAACCACAGTAGCAGACGGACCAGGAATCTCACCAGCTTGAGCTGACCTGAATTTGTTGGAACAGATTGTTCTTCTTCGAGTGCTTGCTCATATCCATTCCATTAGGTGTGTGCGCGCCACGTGCACGATCGTCGGAAGATTTTTACCCTAGCAACACCGGCGGGTCGGCTGTGGAGCCCCCTAGAGTGGCGCCTTCATGGCGCTGAATATATACCCCAGCCGACCCGGCGCCCCCTCAGTTCCTTCTTACCGCCCCTGACGGTCGTTGGAACTGTGGAGCGCTGCTTAGCTGTTCTCCACTCTCCCTAGCTTAGTTAGTCAGTCGCAGTTATAGTTATAGTTGTAGTTCTAGTGTTTGTAGTTAAATAGTTAAATAGTTTTAAAGTTGTTCTAGTTGTTATTGTAGTTCAGGGGATTAAGGGGGTCGTCTCCCCCTTTCTCCCCCGGCCGCGGGGCCGGGCTCATGCCCAACGCTCCCGGCTTCAAGCAGTGCGCCTCCTGCGCTAAGCCTATGCCCACGAGCGACCCGCACGACTCCTGTTTGAAGTGCCTGGGAGAGTCCCACCAAACAGATAAATGCAAGATCTGTAAGGCCTTCAAACCAAGGACCAAGAAGGAGCGGGACTTTCGGCTCAGGCAACTCCTGATGGAGGCGGCACTTAGCCCGGACACTCCTTCTACGGGCCAGGCTCCGACGCCTAGCACCTCGGTGCGCAGTGCCCCGGCGGCACCGGCTATGACGACCACGCGAGTGGCGTCAGACAAGCCTCCCCGGCACCGGACCTCGTCGGCACCGCAAGCACAGCAAGTGCCTCGGCGCCGGTCATTATCCCCAGGGCATAAAAAAGCCCATAAAACGGGGACATCCGTGCCGAAGACGCCGGCTCCCCCAGTGCCGGGGGTAGAGCCGCGTCCGCCGGTGGAGCAACGAAAACAGGTGCCTCCAGCACCGTCGACTCCGGCGCTGAGGCCGTTGAGTCCGGTGCAAATAGCGTCTCCACCGAGGCCGGCGGTGATACAGTGTCTCCCGTCAACTCCAGAGACCTTCGCGGCGGCGAGAGACTTGATAGCTCTCACGGAGCCGGCACCGCCTCAACCACCGGCACCGACTGCACCGTTGACTCGCCCGGTCCAGTCGAGAGGGAAACCTGCCTTGATGCGCCCTCCATCACAAGGGCTGGAACCTCGGCACCGATCCAGGTCCCGAAGCAGGTCCCCACGCCGCTCGCAGTCCCGGCACCGAATATCGTCTCGGCACCGGTCGTACTCGCGGCCAAGATCTTCTTCGCGGCACCGCTCTACGTCTCGGCACCGATATGATCGTCGGCACCGATCAACGTCGAGACGTAGTTCTCGGCACCGCTACGGTCGACGCTCGACGTCGAGGGGCCGCTCCCGGCACCGGGCATACTCCAGGTCCTCGTCGAGGTCCAGATCCGACTCCCGGCACCGATCGCCGGCACCGCGCAGAGATAGATCATCCCCGGACCGGCACCGTGCGGCACCGCAGCCCACGGGGATCGTTTCATCTCTCTCGGCACCGCCATGGCCGTCAAGATCGGTGTCTCGCTCCTCGGAGGACCTGTCGAGATCGGCATATCCCCCTCAAGGGCAAGCTGAGGAACGAAACTTGGGCCATTGGCAGGAGATGGCAGAGGACCACTCTCATGGACCATCTCACTGGTCGTTTTGGACCCCGTGGGCGTACCACCAGGAGCAAGGGGCTCCAATACCATCGACCTCTCGCTCGGGTCACTCGGTCAGAAGGGCCCCAGAATCCACCATCTCTCGGCCTCCGCCAGGAGGCATGGAGGCTTCCGTGTCCACGCCACCCGACACCATGGACCCAAGTGCAGGTGATGCTCCGGCCCAAGAGCAGGGGGATCAGGACCCCCCCTTGGATCCAGTACCACCGGAGGCATCCTCCTCCTCCTCTCCGGATGAGGCAGTGGCGGGCACTTCATGTACGGGTCCCCCTCCGATAGATCTTCGGGCTCACCAGGATCTCCTGCGTAGGATGGCCCGTAATATGGACCTGCAGGCGGAGGAGATAGTGGAGGTGCACGACCCGATCGTGAATATCCTTGGAGCGGATGCCCCATCGAGGGTGGCGTTACCCCTGATCCGCACGATTCAAACGAATGCGGATACGATATGGCAAACTCCTGCCTCTATTCCACCCACAGCGAGAGGGGTGGAAAGGAAATACTTTGTCCCGTCTAAGGACTATGGGTACTTGTATGCCCACCCCCAACCGTGTTCACTGGTGGTGGAATCAGTGAATGCACGAGAGCGCCACGGCCAGCAGGCTGCAGCGCCTAAATCAAAAGAGGCTAAGCGGCTTGATCTGTTTGGCCGTAAGGTTTACTCAGCCGGAGGGCTACAACTTAGAGCGGCAAACCAACAGGCGCTACTGAGCCGCTACAATTTCAACTCCTGGAACTCTATGGGGAAGTTTAAGGAGTTGATTCCCCAAGAGTCCAGGGAAGAGTTTGGAGCCATGGTAGAGGAGGGCAAGAAGGTGGCTCGGACCTCCTTGCAGGCCTCCTTGGACATTGCAGACTCAGCTGCGAGGACCCTGGCTTCGGGTATCGCTATGCGCAGGATCTCCTGGCTTCAGGTTTCGGGTTTGCCTCCGGAGCTGCAGCAAACCCTACAAGATCTCCCCTTTGAGGGTCATGGATTGTTCTCAGATAAGACGGACTCTCGCCTGCAGAGCCTCAAGGACTCGAGAACAATCATGCGCTCCCTGGGGATGCATGTTGTGGGCCCTCAACGCAGGCCATTTAGGCCGCAGCCTCAGCGCTTCTACCCCCCCCCGCCTCGTCAGAGACAGGACTCGGCCCGGAGGCGAGGGCGAGGTGGTAGAAGAAGGTGGACCGGCCCCCAACCCGGCCAGAACCAAGGGCCACCTAGACCACCTTCAGGCCCCAGACAGAACTTTTGAAGGTGCGGTCGAGGACGGCGCCCCAGTCATCCCCCAGGATCCAGCCCCCTCCTTTCGGGATCGCCTCTCCCACTTCCACCGTGCTTGGTCCCTTATAACTTCGGACCGTTGGGTCCTCCGCACGGTGGAGAGGGGATACGCTATCCAGTTTTCTTCAATCCCCCCCTCCTCCCCCCCTTCCCCGTCCCTCTTCAGGGACCCTTCTCACGAGCAACTTCTTATTCAGGAGGTTTCTACGCTCCTGGCCATGGGGGCCATAGAGGAGGTTCCGATAGAGTTAAGGGGCAGGGGATTTTATTCCCGTTACTTCCTGATCCCCAAGTCCAAAGGAGGTCTGCGACCCATCTTGGACTTGCGCGGACTCAACAGATTCGTAGTAAAGTTGAAGTTCCGCATGGTCTCTTTGGGGGCCATTATCCCTTCTCTCGATCCTGGAGACTGGTTCGCCGCCCTCGACATGAAAGACGCATACTTTCACATCTCAATTTACCCACCTCACAGACGCTTCCTGCGATTCGTGGTAAACGCGGTGCACTACCAATTTGCAGTCCTTCCCTTCGGCCTATCCTCGGCCCCACGGGTGTTCACGAAATGTATGGCTGTCGTGGCAGCGTACCTTCGTCGACAAGGGATACAGGTGTTCCCGTACCTAGACGACTGGCTGGTACGCGGTCGCACCAAAGAGCAAGTTCAAGCTCACGCCCACATAATAGTGCACACATTCAACGAGTTGGGCATCCTGCTCAACAAGGACAAATCCACTCTGGAACCTACCCAGAGAATAGAATTCATCGGCGCAGTCCTAGACTCCAGACGTGCACAAGCCATCCTGCCAGACAACCACTTTTGTACCATCACGAGCCTCATTCAAGGGCTCAGGGCCTTCCCAACTACCACGGTGAGGTCGTGCCTCACCCTGCTGGGCCACATGGCTTCCTGCACGTACGTAACCAGGCATGCCAGACTTCGGCTTCGCCCACTCCAGACCTGGGTGTCATCGGTATACCGCCCACATCGGGACAGCCTGAATATGGTGGTCACGGTCCCGAACTCGGTCCTGACCTCCCTCACCTGGTGGCTAGATCACAGTGTGGTTTGCGAGGGGATGCCGTTTCACGCCCCACAACCCTCTCTGCACCTGGTCACAGACGCTTCATCTCTGGGTTGGGGCGCCCATCTCAACGAGCACCATACCCAGGGCCTGTGGACTGCACCCCAACTAGCCCTGCACATCAATGTTCGGGAACTGATGGCGGTGCGCCTGGCGTGCCAGGCATTTCTCAACCTCCTACGTGGCCGCTGTGTGTTAGTTCTCATCGACAACACCACGGCCATGTTTTACATCAACAAGCAAGGAGGAGCACGTTCGTCCATTCTATGCCAAGAGGCCATTCGCCTGTGGGACTTCTGTATCGCCCACTCAATCCACCTCACGGCATCGTTCCTCCCTGGAGTCCAGAACACTCTAGCGGATCGACTCAGCAGGTCCTTCCAGACGCACGAGTGGTCTATCCGTCCGGACATTATACATTCCATCTTCCAGAGGTGGGGGTTTCCCCAGATAGACCTGTTTGCATCCCGAGACAACAGGAAGTGCCACGTGTTCTGCTCCCTGCAAGGTCGAGCTCCGGGCTCCCTCTCGGATGCGTTTCTCCTTCCCTGGAAAGACCACCTGTTTTACGCCTTCCCTCCGTTTCCTCTGGTCCACAAGGTACTGCTCAAATTGCGCAGAGACCAGGCACAGGTAATTCTGGTCGCTCCAGCGTGGCCGAGACAACATTGGTACACCACGCTGTTGGAACTCTCGGTTCAGACACCGATCCCGCTTCCATTGTATCCGGATCTCATCACGCAGGACCACGGTCGGCTGCGTCACCCCGACCTGCAATCACTCCACCTCACGGCGTGGCTGCTCCATGGTTCACCCAGGCAGAGCAGCAGTGCTCGCACTCTGTCCAACAGATTCTGCTGAGCAGTAGGAAGCCCTCAACACGGACCACATACTTGGCCAAGTGGAAGCGGTTCTCCTGTTGGTGCGAACAACGAGCCACGTCCCCGTTACAGGCACCTATCCCTCTCATTTTGGAATATCTCCTCTCCCTAAAACAGCAAGGGTTGGCGATATCTTCAATTAGAGTTCACCTGGCCGCTATATCGGCCTTTCACCCAGGGGAACTCGCGTCCTCGGTATTCTCTAACCCGATGGTCGTTAGATTCCTCAAGGGCTTAGACCGGATGTACCCACAACAACGTCAGCCCGTTCCGACGTGGGACCTCAACCTGGTCCTCTCCAAGCTCACAGGTCCTCCATTCGAGCCACTGGCCACCTGTTCACTTCTGTACCTATCCTGGAAGACAGCCTTCCTCGTAGCCATCACCTCAGCAAGGCGCGTTTCTGAACTCAGGGCGCTTACATCCGAGCCCCCTTACACAGTTTTCCATAAGGATAAAGTGCAGCTTCGTACACATCCTGCCTTTCTCCCTAAGGTGGTTTCTCCTTTTCATATCAACCAGGATATATTTCTCCCGGTCTTTCATCCTAAACCACATGCTACTCGCCAGGATCAACGTTTGCATTCTCTGGACGTACGCAGGGCCCTGGCCTTCTATATTGACCGCACAAGGCACTTTAGAAAGACGACGCAACTCTTCGTTGCAGTGGCCGACCGAATGAAAGGCTCACCGGTCTCATCACAACGCCTATCCTCCTGGATTACGTCTTGCATCCGGACTTGCTACGACCTGGCAGGTGTATCAGTACCACACCTCACCGCTCACTCCACGAGGGCCCAAGCTTCCTCGACGGCTTTCCTGGCGCAAGTTCCGATCCAGGACATTTGTAGAGCTGCGGTTTGGTCGTCAGTCCACACGTTTACAGAACACTATGCACTAGTGCAGCAGTCCAGGGACGATGCCGCCTTCGGATCAGCGGTTTTGCACACAGCAATGTCTCACTCCGACCCCACCACCTAAGTTGGGCTTGGGAGTCACCTAATGGAATGGATATGAGCAAGCACTCGAAGAAGAAAAGACGGTTACTCACCGTTGTAACTGTTGTTCTTCGAGATGTGTTGCTCATATCCATTCCAAACCCGCCCCCCGTCCCCACTGTCGGAGTAGCCGGCAAGAAGGAACTGAGGGGGCGCCGGGTCGGCTGGGGTATATATTCAGCGCCATGAAGGCGCCACTCTAGGGGGCTCCACAGCCGACCCGCCGGTGTTGCTAGGGTAAAAATCTTCCGACGATCGTGCACGCGGCGCGCACACACCTAATGGAATGGATATGAGCAACACATCTCGAAGAACAACAGTTACAACGGTGAGTAACCGTCTTTTCCCAGTGCCTGCTTATTGACCTAATTATCTATTCAGTTTAGTTAGGCTAGAGCTGTTCATTTTGATTATTTAATTTATTTTTATTTTAATTATTTTACTTTTATTTTTTATTTTATTGGCTCGTGTGCCTTGGCACAGATCCACAGTTCCAAACCACCACCAAAAGGAAAGAAATCAGGATTCAAGAGGTGAGCTTCTTGAATGTGGTCAACAGCATTGGGCTTTTACCATGGTTACATTGGTCTGAGGCAGCCTCTTGCTCTCTTGGGGAGGAGCCTCCCTGGCTACAGCCAGACACAAGCACATCTCTCAGAATTAAGACTGTCTTTATTCAAGCTCATCTCTCTCTCAGGATTTCTGAATACTAAGAACGGCACCCTTTTTTTCCTACATCTTTTAACAGCTCACTCAGCATCCCCCATTGATCTTCTTCCTGCACCCAGAATATTTTTAAATGATCTTCTGGACCACAGAACCACACAAGTTTTCATTATTCTTCGGGGTAGGTACCTTCATTTTAGTAGCACAGTGGCTGGGGCTTTGTCTTGCAGTTTCCTCATGGTCCCATGTTTTTATAGCTCTAGCAGGGCAGCTCTTATTTTCAGCTGACCGTTGTACCTCCTTCACCAGCCTGTTCTCCTTCTGTATAGCGTTACTCTGCAATATTCCAGCTCTTTTTGTAGGGTGGCCACTTCAGCCTTTAGGTCCTCTAGTTCTTTACCCTTCTCCAAGTCAGACTTCAACCCTTGCTTGACATTAAGCTGGTTCTGGGGTGCAGTTAGCTCCTTCTATAGTAGCGAAGACTGCTGTTCTCCAATCTCCTTTTCAGCTCTGTGGCGGGTTAGCCTCTGCTTCCACTTTATGGCTTGCACTAAGAACCTTTCCCGTGAAGAGCAGGTCTCAAGGATTTCAGCCCAGTTCCCATCAGTCGTAGCAGCCTTCTCCTCCAGTTCCCTCCAGCCCATTATTATATAGGACTGCTGAGTAACTGAGGAGTCTACTGACATTATTGCAGCTTCTTCTATGTACTGGTTCTTGGTGTTTGTGCCATGGGATTCCCAGTCCTTTGACAAACAGCCAATTTTCCTTCTTAGAAGGCTTTTCTGGAGCTTTGAGGGGTCAAACAACTCCCCTGTATCTACACCAGCCTGCCACTAATCTACTTCTGGGCTCAGCATGTGCGTGCAGGTCTCCACCCATGCTTTAGTGTCCTGGTCACACCATCTTTCACAGTCCTGGACCAGTTTTCCCTGCAACCCAGTTTCTTCTGCCACAGTGTGTAGGCTAATGCTTCATTGGCAAGTTTCAGGAGCTCACTAGCCTTAGCCTCCAGCTTCTTTTACCTCTGGGTAACCCACTGCTCCAAGGTATGATTGACATTCAAACTCCAGTTTCTGCTTCAAAGCTTCTTCCATTGTTCTACTCAAGAAAAGGATCTCTCTCCCTTCCTTTGTACTTTTCCTTCAGCATATTCCCTCACATCTCTGCAGTGGGAGGAGCAGTTCTCCAAAATTAGCAGTCCTTCTGACTTTTGTCCTGGTTGAGATCCCTAACTCAAGATTTCCATTTTCTTCTGCTCCTCCACACATGTGCTCCTTTAGGGTATTCTCACTCTCTAATCCAGTGGTGGGCAACCTGCGGCTCACGGGCCACACGCGGCCCATCAGGATAATTCACTGGCAGGCCGCAAGACAGTTTGTTTACATTGACTGTCTGCAGGCACGGCCACCCACAGCTCCCAGAACCCGCACCCTCTCCTGCATTGGAAGGCTGAGATTTTTTTGATGGTCTCAAAGCTTTGGGAGAACCAAGGATTTAAACTTCTGAAATTGATCCAAGATCAGGAAGACTTTTCCTAAATCTGTCTTGAAAACAGCTTGTGGGTGAGTGGTCCCTGTAAAGGACTCTGGAACCTCTTCTCCTGATGGATGATAATATTAGAATATGGTGTCTTGATGAGCATGGCAGACTGTTCCCCTTGCTGAGGAAGGATTTATTTATCTGCAGACAAAAATACTGCATTACTTATTACAAAACTACAAGCCAATGTAAAGTTAAGGCATTTAATATTACATATTATCTACTTCTTTGTCCAGAGACACATGTCACCTTACCACTGGAACAGTACGTCATAGTAAATAAACTCTTACTTTTATCAGAAGATCATTCAGGCAGCGATAGATTTGAATCTTGAAGCTACAAACATCTCTGAGCCTATTCACAGAGGTGTGGTAACAATAGTGGCTCAAGTCAGAACCAAAGAAATTCATTTGTTCCCTTATCTAATTGTCAAAGACAAGATATAGTACTGAATTGGAACAGGCAACAAACACTGACATCAGGGTGCTGTTATCTTTCAGATTTATGCTAAATCATGACAAGGGCAGCCTCACACCCACTTATTCGCTGATGTGCCTGGGATTACTCATACAGACTACCATAGGGAAAATAGTTATCAAAACTATAAAGGTATGGCACTCTAGATCCAAAGCTCAAAGAGATCATAAGAGCCTGCTCAGACCCCTGGGATGATTATTTTTTCCATTGACATCCCCTGACCCAGGTTTCACATGAGGAACCTTCACAAGTTCATACTAAAAAACTGGGGTTCGACACAGAAAAGTATGGAGAGGAAACTCTCATCTGTGAGGATGGAACTGTGTTATGAAGTCAGAGATACCTACTTTGAAATCAGTGGGAGTTAGGCATATCTAATCCATGTAGGCATTTTCAAAAATCCCAATAGGCTCCTAAATACTAGGCCAGACATCCCCTTTTCCGTATGCTGGATATGTCCTTAGGTAGTGAGACTGCTGCACCTATTCCTTGCCGGGTCAGGCATTTGCCTCCTTTGCTTATGGAGGTCCAGAAACTCCTGGCACAAAACTGAATTACACCAGAGTTTTGTAACCATTTCTATAAAGGAATATTAGGCATGGGAATGGATACAGACCAGTGGGCTAAATGTAGTGAGAAACGTAAGGGAATTCAACAACAACACTGAAACAGTGAAACAACAGCACAGTCCCTTCCCCTGCCTCTGGAGGTGCCCAAAACCTTTAGCTCCTTCACCCGAGGCCTCTAATCCCACTGGTGGGACACATAAAGTTGAGCTACACTAGCCTGGTGAGGTGTACTGCTCTCTGGTGGCTGCTCAGTCTGAGCCTCCAGCCTGGTGGGGCACTGCTTTTTGACTGCTTGGTCATCACCTGCCCTCGGGACACTAGCAAATCTGAGTCCAAATTGCTCACAACTTGTCCTTCCCCCCAGACTCATGCATACCCACACCAAGGGAAACACAATCCTTCCTCCTTCCACCGAAGCCCCTCCCCCCCCACACACATACTACAGCCAAGATGGTACCCATACCCCAGTTCCTCCGAGCTGGCATGGACTCCTCTGACCTTTTGTTCCTATAGGCCATTGATCCTCCAGGACTTAGCTGCTCGCACTTAGGTGCCATCTGCTCTGGTTTATTCCAATACCTTTGAAAATCTGGCCCTAAATTCTTCAATTAACTGACAAAGTCGCCAATAAGTGTCTTCTAATCAGCCTAGCTGTAGGAAGGATTTTATAATCTATACTGCTAAAGAGAATACATTTATCACAAAGTCTGGTAGAAAAAACATAAGTTGTAAAATGATGGTGTTTTTGATTCTTCCTGTTTGGTTAGTTAAGCTTAAGTTTTGTTTCAGATATTGCTGCTTTTCCAGACAGTGTCAACATTTTAGAGGGTGTGTGTGGAGATATCCGAACTCCAGATAAACTCATTGACAGAGTTAATGACAGTGGTGATGGCAGACACATGTGGCTTGCACCAATTCTTCCTGGTTTGGTATGGCTACTTTTCTGTTTTCATCTCTTCCTTACATTTGAGTGCTCTGTATGTGTCATGTGTGCAAAGATATAGATATACAAACGTGTGTGTGTATGTGTATACTTTTTAAAGTGAGGTTCATGCCAGTGTAAAGTGCTGGACTGACACCTTTCAAAGCGAAATCCTCTGTCTCTTGAAGTGCTACAGTATGGACAACAGCAATGCAGGTTTCCCCACACTGTGACCCCCCCGTGCCTGCACTCTGACATGGAGGCATCACTTCTAGCAACAGGGTATGTAGATCCTTAGCCTATCAGCTGAGACTACCAATAAGGGAGGCAGATGTGTGTGTCTTGTGCAGTGGACACCTGTCCACTGAGAGTTGGGCTCAGAACACCAACTCATTTCATGTAAACCGATGCTCTGTATTGAAAATAGTGAACTAGAAAGGACAGGCGCAGTGTTCCATGTCCCAAGGTTCTGAGTAATCCATCCCCTTCTAGTAGCATCATTTTAAATTTGTGTGTGGTTTCTAATAGGGAAAAGAAGGGAAAAGGGAAAAGAAGATAAACCAGACTAGTTCTGGCCTACATTTAACTTTTGGGGATGAACCATTTTGCACACCTGTATCATGGTCGTTTACATTTCTCCACTTAACCTTTCAGAATTAGGAAGGTTAGAAGTTTCCAAAGAAGGTCTAACATGAGATCTGATGTTGGCTATTGTGTTGGGAAATCCTGACTTAGGGCTTGACTACATTGTGGGTGACCACCTGTCCCGAATTGGGCAGGACAGTCCTGAAATGCAAAGTTCAAATCCTGGTCCCGAACTGAATGACTACAGGACAGCCTTTGTCCTGAATTCCCTGCAGTGCTGCTCCACACCTGCCCCAGGCTCAGGGATGGCACTAGTCTCTTTCCAGTAAGGGGGGCTGAGGTGGGCCTTTATCCCGCCTCACCGCGAGGCCCTGCCCCTGCTCCTCCTCTTTCCCCTGAGGCCCCGCCCCCTGGCCAGGCTGGAAGCCAGAGCAGGGCCATGGTAAGAGCTGTCCAGGGAACCCAGGCCACTGTGGGGAGCCCCGGACCCTCCACCTGCCCTAGGTGGGGTGCTGAGGTGTCAAAAAGCAGCCTCCAGACCATGTCTCCACCCCCAGGGGCATGCTGCCCAAGGCAGGTGGAGGATGTGGGGCTCCCCACAGTGGCCTGGGCTCCCTGAGTGGCTCTTACCATGGCCTGGCTCTGGCTTCCAGCCTGGCCAGGGAGGCGGGACCTCAGGGGAAGAGGAGGGGAAGGGAGTGGGGCCACACAGACTGGTGGGGATCCTGCATGTAGGGTTGCCAACTATCTAATCACACAAAGCTAAACACCTGTGCCCAGACCCTGCCCTGATGCTCCACTCCTGCCCCGCCCCTTCTCCAGGGCCCCACTCTGCTCACTCCATCCCCCTCTCCCTCCATTGCTTGCTCTCCCCCACCCTCACTCACTTTCACTGGGGTGGGATGGGGGGTTGGGTTTGGGAGGGGGTGTGGAGTCTGGGCTGGGGCCGAGGGGTTCAGAGTGTGGGAGGGGATTCTGCGCTGAGCCTGCGGCAGAGGGTTGGGATACAGGAGGTGGTGCGGGCTCTGGAGGGAATTTGGGTGCAGGACGGGGGGCTCAGGGCAGGGGGTTGGGGTAGGGGGTGTGGTCTCTGGGAGGGATTTTGGGTGCAGGAGGCTCTCATGGCTGGGGCAGGGGGTGGGGGTGCAAGAGGATGCGGGGTGCCAGCTCTAGGAGGGAGCTTGGGTGTGGGAGGGGGCTCAGAGCTGGGGTAGGAGGTTGGGGTGCGGGCTCTGGCCGGGCGGCGCTTAACTCGGGAGGCTCCCGGTCAGCGGTGCAGCAGGGCTAAGGCAGGCTCTCTGCCTGCCCTGGCCCCGCACCGCACCCGAAAGTGGCCGGCACGTCCCTACAGCCTCTAAGGAAGGGGCAGGGGGCTCCGCGTGCTGCCCCCGCCCTGAGCACCGACTCCACAGCTCCCATTGGCTGGGAACTGCGGCCAATGGGAGCTACGTGGGCGGTGCTTGCAGGCAGGGGCAGCATGCGGAGCCCCCTGCCCCTCCCTCAGGGGCCGTAGGGACGTGCCAGCCGCTTCTGGGTGCGGCGTGGGGCCAGGGCAGGCAGGGAGCCTGCCTTAGCCCTGCTGCGCCACCAGACTTTTAGCGGTCTAAAATCTCCCAGATTGGCTTCAGTAGCCTCTGGGAGACAGAGCCCAATTCCGTGAGACTCCCAGTGAAACAGGGAGGGTTGGCAATCCTACCTGTATGTGTCTTGCTTTTGCCTTTTGAAAAGGTGGTTATCCTAGTAATGTGCACTACTGGGGTGTGATTTGTAAAGTGCAACAATTTGCCACGCAGTAGTTGGTCTGTGTAGGCCCTGCTGGTGTGTGTACCAGCAGGGCTTACACAGACCAATTACTGTGTAACACATTAGTCCTCTTTAGAAATCACAGCCCCATTGTGGACAAGCCCTCTGAATGTTAAAAATTACGATTATAAATTTAAACTGTCAATTAATGAGAAATTTCAAAAACAAAAAAAGAAAACAGCTTGGGAAATTATACGAACAGCATTACGTGTTGCAATGCAGTGGATATAAATGAGGTAATGTTTCCAGATACATAGAAACTCTTGGATATCTGCATTTCTTGGGATAATGAAAAGCACGAGACTAATTGAAATACCGGACTCTTGTAAGTATGCAATACACCTGAAATGCCACAGCCATATGGATGTTATTCCTTACACAATTGCCTCTTCTCCCGGATGTGCTCTTTCTTCAGTAAATGCTGTGCAGTGGAAACCTTTTCCTGACTTCTTTGGCCCCAGACTTTGCCTTCATGGCTGTGCCAAAGAATCTAGATTTCTTTGTAGCAGTGTAGTTGGTTGTGCTGGAGTACCACAAGATGGATGTATTTATTCCCTCTGGTGCATACATCTCTTTTGCTTTGGGACTGGAGTCTTGTTTCACAAAGCTCTTGGAACCTCCAGTTTGCTATTGGTGAGAGTATTATCTGTACCAGACACCTCTGAAGAGGACATTCCTCATAGCAATAGTTACAGCCCAGTCATAGTGAGGTACAGTCCAAGTGGCCAATTCTCTGTAAACTGTAGTCTATATGGGAAATGTGATGTGGGCAGTGATTTTATCCACGTTGTCAATCTCAAGTCATCTCTGTCTCCATCTCTTACAGGCCTCTATCCTGTTTATATTTCCCCAACTCTCTTGCATCATTGTTATGACTCACCAGGTGTTCATTCACCTGAATATATCTAATGGTACTTATCTAATCTAAAACCAGCATCCATTGCAGGCCATCTGTCTTTTTCAGAGAGTTTGCAAAGTTGTTACTTGAAGTTCTGGATGTACTTGAAACCAGAGTTGTCCCTCACTCATGTCTGATCTTGAAGAACAAAATTATGGTCACTTATGATGCTTTCTTGACTTGCCATTCAGAGCTGATGCTCATTTGGGCAATCTTGCAATCTCTGATCACCTAAAACTCCTCAGTACATCTTCTGAGTAGGTTGCACTGCTTGCTAATCTCCCACAAGTGGGAATACACAGAGGCCACTCAAAGAAGGGGAGGATTCTTACCAGTAATTGTTGTTCTTCTTCGAGTGCTTGCTCATATCCATTCCATTAGGTGTGCGCGCGCCGCGTGCACGATCGTCGGAGAATTTTCTACCCTAGCAACACCGGCGGGTCGGCTGTGGAGCCCCCTAGAGTGGCGCCTTCATGGCGCTGAATATATACCCCAGCCGACCCGGCGCCCCCTCAGTTCCTTCTTACCGCCCCTGACGGTCGTTGGAACTATGGAGCGCGGCATAGCTGTTCTCCACTCTCCCTAGCTTATTCAGTCATTCACAGTTATAGTTATAGTTCTAGTTGTTTATAGTTAAATAGTTGGTTTTTTTTTTCACTTGTTACTAGTTGTTATATAGTTCAAGGGGATTAAGGGGGTTGTCTCCCCCTTTTTCCCCCGGCCGCGTGGCCGGGCTCATGCCCAAGGCTCCCGGCTTCAAGCAGTGCGCCTCCTGCGCTAAGCCTATGCCAACGAGCGACCCGCACGACTCGTGTCTGAAGTGCCTGGGAGAGTCCCATCAAACAGATAAGTGCAAGATCTGTAAGGCCTTCAGACCAAGGACCAAGAAGGAGCGGGACTTTCGGCTCCGGCAACTCCTTATGGAGGCGGCACTTAGCCCGGACGCTCCATCAGCGCGTCAGGCCCCGGCACCTGGCACCTCGGTGCGCAGTGCCCCGGCGGCGCCGACTATTCCGACCACACGAGTGGCGTCGGACAAGCCTCCACGGCACCGGACCTCGTCGGCACCGCAAGCACAGCAAGTGCCTCGGCGCCGTTCATTATCCCCGGGACATAAAAAAGCCCATAAGACGGGGACCTCCGTGCCGAAGACGCCGGCTCCCCCAGTGCCGGGGGTAGAGCCGCGTCCGCCTGTGGAGCACCGGAAACAGGTGCCTCCAGCACCGTCGACTCCGGCTCCGAGGCCGTTGAGTCCGGTGCAGACAGGGTCTCCACCGAGACCGGCGGTGATACAGTGCCTCCCGTTGATCCCAGAGACCTTCGCGACGGCGAGAGACTTGATCACTCTCACGGAGCCAGCACCGCCCCAACCACCGGCACCGCCGGCACCGTTGACTCGTCCGGTCCAGTCTAGGGGGAAACCTGCCTTGATGCGCCCTCCATCGCAGGGGCTGGAACCACGGCACCGGTCCAGGTCCCGAAGCAGGTCCCCACGCCGCTCGCAGTCCCGGCGCCGGATATCACCTCGGCACCGGTCGTACTCGCGGCCAAGATCTTCGTCGCGGCACCGCTCTACGTCTTGGCACCGTTATGATCGTCGGCACCGATCAACATCGAGACGTAGTTCTCGGCACCGCTACGATTGACGCTCGACGTCGAGAGGCCGCTCCCGGCACCGGGCCTACTCCAGGTCATCGTCGAGGTCCAGATCCGACTCCCGGCACCGGCGAGGTCATCGGCACCGATCGCGATCCCGGCACCGATCGCCGGCACCGCGTGGAGATAGAACATCTCCGGACCGGCACCGTGCGGCACCACAGCCCACGGGATTCATCTCGGCGCACTCGGCACCGCCATGGCCATCGAGATCGGTGTCTCGCTCCTTTGAGGACTTATCGAGATCGGCATACCCCCCTCAGGGGCAAGCCGAGGAGCAGGACATAGGCCATTGGCAGGAGGTAGCAGAGGACCCTGCTCATGGCCCATCTCACTGGTCGTTCTGGACCCCGTGGGCGTACCATCAGGCGCAAGGGGCTCCAATAACTTCGACCTCTCGCTCGGGCCACTCCGTTAGAAGGGCCCCGGAGTCCACCATCTCTCGACCTCCGCCAGGGGGCATGGAGGCTTCCGTGTCCGCACCACCTGACGTCCTGGACCCAAGCGCAGGTGATGCTCCGGCCCAGGAGCAGGGAGACCAGGACCCTCCTTTGGATCCTTTACCACCGGAGGCATCTTCCTCTTCCTCTCCGGATGAGGCAGTGGCGGGCACATCGTGCACAGGTCCACCCCCAATAGATCTTCGGGCTCACCAGGACCTCCTACGTAGGGTGGCCCGTAATATGGACCTGCAGGCGGAGGAGATAGTGGAGGTGCAGGACCCCATCGTAAATATCCTCGCGGCGGATGCCCCATCAAGAGTGGCGTTACCCCTAATCCGCACGATCCAGGCGAATGCAAATACGATATGGCAAACTCCTGCCTCTATCCCACCCACAGCGAGAGGGGTGGAAAGAAAGTACTTTGTCCCCTCCAAAGACTACGAGTACTTGTATACCCACCCCCAGCCGTGTTCACTGGTGGTGGCATCAGTGAATGCAAGGGAGCGTCACGGTCAACAGGCCGCAGCGCCCAAATCGAAGGAGGCTAAGCGCCTCGATTTGTTTGGCCGTAAAGTTTATTCAGCCGGAGGGCTGCAACTTAGAGCGGCTAACCAGCAGGCGCTCCTGAGCCGCTACAACTTCAACTCCTGGAACTCTATGGGGAAGTTCAAGGAATTGGTTCCCCAAGAGTCCAGGGAGGAGTTTGAGGCCTTGGTAGAGGAGGGTAAGAAGGTGGCTCGGACCTCCTTACAGGCCTCCTTGGACATAGCGGACTCGGCTGCGAGAACCCTGGCTTCGGGCATCGCTAT
Organism: Chrysemys picta bellii; assembly: GCF_011386835.1. NCBI lineage: Eukaryota > Metazoa > Chordata > Testudines > Emydidae > Chrysemys > Chrysemys picta. The sequence continues at coordinate 57,248,581 of NC_088800.1, forward strand.
GCGAAGGACCTCCTGGCTCCAAGTTTCGGGTTTGCCCCCGGAATTGCAACAAACCCTGCAGGATTTGCCCTTCGAAGGACAGGGGTTGTTCTCGGAGAAGACGGACTCTCACCTGCAGAGCCTCAAGGACTCCAGGACAATCATGCGCTCCCTGGGGATGCATGTTGCGGGCCCTCAGCGCAGGCCATTTAGGCCTCAGCCTCAGCGCTTCTACCCCCCCCCACCTCGTCAGAGACAGGACTCGGCCCGGAGGCGTGGGCGAGGTGGTAGACGAAGGTGGACCGGCCCTCAACCCGGTCAGAACCAAGGGCCACCAAGGCCACCCGCAGGCCCCAGGCAGAACTTTTGAAGGTGCGGTCGAGGACGGCGCCCCAGTCATCCCCCAGGATCCAGCCCCCTCCTTTCGGGATCGCCTCTCCCACTTCCACCGTGTTTGGTCCCTTATAACTTCGGACCGTTGGGTCCTTCGCACGGTGGAGAGGGGATACGCTATCCAGTTTTCTTCAATCCCCCCCTTCCCCGTCCCTCTTCAGGGACCCTTCTCACGAGCAACTTCTTATACAGGAGGTTTCCACGCTCCTTGCTATGGGGGCCATAGAGGAGGTTCCAGCAGAGTTAAGGGGCAGGGGATTTTATTCCCGTTACTTCCTGATCCCCAAGTCCAAAGGAGGTCTGCGACCCATCTTGGACTTGCGCGGACTCAACAAATTCGTAGTAAAGTTGAAGTTCCGCATGGTCTCTTTGGGGGCCATTATCCCTTCCCTCGATCCTGGAGACTGGTTCGCCGCCCTCGACATGAAAGACGCATACTTTCATATCGCAATTTACCCGCCTCACAGACGCTTCCTGCGATTCGTGGTAAGCAAGGTGCACTACCAATTTGCAGTCCTTCCCTTCGGCCTATCCTCGGCCCCAAGAGTGTTCACGAAATGTATGGCTGTCGTGGCAGCGTACCTTCGTCGGCAAGGGATACAGGTGTTCCCGTACCTAGACGACTGGCTGGTACGCGGTCGCACCAAAGAGCAAGTTCGAGCTCACGTCCACATAATAGTGCACACATTCAACGAGTTGGGCATCCTACTCAACAAGGACAAATCCACTCTAGAACCTACCCAGAGAATAGAATTCATCGGCGCAGTCCTAGACTCCAGACGTGCACAAGCCATCCTGCCAGACAACTGCTTTTGCACCATCACGAGCCTCATTCAAGGGCTCAAGGCCTTCCCAACTACCATGGTGAGGTCATGCCTTACCCTGCTGGGTCACATGGCTTCCTGCACGTACGTAACCAGGCATGCCAGACTTCGGCTTCGCCCACTCCAGACCTGGGTGTCATCGATATACCACCCACATCGGGACAGCCTGAACATGGTGGTCACGGTCCCGAACTCGGTCCTGACCTCCCTCACCTGGTGGCTAGATCACAATGTGGTTTGCGAGGGGATGCCGTTTCACGCCCCACAACCCTCTCTGCACCTGGTCACAGACGCTTCATCTCTGGGTTGGGGCGCCCATCTCAACGAGCACTATACCCAGGGCCTGTGGACTGCACCTCAGCTAGCCCTGCACATCAGTGTTCGGGAACTGATGGCGGTGCGCCTGGCGTGCCAGGCATTTCTCAATCTCCTACGTGGCCGCTGTGTGTTAGTTCTCATCGACAACACCACGGCCATGTTTTACATCAACAAGCAAGGAGGAGCACGTTCGTCAATTCTATGCCAAGAGGCCATTCGCCTGTGGGACTTCTGCATCGCCCACTCAATCCATCTCACGGCATCGTTCCTCCCTGGAGTCCAGAACACTTTAGCGGACCGACTCAGCAGGTCCTTTCAGACGCACGAGTGGTCTATCCGGCCGGACATCATACATTCCGTCTTCCAGAAGTGGGGGTTTCCCCAGGTAGACCTGTTTGCATCTCGAGACAACAGGAAGTGCCACGTGTTCTGCTCCCTGCAAGGTCGAGCTCCGGGCTCCCTCTCGGATGCGTTTCTCCTTCCCTGGAAAGACCACCTGTTTTATGCCTTCCCTCCGTTTCCTCTGGTCCACAAGGTACTACTCAAATTGCGCAGAGACCAGGCACAGGTAATTCTGGTCGCCCCAGCGTGGCCGAGACAACATTGGTACACCACACTGTTGGAACTCTCGGTTCAGACACCGATCCCGCTTCCATTATGTCCAGATCTCATCTCGCAGGACCACGGCCGGCTGCGTCACCCCGACCTGCAATCGCTCCACCTCACGGCGTGGTTGCTCCATGGTTCACCCAGGCAGAGCAACAATGCTCGCACTCGGTCCAACAGATTCTGCTGAGCAGTAGGAAGCCTTCAACACGGACCACATACTTGGCCAAGTGGAAGCGGTTCTCCTGTTGGTGCGAACAACGAGCCACGTCCCCGTTACAGGCACCTATTCCTCTTATATTGGAATATCTCCTCTCCCTAAAACAGCAAGGGTTGGCGATATCTTCAATTAGAGTTCATCTGGCCGCTATATCAGCCTTTCACCCAGGAGAACTCGCGTCCTCGGTATTCTCTAACCCGATGGTCATTAGATTCCTCAAGGGCTTAGACCGGATGTACCCACAACAACGTCAACCCGTTCCGACGTGGGACCTCAACCTGGTTCTCTCCAAGCTCACAGGTCCTCCATTCGAGCCACTGGCCACCTGTTCACTTTTGTACCTATCCTGGAAGACAGCCTTCCTCGTAGCCATCAGCTCAGCAAGGCGCGTTTCTGAACTCAGGGCGCTTACATCCGAGCCCCCTTACACGGTTTTCCATAAGGATAAAGTGCAGCTTCATCCACATCCTGCCTTTCTCCCTAAGGTGGTTTCTCCTTTTCATATCAACCAGGATATATTTCTCCCGGTCTTTCATCACATGCTACTCGCCAGGATCAACGTTTGCATTCTCTGGACGTACGCAGGGCCCTGGCTTTCTATATTGACCGCACAAGGCACTTTAGAAAGACGACGCAACTCTTCGTTGCAGTGGCCGACCGAATGAAAGGCTTACCGGTCTCCTCACAACGCCTATCCTCCTGGATTACGTCTTGCATCCGGACTTGCTATGACCTGGCAGGTGTCTCAGCACTGCACCTCACCGCTCACTCCACGAGGGCCCAAGCTTCCTCGACGGCTTTCCTGGCGCAAGTTCCGATCCAGGACATTTGTAGAGCAGCGGTTTGGTCATCAGTCCACACATTTACAGCTCACTATGCACTAGTGCAGCAGTCCAGGGACGATGCTGCCTTCGGATCAGCGGTTTTGCACACAGCAATGTCTCACTCCGACCCCACCACCTAAGTTGGGCTTGGGAGTCACCTAATGGAATGGATATGAGCAAGCACTCGAAGAAGAAAAGACGGTTACTCACCGTTGTAACTGTTGTTCTTCGAGATGTGTTGCGCATATCCATTCCAAACCCGCCCCCCTTCCCCACTGTCGGAGTAGCCGGCAAGAAGGAACTGAGGGGGCGCCGGGTCGGCTGGGGTATATATTCAGCGCCATGAAGGCGCCACTCTAGGGGGCTCCACAGCCGACCCGCCGGTGTTGCTAGGGTAGAAAATTCTCCGACGATCGTGCACGCGGCGCGCGCACACCTAATGGAATGGATATGAGCAACACATCTCGAAGAACAACAGTTACAACGGTGAGTAACCGTCTTTTCTTCCAGAGTGTTGCCTCTGCATATTCCCAGTCCCTGCCAACCTTCCCCACTTCTTCAGAGTTCCAGGCAAAGAATTCTGAAATTAGGAAACAAATTCAGAGTGGTTTGGGCCATGCTTCCTTTTGTACCTTCAGAATCCAGAAGAAGGGTCAAATGGCCCTAAGGGACTGCTCTCTAGTCCACAGCTCAACCCCAGGATGCATCAGTCCCACAAGTGTAAATATGCAAAGGCCATACTCTCAAAGAACGACAGTTACCAGTAAGTAACCGTGTAAAATGTTTCCAGCATTCAGTGGAAGGTCACACTCCCAAACTTATTTTGCCTGTGCAGTCTCTACTTCTGGGATGAGGAAAGATCAGAGCAATTAACTTAGTGATGCTCTTGCACAGATTGAGGTGCCATAGTGTGCAGATCTTCCATTCTGGCTCTGAATCCTTGGGTCATCTGTTTTATCTGGAGTTTCAGAAGGCTTTGATTCCCCTGTTGGAGCCTTTTAAGAGAAAAGAGAGACTATTTTAACATCCGCTCTTGCAAAGAAGAGAGCCCTAAGCTGGAAGTAAGGAGATCAGGAGAGTTGAATTGATCACTTCCTAGGCACAGAGGAGACTCTGGTTCTGACCATATTTCTTTGCCATGTTTCCGTGCAGGGCTTTGTTCTCAACAGTCAGATTCAAGACACTTGGATCCACTGAAGCATCAGGCCTGGTGTTCAAGTGATTCTTTAGTTCCACACTAGGTCTCGTACCCTCCAAGCCAATACTAAAGTTAGAAACTGTTATGAGGGTTGAGGAAGGATTTAATTCTGGGACTTGGAGCAAAATCTTTACAGATCCAGCAGGATCTGCACAGAGAGGGTCCTCTGATCCATTGTCTGGGTGGAAGGTGCCTCAAATGATATTTAGGTCAGATCCATATGAATCTTTGAGATGGATGCCCATGCTTCAGTTAACACTCAGCAAACCAATAGCTTCTTTTGTTCTCAGAGAGGATGAGTGTCCAATGTCAAATACCTCTGAGTCTCCTGGCCCTGGTTCTCTTATCATTCCCCCAGAGCAGAGTTCTGTATTTTCCCTTGCATTTCCCCAACTGTATGGGGAACTACTGTTCCATCTCATGTTACTCATGGTCAGTGTTCAGCTTACATGCCAGTATGGCCTTAATTTCACATTTAGGGCTGTTAGAGTACCTGGGACTCTACATTCATGAATGAATTCTCATTACCTTTTCCTCTTACTCTCCAGATGACAACAAAGCTTTGGAGATTCTTGTGGCTGCAGTTCCAAGGAAGTCGTATAAATTATTCAGTGTTTTCCAATCCAAGGAAGGTGTCCTTACCTATTCTTAAAGGCCTTAAGGATTTTGCCTAGGATGTCTGCAAGTATCCAGCTTCTTTGCCTTCTAATTTCAAGAAGTCTGATAGGACATACCAGGACCTGCAACAGGATTTAAATATTTTTCTTTCCCCCGCCCCATTCTGAGGACTGTGCAGATGTTTGCCTTTGCAGATAGACCTCTATAGTTCCCCTCCCTCCATCCCCCCATGCAATAAAGAGTCTAGAAGTTTGTGTATTTTATTGGGAAAAGTGTATTCACTTGCTTGGCTCTTTGAGTGACATTTGCCTCTAAGTTCAAGGTGTTTCCATCACTAAAGTCCCACTTAAACCCTCTAAACTACAATGAATCAAATTGATTTGAATATAAATTGTCTAATGTTCCTCTTCCCTCTAATCTCTGTCTGCTTGCCTGCCAGCCCATAAATTGTGAGCTCTTCAGAGGAGGGACTATCCTTCCGTGTTTGGAATGTGTCTAGCACAAGTGGGCACTACCATAAATAAATGAATGATAAGTACAACTAAGCCCTTCAGAATCATCTGGCTCTTTGTGGAGATGTCCAAGGGGAAAACAATAACTGTTGAGAGACTGTGAAAATGGATTGAGCTCTCTTATATTATTGAGCGTACTACCAATACCAGACAGACCAGTAGTGGCTCAGTAGGGACTAAGCCCCGCCATATTAAATCATACCCTCTTTAGATTTTTGGGGTTTCCAAATATTCATCCTTTCTCCTCTTTCTTTCCCAGTGCAGCTCCATGGAGAGCAGTCCAGTGGGGCTGCTGACATTTAGCCCCTGCAGTGCAGCTGTCTGGGGAGGAAGAGGTTGATGGAAGTGGTTGCCTCTAGCTCTTAAGAGAACTCCTTCTTCCAGTGAAAGTATTGAACAGTGCAGGGACCAGCACATGTTCACAGGCTGCCTTTTCAATTCCCTTTGAGCATAGCCTCAGTACAGAGCTCCACACCTTCCTTAAAAAGAACAGGAGTACTTGTGGCACCTTAGAGACTAACAAATTTATTAGAGCATAAGCTTTCGTGGACTACAGCCCACTTCTTCGGATGTATATATGCATCCAAAGAAGTGGGCTGTAATCCACGAAAGCTTATGCTCTAATAAATTTGTTAGTCTCTAAGGTGCCACAAGTACTCCTGTTCTTTTTGCGGATACAGACTAACACGGCTGCTACTCTGACACCTTCCTTAGATGCTGTGGTAGTGGGAAAGGGAAGCAAAGCTGTCCAGTGTCCTGCAAATGTAAAGAGGAGCAGAGGCAGCAAGTGTGTAGGAAGAAGGAAATGGATGGTTAGCAGTCCAGCAGTGAAGGGTTGGGCCTCTCACGCAGTGTAGGAGCCTAGCGGGGGGATTCAGGAGCTCAGTGAGGGATGGCCTTTGGCTTGTCAGGTTTGACAGTGGGAGCTAAGTGGCTGGAGCCACAGCTTCTTTTCAGGAGAAGGGAGGGAAGGAGCTAAGGTGGGGCCTTTTGCCTATGTCCTTGTTGGAAGGGATGGTAAGGAGCAGGAAATCTGAAGGAGCTGCGTGACTGGAGTGCCACCGTTTGCTTTGGGAACCAACTGCACTGAGGGGGACTTGGAGAGAGAGGAGAGACAGGCTGGTTACCTCAATGACTTCCCTCTGTAACGTTTCCATTATGGCAATATGTAAAGCTGGTACTTGGCATTTTAACCATGCCGGATGAAGCATTCCTCTTTCCATTGAGATGCCAGTCTGATTACTGATTTGAGAGAGTAGTGCTTCAGTCTCTGTTTAATTAAATCTCCTTAGCCCTCCCTCTGTAGCTGTCTACTGCTTGCTAATCTCCCTAATAACTGGGAGTTAGCAAAACCCATTTCATGATAGTAAAAGGAAAATAACTCATCAATAAATGGAGTTCCCCTACTTATTATATATATATTATATATATCTGTGTACATCCACACAACTCTTTCCTCCTTCCCCTCCTCTTTGGAGGGTGGTTAGTGTCAGGAAGAGGAAGCAAGCTGAGCCTGCGGAGTGTGAAAAGGGCAGTCTCTGTAATGGAATCAGTTGGAATGCTGGACCAAATCTTTGGAATGCATGTGACTCCTAATGGCCAGGCTGCTTTGAACTGTTCCAGGGACCCACCAAAGCAAGTGTGCCCCTCTTTAACTGGAGATCTGCAACACATTCAGCAAACTTCTCTTTTCTGTTAAATAATCTTCCTTTTTCTTTTACTCTTTGTATTTAATTGGACAGAGTAGTTCTGTCTTGGGGCATGATAGATATTTGTTTGGTTGAAATGATTCATTTCTCCATCTCTGATAGCTGTTTTATTATTAATATATATGAATAGCCAGCAAATTAATTATTTCACCTGAATGTAACTGTCACAAGGCAGAGTCTATGCTGCAGGGTGGGGGTGGGAGGGCTTGGTTGGAGTGCATTTTTGGCTTTTCTCAACTGCAGGACAGATCAGATATTGTACTAAACTGCACCAGACGTAGTCAGACCAAGAATCAAGGCAACACAAAGATGTCTTAAAAGCCACTCTTGAGCCACCTTGGGCTCAACCACCCCCATGAACCTGGCCTATTGTCTTCAGTGGAGGACTCCCAATCTTTAATTGTGTAGCTGAGAGCAGAATCAGTCCCCTGAGTTCCCAGGTAAATTAGAAAGCTGAGCCAGTATATTAAATACCACCATTAATCTTCTCACAGGCAAAGGCAGTGTCAGATCTATATTTCAGGTGGATTCAGAAAATAAAAAACTCAGTGTCAGCATCTGGCAACCTGCAGTTACAGAAGCCAGATTTACAGTAGTATATACTTAATTGCTGCCTTAGAAAGCATATTAAAACCCCAAGAATGTTAGTAATGACCCCTGAGACATGACAACACCATCCCTTCTTAAAGATAATCAGAGAGTAACTACTGTTTTTTTTTAAAGAGATTGTCCTGGAAAAGTTAGCTCTCCCTGTGGAGAATGTATTCATGGAAACACACTCTCCCTGAAGCCCAAAGATTGAATCCTAGCAAGAAATAAGAGTAGAACAATATATTGAAAACATACAATATTATTATTTTCAACATTTAAAAATAGGCTTGCATACTCCTGAGGTCAGCAAACTGCTTCGGAACATCTGGCAAGGCTTATCCAGGCTCTATTGCTAACCTTACCTGAATTACAGTAGCGCTGAGAAGGTCCCAGTCATGGATCAGAACCCTGTGGTGCTAGGTGCTGTACACACAGAGACAGTCCATACCCCAAAGAGCTTACAGTCTGAGTATGAGACAAGAGACAACAGGCTGACGCAACCAACAGAGCAGGGAGCACAAGGAAGCAATGTGACGATCCTAGCCAGCCATGTTAAGTTTTTTGTAGGCTTCAGGGCAAAGGGAATTTTAAGGAGGGATCTGAAAGAGGACAATGAGGTAGCTTTGCAAATGTTATGAGGAGCAGCTCCTGGGCATAAGGGGCAACACGGGAATCAGCACCAAGGTGCTTGTTGGAAAATGTAATAAGTGGGCAGTGGAGGAAGCATTGTTAGGAATGCAGAGGGGAGAGTCATTATCTCGATAGCATATTGGAGATGATAGGTAAGTGGGGATAGGCCACAAGGGCCTTACAATCAAGACCAGTAGTTTTTGATGCAGTAGCAAGGGGGGAGCCAGTGGAGAGATGTGTGGAGAGGAGGGACATGGTTGGAGTGATGAGGCAGGAACATGATCTTTGCTGTAGCATTTTGGATGGATGTAAGTGGGGAAGATTGCATTTGTCAAGGACATGTTGCAGCAGTCGAGACAGGAGATGATGAGGGCCTAGGTGAGCGTTTTAGCTGTGTGGATGGCAAGGCCGGGTCTTAGAGATATTGTGCAGGAAGAAGCAGCAAGATTTCGACTGGCCTGAATCAGTGAGCCTAGAGCAAGATCTGAGTCGAAGAGAACACCATGGTTCCAGGCATGAGAGATAGGCAGGAAGGTGGTGCTGGCCACAGTAACTGAGAGAGGAGGGGGAGGGAATGGCTTTGGGCGAAGAAGGAAGAGCTCTGTTGTGGGTTAAGCTGATGGCCGGACATGCAGGAGGAGATGTCAGAGAGACAGGCTGAGATTTCATTTTGAACAGAAGGAGAGAAGTCCACAGCGGAGAACTAGATCTATGAATCATTGGTATGGAGATGATAGCTGAACTCATTAAATGCTTAAATATCATTTTTCTGCTTACTAGCTCTGCTCCTTTAATACAAACCTTTGAGTCTTGTTCTTCGTGTTTGTCCTGCTTTGATTGCATTCCTTCATTGGTGTTTGTCATGTTTTACTGAAAATTAAATGAATTCTTTTCTCTGACAGGTGAATAGGGTTTATGTTATTTTTGACCTGCCCACTACCGTGTCAATGATCAAACTGTGGAATTATGCGAAAACTCCCCAAAGGGGAGTGAGAGAATTTGGTGTAAGTACTTATTCATAAGCAATTTTGATGAGTCAGCTTGCCCTAATTTCCTTTTTTATTTCATACTCATAATTTATCACAGTGTGATTCACACTTTTTGTGTGCAACTTCAACATAAATGTCTAAAGTTTTTAAAAACATGATTAATTAAAGTTAATAACATGCAGAATAACAGAATCAATTTCTGTAATAGGGTGTAGTCAGTTCTTCTGTGCCTGCTCATATATTTTATTAGAAACTAATCTGCCACGAGACAGAGTGAGAAAGCACCAGAGATAAACTGAGAGAGATGCAAACTGTTTGATACAGAGACGCAGCTGAACTAGTGACCAGCTCTCCTGGAACAAATGGTGCAACTCCTATTCAGCTGACAGAGAGGACTGTATTGAAAGCAATGACATTTCATTCAGACACTTTTTCCAGAAGAGTTTTCAGTTTTCATGAATAATAATATAAACTGTTCTGTTGCTTGAACAAAACTGATTCTTGATTATTTTATGTTTCCAGCTTCTTGTAGATGACTTGCTTGTGTACAATGGAATTCTAGACATGGTGAGCCACATAGTGCATGGCATCCTGCCCACCTGTGACCCTGTGGTCCCATATCATACCATTCTCTTTACAGATGATGAGAAGATTTGCCAGCGAGAGAAGAATACAGTTATTAGGTAGGTGCTGGGCTTTGATTTTAATGAGGAATCCTGTTTACATAATTTTATTTCTAGTGGCCGATGTCAGCAACTTCTACATTACTGTAGAGAATTGCAGTGCTATGTACTGACTGGCATAGAAAGCAATTGTGCTGTATATTGTATTCAAAGGATCAGATACCAACCCAGTGATGCTAAATTTTAGAAAAGGAAATTTTAATAAAATGAGGAAGTTAGTGTCAAAAGTAAAAAAAAAAATTAAAATTCTTACACTTGGCATCAATTCTACTAAGGAAACAATACTAGAGTCTCACAAAGTATGCATACCATAGAACAAAAAGGTAACCAGGAAGGTAAGCAGTAAACCAGAGATCTTTCAGAATATGGAAAACCAACCTTAGTGCAGAAAGCGGCACGGGCCGAGGGACATGCTGGCCACCCTTCCTGCAGCCCCCATTGGTCTGGAGCAGCGAACCGCAGCCAGTGAGAGCCGCGATCGGCTGAACCTCAGACGCAGCAGGTAAACAAACTGGCCTGGCCTGCCAGGGGCTTTCCCTGAACAAGTGGCGGCCCAAGTTTGAGAACTGCTGCCCTAACTCTCCTGCCCCCAGGATTTTCAGTTCAGGAGATCTCTTGCGTCTCTCTTTTCAGTTGGCCTTTTTTAAGCTTTCATTCCATTTTTTTCTCCAAGGAGAGGCACCCTACCCTCACAGTTTTGTGGTGGAGAGAATAAAACCTCACACTATTAGTACTTGGTGGATCTTAACCTTCATTTTCAGAAGTGTGTATAAACTTTTCTTTATTGTTACTTTTGGCATTGGCCTACTGTCTTGCCCACTGCACTGTTCAGCACTTTTTATAAACTTTGGGCCTGATTCTGATCTCATTGACCTGTTTAAATCCAGAGTGACTTCAGTGGAGTTATTTTAGCTTTACACTGATGAAGCCTGAGGTAGAATCTGACTCACTTTGTGTTGTTTTGAGATATCCCTCCTTTGTTTCCAAGAATGGAAATCTAGTACAATAAAGTATCTTTAGAGAAAAGGAAAAAGGCAATTCTTGTTTTCTGAAGCTATCATATCACTGGATTCCCACTCACCCACCCTTAGGGTTTGCTTTTTGTGGTGGTTGATATGTAAGCATAAAATGGGGTTTGTTCATTTTGTTAATTTGCCAAGGTGGCCATTAGATTTTAAAGCTAAAATCTAACAAACTAGATTTGCCAATTGGATAAGTGTTATAGCCAATATAGAATGGCTCTTTACAGGTCAACTTTTAACTTGAATGGTATTTCTCAAATCAGGACACATTCTTATTCTGAACCAACCAGCAATTTATTAATTCACCCAGAACCATGTTAGTATACAATCACACATTCACCACTCAAGTGTAGACAACAACCAGTGTTCTAGGTGTGTAGTACACACACACACAATATACAGTCTTGCAATTGATTATCACAATCTGGAGTTGTCTCAACAGTTATACCAAGCAACAATGTAAATTATCAAGATTTTTTTATTACATTTACTTATGATAGTTTCAGTTCTTTAGTACCTAGCACTTTTATCACATTCCAAGGATGAACTTGTCTTTAAGGCACTTTTAAGAGTGTGGTTACTACAGTTTGAATGGATTGGTCCAACAGTGAAAAGTTTAGCATGTCAAAAGCAATTGCTTAAAGTTATTGTTTTTTATCTCTCATAGGCCAATTTGCTTGGACATGCAAAGGAATTAAAATCTAAAATACAGTTACTTTAGGTCTCACTAGAAGGTGTAGACTAGGCAAGATAACTTACAGTTATTTATATTAAAGATTAGAAGGGGAAATACAGTCTTCAAAATGAAATCTCATCACTTCATCATATCCACTTAACCTGGGATCGGGGAGAGTCCTTTCCACCCAGTTGGTCTGGGCATCAGTCACGCTTAGGATTCTGCAGCTTCTTATTCGGTTCAGTCAACTCTCCATTTGCACGTGGTGACCTCAATTTTATATACTCTAATTTCAAGGCTGGTTGGAGGGGCCACCCTCTGATTTCTATTGAACATGTGCCAAGTGAATGCTCCGATTTCAGCTCTCCATTTTTCTGCTGCTTCCATAGGTATCCCATAGTGTAGGTGTACACAAATTTCTTCAATCCTTTTCTTATCGGAAGCCTTTATATGTTCAATTCATTTCAAGGATTGTATTTCGTTATTAGCCCCTACTATCAATTGGGATCCACCCCTTTTAGCAATTTCTCTTACTATCCCAAAGTTATATCTTTCAACATTCCTTCTTCCTTGTGCCAGACAATTCCTATTACTTCTAGAGTGCACCAGTTATTTACAATGAAAATCAACAAAATCCCTTCTCATCTTCTAAATCTGGAGGACATACTCAATGCATTCTTTAGTTGTACATAAGCATTTCACATTATTTAAGACTGACAGTAGAACAAGAAGGATATATATAGATATAGATTGAAGGAGATAAATCTGGCTCACAAGGCAAACAAACTTGTAGCTTCTAATTTGGGGTGAAAGATTATCCAGGGCATATTTGATTTACAAGGAAAGCAATATATAATTTATAATTTCGGGTGAAAACATGTGGCTTTGATTTTCTTGGGGTAGTTTGCCCAATTTGACCTTCAGTCTTACAGCCAGTCATCTCTAGTTTGCTTAACTTGCAGCTTCCCCATTCACCTCTTGATCCATTCACAATGTGCAATGGGCCACTTTGCATAGGATAGGAAGGTGTCACTCTTGCATGTAAATTGGAATTCTTTTTAGGTAGGTTGGGAGGGAGAAAGAGGTTTTATCCATATGCAGATCATGAGAGAGTCTTGCCTGGGCGATTAACAGTACTCCCATTTAGCCATTTTAATTTCTGTTCTTTGGGAGAAGAACTTCCAACCTTGGCTGATCTGTGGGTTCTTTGAAAAAGTGTCTCACATGATGTGAATCATTTTCTTCTTGTCTTTACTTCCTAGATGGATCCTGTTTTAGGATAAATAGCTATTAGAAATAGCTTTTCTATTTTTTTTTTAAGGCCAGAAGGAATCAGTAGTTATTAATCAGTTGACATTTTTTCTGTATTTAATAGCATTTAAATTTGATTAGATTTTGAAGCTATTGATTCCTGCTCATAAAGGAACAGACAGTCTGTCTGCAGTCTACACACAAATGTTGCATTGGTTTAACTAAAATAAACTTTTAAATAAACCACTCCCATATGGACACACTTAAACTGGAAAGAAAGAAAACATTTTCAACTTACCACAGGTTTGATTCTCCATTGCGTACAGTCTTTAAATCAAAAATTGATGTGTTTCTAGAAGATATTTTTTAGTTCAACCAGAAGTTATGGTCCTGATGCAGGAATCACTGGGTAAACTTATCTGGCCTGTATGATGCAGGAGGCCAGACTAGGTGATCATAATGGTCCCTTCTGGCCTTGAAATCTATAAATGTATGAAATTGGTTTATAACTCTTTTATATCAATTTAGCTTAATTCAGTAAATTACCAAATTAAGCTAAATAAATTTAGGATGGTTGCAAACTGATTTAAGAGTGTCTACATGGGTACATGGCACTGATTTAATGAAGTTGATTTAAAAACAGATTTTGGTTCAGATGGTCAGATTTTGCATCTAGAGAAGGTCGGAATAGGCTGCAAAGTGGATGTGGTAGTAGCAGTTGGAATGTGCGTTTGAGAGCACCCCTGCCAACAAATACAATTGTGAGGAATAACTTTAGGTTCTTAGGTTTATAGCTGTGGGCTATATGAGGGTGAAGCCTCACCCTTCCGGACTGTGACTCACAGAAGGCAGTGGTGTCAGTGGTACAGCCTCACAGTGGTTTAGGTAACACATTGCAGTGTGCTTCCCCATAGCTGCAGTGGTATCTATGGACTATTGATTCTCCCTGCTATTGGTCTGCTTTTCATCTTTGCAGCAATCGTGTAGAGGATCAGGATGTACGAATGATGAACGAAAATCAAATTGTTACAAACTCCAAACAGAAGCAGATTGCTGCTGACCCAGGTGAGTTTCATTTCTTTACGAGAACCTTTTGCCCACTTTCCGCAGACACAGAATGAATAACAGGCACGCTTTTTGGCAGATATACAATCACCAAAAGTATAGAAAGTGGGGAAGTTCCAGTAAATATACCTCCCTTCCCTGCCGCCACCACCACCCCATCCTGTGAGGGCAAACCTTCTAGTTCAAGCTCCTCCTGCCCCAGCATGACAGCAGGACCCCTTCATCTAGGCCAATGGTTTTTAAACTTTTTTTCTGGGGACCCAGTTGTAGAAAATTGTTGAGCGGGGGGTTCGGGGGCTATTTAAAGGGCTGGGGATCCAGCTCCCTCTGCTGCACCCTCTGCCCGCACCAGCCCCGCACCCCCTGCCCTGCCCGCAGCCAGCCCCTGTCTCCAGCCAGCCCTGCCCACAGCCAGCCACTGCTGCCCCCACTGCCCTGCCTCCAGCCCCACACCCCCTGCCCACACCAGCCCTGCACCCCCTGTCCTGCCCGCACCAGCCCTGCACCCCCTGTCCATGTCCTGCCTGCACCAGCCCTGCACCCCTGTCCTGCCCACACCAGCCCCGCCCCCCCGCCCTGCCTGCAGCCAGCCCTGCCGCACCCCTGCCCACAGCCACCCCCTGCCGCACCCTCTGCCCTGTCTCCAGCCAACCCCTGCGGCCCTGCCCGAAGCCAGCCAGCCCCACACACACCCCTGCCCACACCAGCCTGGACCCCCTGCCCTGCCTGCACCAGCCCTGCACCCCCTGCCCTGCCTGCAGACAGCCCTGCACCTCCTGCCCTATCTCCAGCCAACCCCTGCCACACACCCCTGCCTGAAGCCAGCCAGTCCTGCACTCCTCTGTCTCCAGCCCTGCCAACCCCTGCCGCACCCCCCTGCGGCCCTGCCTGAAGCCAGCCAGCCCGCCCCACGCCCCGCTGTCTCCAACCAGCCCCGCACCCCTTGCCCTGCCCGCAGCCAGACCCTACTTCCAGTCAGCCCCTGCCCTGCCTCCAGGCAGCTCCATGTCCACTGGTGCCCTGCAGTTCCCAGGGCAGTAACTCTGCACACCTGCTTCAATGAGGGGGGCAGGGAGCAGCTGGGACCCACACATGTGCACACCACTAGGGTGACCAGCCAGCAAGTGTAAAAAATCGGGACGGGGGTGGGGATAATAGGATCCTATATAAGAAAAAGACCCCAAAATCAGGACTGTCCCTATAAAATCGGGACATCTGGTCACCCTAGCACACCCCCAGGGAGTAGCGGGGATCCACACATTTGAAACGGTGCTCATTAATAACCGATAAACAGCATATATGATGCAATGTACATAATATATAATTTTACTATTTATATAGTTATGGAAAGTAAATAATACATGGAAGAAATGAAAGGCTTTTCTTTACATGTTTTTTTTTTGTTAGTCATCCCTGTCGGGGCCCCGCCACGTAGCCCTTCTCTCTATAGGGGTGTTACCCTTCTGCCCATCTAAGTTGGCAGCAACAAGGGACGGATTCTGTATCTAGGGGTTCCGTTTCAATAACACAATGCAAAACCGGCTCGAGCCCCACCCAGTGAACTGGGACAATTACATGCCACCCCCTGGGTGCCTCTAAGAGGCAATACTTCCCCTCTCGCAAGGACGGAGTCTGAGTGTAGCAGAAATTTTTTAATAACATGAGGTAAACGACATCAGCATTAAATTGGAAAAACACCACAAACAGGATTCATAACACAAACCATGAGCAAAAAAAAACCTACCGCAGCAAATTGGGCTATGTCCTTTCCCTTTGGTTCTTGAATCCAGCAACCCAAAAATCACCCAGAGTCCCCAAAGTCCAACACCCCCAAAGTCTCTTGGGTCCAGCAACCACCCAAAGTCCCAAAAGTCCAACAACCCCCAAAGTTTCTGTCCCTGGTCAGTGCAGCCCCAGAGTAAAAGGGGGGCACGCAGGGTGTTAAGGGGCACCTTATGTGATCCGAGGCCGGCCGTCTCTCCGTGGGGTTCCGCCGCAGCCTTCACCACGAGCCAGTCCACTTCCTGCTATCCCACGAACCGCTCTGCTCTACAAGCTGCTCCGCACTGTGACCTGTGAGCCACTCCAGCAGTCCCCGCAAACAGCTCCACTTGCCGTTCCTTGGGCCACTCCAACCATCCCCGCAAGGCTCAGCGCCGCTCGCTGCTCCTCCAGTCATCCCCACAAATTGCTCCGCCAGCTGCTTAGCAATATAGCTTCAGGCTCCCCCACTTAATAACTTTAACTCTTGTGTGATTTCAGCTCAGAGTAGGGGAGCCCTAGTGCTGCTGCACCATTGGCCCAAAGTGAATTCAGCTCAGCAGCCTGTAACTAGACTCCTAATGGAATCAAAGTTAGCTCTTACATTCAACAGTGGAGAGAGGAGGTGGTGCAATTGGTGTTTCAAGCCCTCAGAGATAGGGTTACCATACATCCGGTTTTTCCCGGACATGTCCGGCTTTTCGGCAATCAAACCCCCGTCCGGGGGGGAAATGCCGGCCGGGCACTTCCCCTCCCGCGGCGGCTCTGCTCCTCCCCTGACTCTTCGGCTCTGTTTAAGAACCGAGCGCTACGGGCTTTGGGCAGCCGGAGGCATAGGGGCTGCCCGAAGCCCGAGCGCTACCGGCTTCACGGTTTGCCGGACAGCCTCCAGACCCTGCGCCCCCGGCTGGGCGCTTCCCCTCCCGGGCTCCAGCTGCGCTGGGGAAGCGCAGGGTCTGGGGGCTGCCCAGCAAACCGTGAAGCCGGTAGCGCTCGGGCAGCCCTTTCCACGTGGCTGGGAGTGGGAGGGGGTGGAGTTAGGGCGGGGTTGGGGCGGGGAAGGGGCAGAGTTGGGGCAGGACTGGGGGTGGGAAATGGGCGGGGCCAGGGCCCCGTGGAGGGTCCTCTTTTTAATTTGTTAAATATGGTAACCTTACTCAGAGGGGACCCATACCATCAGATACAAATACCTGTCCACATCCTCTCTCAATTCACTGGGTTTTGTAACCCATGCCCCTTATCAAGCAAGTGCTACTTAGGTAATGGTGAAGGACTCACTCAGTCCTTCTGTCATACAACAGTTCCACTGGCCTTGATTCACAGAATCAGGGTAACAAAACTTTATTCTTCCTGCCCCAATAACAAAGAAACTGGGGATCCCACACCAGCCAAAGTAACCACTTTCAGTTGCTGTTGTTTCATGCCATGCGGGTGGGTGTGCCTATGCAAACAAGATCAGCCCCTGGAGTTCTTTTCCACACTCGCCATAATTCACCACCAGATGTCAGGGTAGAGCTCATCCTGACTCTGCTTATAGGGGCAGGGTTACAGTCTACTGAGCCCGTTTCATCATAAGCCAGCAAGGAGATTGGTGAGAGAACTCCCACAGTCTCTGTTGTACCTACAGGCTTATTCAAGAACAGTTTAGCCTCCTGTTCTGACAGGGGTCTGACTTCCCCTCCCAGGAGGGTGTTTCTGTAGTGGCGGGTTGGGGGGAACCTGGGCCAGCCCTCTACTCCGGGTTCTGGTCCAGGGACCCTAGTGACAGCAGCTGTTGGCAGGCGACCTTTCACCGCCAGAGCTGCTACACTTCCCTGGGCCACTCCCCACAGCTCCCCTGCTTCTATCTCTCAACACCTTCTTCACCCTTACCTTAGGGCTCCCATCCCAGTGGCTTGAGGGTATCTTCATTACCTAGACCTTCAGCCACACTCCTTTCCTCTGGCTGCCTTTTCCTTCCCCCAGCCTGACCAGAGTGAGCTCTTTTACAGTATCAGAGGGGCCTTAATTAGAGTGAGGTGTTCACATTAGCTTAACGGCCTCGCCTGACTCTTTTCAGGCTAATTGGAGTCATGTGTCCACCCTAGCCTGGAGCAGACCCCACTCTGGTCAGTCAGGGAACAGAAAACTGCTTATCCAGTGGCCAGTATATCTGCCTTCTACTACTCTGCTGTACCCAACTGGCCTGGGTTTATCACACCCCATATATGTTCTGCCCCATATATAGTTGTAGGTACTATATTTGAGTCAAGGCAGCCCCTTAGCAAGGCACTTCAGATGCCTCAAAATCTACTGCCTAGCCTCCCGCTCCTTTTAGTGGCCCTGGATGTGGGTTGAAATTCAGGCTCATGTTGACTCATGTGACTTATGCACTTGCACCAAGATGCTGCACACCAAACCTCTTGGCACCCTCATGCCTCTGGAGACTCTGCCCCAACCATGGACAGCCAGTGCCATGATTCCATCGTAGAACTCCCCAAATCAGATGGCCACACAGTAGTACTAACAGTTGTAGATCAATTGACCAAGATGGCACACTTCCTCTCCTGTGCCCACATACCGTCAGCTCAGATGATGGCTCAGCTCTTAGTAACAAATATCCTCTGCCTCCCTGGGCTCTCCTGCCTCTGACACGAAACCCTCAGGCTACTAAACATCCACGCTTATGCCTCCTCAGCATACCACCTGCAGACGGATGGCTTGATGGAGAGGATGAATTAAGTACTTGCGCAATATTTACAGTCCTTTCTTAATTACAGCCAAGAGACCCTCGTACTATATGCTGAATTTGCATACAACACCGACCGTGCCTCCACAGGGAAAAGCTCTTTTTTTTTTTGTGCTAACGATGGATTCACCCATTTCCTCCTGCACTACCAGTAGCCTCCCTGAACCCACCACCTACTGACTTGGTTCAATGAATCCACCGCATAAAAGAAAGACGAAGGGGACACTTTGAGGATGCTAAGAAGAACTACACAGGGTACACAGACAGCCAGAGACAGAAGGGGCCAGTCTTTTCAGTACACAAGAAGGTCTGCTTATCTGCTAAGAATCTCACCATGAACAGGCCATCTCGCAAACTAGACCACCGGTACCTTGGAAACTACCAGATTTGTCAGAAAATCAGCTCTGTCACTTTGAAACTCCGCTTACCTAGTCCCTCAAATTGCACCTGATCTTCCTTGTTTCTCTCTTGAAACCATACACTGAAAGCCTGTTCCCTGACCGAACACATCCACTTCCCTCTCCAGTTCAAGGGCCAGGCCATACTGGACTCTGGATTGAAGTGGGGTCAGTTGTGGTACCTCATAGGCTGGGAAGGTTGTGGTCCCAGAGAGTGCTCCTAGGAGCCTGCTGGTAATGTTCACATCCCTAGACTTGTACAAGAGTTTCACAAATATCACCTTGACAATCTGGTCCTACAATACCCCAGGGGCACCCCTGAAGGAGGTGGGGCATGATATGAAGGTTCATGGGACTTGACCCCAGCACTT
Organism: Chrysemys picta bellii; assembly: GCF_011386835.1. Taxonomy (NCBI): domain Eukaryota; kingdom Metazoa; phylum Chordata; order Testudines; family Emydidae; genus Chrysemys; species Chrysemys picta. The sequence continues at coordinate 57,267,947 of NC_088800.1, forward strand.
CCATGCTGCCACGGCAGAGCCATCATGAATGCACCATACATTCTGGGAGACCAGCCACTGTTGGAAGTGCTGACCATGGTAAAGATGACTGGCAGCCCCTACTATGACCTCTGATTGACCCAGACATACTATTTAAGCTGGAGGGAGTATCAGGAAGTTGTCTGTGGAACAAGGCAGATCCCTGACTTGCTGTTGAAACAGATCCAGCATTATTCTTACCTCCTTGCCCTGCCCCCTGTTTTCTGGCTATTGACTCCGGCTTGATCCTTGGCTACGATTCTTGGCTATTGACCCTGGCTCAACCCTAGGCTCCAGTCCCTGGCTATTGACCTTGATGTGACCCATGGCTCTGGACTCCGACTACTGACTCTAGCTTGACTTCTCAGGCCCAACCACTTACGCCTTCAGCCATTGAACCTGACCTCCCACACCCTGGTTCCTGACTCTGAGGAGTCCAGGTTTCTCATATTGCCCACAACTCAGACCCTAAGAGAAAGAAATTTTGCCTCAACCACACCTACAATATAGGGATTAAAAATGTCCATATCATGCAATCAATTGGATTCAGAGCTAGTTTTCCAGCACCTGCACCCAATCCTTTTCCCATTGTTTCCTCTGTTATGTGTTACCTAAATTCTGTGTTGACCTGCAAGATCAGTGCTGAAGAAGAAGGAATCCAGGTGTCACCGTGTCCTGTACAGAACAGTTACACTTTGACTTCTTGTCGCATCTCTTGTGCCAGCACTGGGTGGTCATGATAGCACCCTGTGTCTGGGTCAGAGATGGTCTAGGTCTCATTCTTCACTATCAACCCAACTGAGGAGTGAGGATCACCTGCTGCTGCTTCTGAGCTGCTCCCATGCAGGACTTGCCTTTAGTTAGCTGGTTAGACTGCTGTCCATCCTTGGTCTCTTCTCATTCGGGTCATCCCCTACTTTTCAAAGATGAAATGTATATTGCTAGCATTGAGATTGAATGATGCTCTTCTTCCTTACCATATTGCCATGTTCTTCCACTTTCCTTCCCCTTCTTCCACATCCATCCCATTTATCATGCCATCCTGCCATGTCTCTCATAGGTGGTGCCTCCCTATGTGACCTGTCCGATTCAGCTATAACTCATAGCAGATTTAGCTTCTATCTGAACCTAGGGTGACCAGACAGCAAGTGTGAAAAATTGGGACAGGGGTTGGGGGGTAGTAGGAGCCTATATAAGAAAAAGACCCCCAAATCGGGACAGTCCCTATAAAATCAGGACATCTGGTCACCCTATCTGAACCTCTCAACTATCTCCTCCAGAATAGAAACTTGTACTTGTGCATATGTAGCTCTTCTAGCTTTCATTCAGAAATAGAATGATGTACAACTTCCACATCAGATCATTCTGGTTCAGTCAGGAGCCATGCTAGATTCTAGCTTATTTTTCTTTTAGAGTTGCCCTCCTCTTTCACTGTAGAAAAGGTTTCATAGATTCAAAGTGTTTAATACCAGAAGGGATCATGAGATCATCTAGTCTGACCTCTTTGTATGTTACAGGCCATTACATTTTACTGTTACCCCTGTAGGAGCCCAGTAACTTGTGTTTGGCTAAAGCATGTTTTTCAGAAAGGCATCCAGTCTGGATCTGAAGATCTCAAGGGATGGAGAATCCACCCATTCCCTTAGGAGTTTGATCCAATTGTTAATCACTCTTATAGTGGAGAGGGTTCTCTTTCTTTGGGGCTCAGTACCAAGGAGGAAAGGTATAGCTTTCTGTCTTGGGTGGAAAATGGAATTGATTCTTGTCTCCTGGTTTAACTCGTGACTTCACGGTTAATATGTATTATTGGTCTTAAAACAACACACTTTTCTGTCCCAACAGCTTTACGTCCAAAAACCTGCATACGTGATAAAGGAATGCTGAGGAGGAAAAGACACTGAGGGGTTATGAAGTGGATGTCCCGAGCCCACCCAGCTGAGATGCCTACCATCTGGCACTTCTGAATGCAAATCAACCATGTGGCAGATGTTTGCCACTTGACACTCCCGAACCACCACCGAAAGGCCTGAAATCTTTACTGTCTAATGATGGGAAGTTTCATTTGATGGAGGAAGTGCTTTAGAAATGAAATTTTAAGTATACGCTGATAGTGTTTCTTATTATGTCAGCACCTATACTGTCTGTATTTTCCTTCTCTGTTAACTGGCAAACCAGTAAACAGTGTAAGTAAAGTCACTGTTAACTTCTACCTATCTCTACCTAAGTGGACCTGCTTTTGAGTAAGAACCTTAATGCTAAAACTGGAGTCCACTCCTGATGTGTACACATAGCTTTGGGGAAGCAGTATTGTAGAATCATAGAATATCAGGGTTGGAAGGGACCTCAGGAGGTCATCTGAGAAAAGAACTTCAGAGTTGTATTTCAGTCCTAAACCCTCAAGTTTTAAACTGCTGGTCGGCCACAAAGCCCTTTGAGCCCCTAAATCATTTCTGTTCCAGTTCAGGCAATTTGTATATAATCCACTGGAAAATGTACATATTAGGAAAAACTGTACTTCAGGAGAAAAGCCCCTGTACTTCAGGAGTAGTGCTGTTAGAGGCAGGAAGTAATATTGCTTTTGATGCCCATGGAACAGGGCCGGCTCCAGGGTTTTTGCCGCCCCAAGTGGCGCAAAAAAAAAAAAAAGCCACGATCGCGATCTGTGGCGGCAATTCGGCGGGAGGTCCTTCGCTCTGAGCTGGAGTGAGGGACCATCCGCCGAATTGCCACTGAATAGCTGGATGTGCCGCCCCTCTCTGGAGTGGCCGCCCCAAGCACCTGGCAAGCTGGTGCCCGGAGCTGGCCCTGCCACGGAAGCTCCTTTTCCCTCATTCCTCCAATTGACAGAGGTATCAATGATGGCATGGGAATTGCCTTTTAAAAATTCAGGTCAGGAAGCAGGGTTTCCATCAGTTCGTGATCAGTAAAGTTTTAGCAAATTGCTCAATTCTCATTTTTGCAATGAAAGGATTTGAAATAATGATAAATGTGCATTAATTTCACTATTGTGAAAATAGCAAAAAAATGTGCAGCTGGACCATTACCTCCTTACACATACTTCATAACCCTGCAGCCAGAACACTCCTCTCCTCTTCTCTTTTACACACACATGGTTATATACTGGATTGTGTATAAAGAGGCTGTAGCAACGCATGCCATATAGTGCACAAAACAGATCTATTGTCATCAACATACCACACCCATCCTGGCAAACCAAGTGCTTTCCCTCTGGTAGGTAACTTGTGTTCCATATATAAATGGATTATATTTCTGGATCTAAACCTGAAGAGTTCGGATATATTGTAAAGTAAGTTTGGTGTTATGCAACTAAAAATGTGATGAAAAAAATGACTGTGTTGCAGGATGCAGTTATGTAAGTGTCATTTTCACTTAAAACTTGTAGCTGATTATAACCTATACATCTCTTTTCCATAGAAAAGATTCTTCCTTTTCCCAGGCAGAGAGTTCCCAGTGTTCACCGTAGAGGTGAGACACTGAAATACCATAAGACACATTTCTTTTAGCCAGATGCTATTTTAACCATAAAGCAGAGACTTACCACTGCAATTCCTGATACAGCAACTGAATTCATTGCTGCCAATTCTAGGCTACATCAGGACCATCTGAGAACCTGATAGCTTGTATATTTGCTTATAAAAATATATTTTATTCTTTGTCCTGGTCAATGTTGTTTGCTGAGTTGTAAAGCACAAATGAAATGAAATGTGCTTCCCCGATTTCTGTGTATTGATATTGCAGCTATATATAACATTTTGTATTTAAGACAAAAATAACTTTTTACTTCCTCTAAATATAAAATAGATTTATATCTCTATTTCAATATCATTAAAATGCTATTATATGGAAATATTGACGTGCTGGCTATTACCATGAAAAAGTCTTATTGTAGCAGCCAGGAGATAAAAGGTAAAGTCTCTTCAACAGAGCAGGGTTAAGATCCTGATTAGGAATACTGTAAATGGAAGTCTCCTCTTGGTTCCTAGAAGGCATTTGTCCACATCATAAAGCAGTTGTCAAATTTTCCTTTCTTGGCCCTTTCTGCTCAAGACCCCCCTGGCAACAAAAGGGAGTGCTGCCAGTCAGGACTGGAGTAGATTTGGGATATTGTGGGTCCAGGTGAGGACTGTTACAGTAGTGAAGGGCTAATGTTTTGGGTTCCAGGTCTGCACCATCGTCAGTAAAGCCTAGTTTACACTAGAAAAAATTAGTAGCCACAATTCATGACTATAGCAGCTCACTATGATAGCAATGGTGGAAGCTGTAGTGTAGATGAGACTTAGACATGGTTGTACAAATGCCTGAGTCCTAAGAATAGTTGAGATTCTGCCTTAGCTACCTAGTGGAGCTGCACCGATTGTGAATTATGATGACAAAGTTTGCTAGTATAGCTGCAACCCAAAAGAAACCATATAGAATAATGTTAGGAAAGTGAGTAATCCAAGAACTGTTGGACTGTGCACTGGTTCAGCTCTACTGGTGGTAAAAATGGTGAGAATGAGTGTGTACAGTGCTCTGGGCAGCCACTGGCATTTTGAGCACTGTTGTCTTCATTGGCTCAAAGCATGTCTCTGTGGCCGGTGGCCACATCTTGTCTACACTATTGTTCCCACTACTGCTACCATCAGTGGAGCTGAAATTTTAGCAAAATGTGATAGCTTGTATACATGGCGATTTAGTGTGTGACAAACTAGGGTGTGTATCTACATTTCACTAGCGTGCTGCACACTAACTGATCATGTGAACCCTGCTACTACACACTAAACATTCTGTCTTTTAGTGTGCAATGGCAGAGCCCACATGAGCAGTGAGTGCATAGCATGCTAGTGCACTGTAGAATCACTCGCTGGCTTGTCGCGCATTAAATCACTGTGCAGACAAGCCCTCTGAAGGTCTTGGAGAACTGGAGTTTAACAGAATGACAATTATTGGTAAGGCGCTTGTTAAAAAGCTTCCCTAATTTATACCACTTATTTATGTCAAGTTGCACTGTACTTCAGTTCTTCATTGGTGAAGTGAAGATAATATTTCCCTCTCCACTGGGGTGTTGAAGACATTGTCATTAATGTTTGTGAGGTGCTCAGATACTACAGACATTGGTAGAGTTGAGTGTTGTATTTTGCAAGGCTAGGTAACCGGAGTATAGCTGCTGAGTAACATGACAGTGGATAGTACTGAAATACGTCTATTAAAACTGCTTTCAAAATAGGCCTGGAGTAATGGATACTAGCATCCAAATAAGCTCTGCATTTCTGAATGATCAGCCATAGAAATGCTGCCCATTCTCCTCTGAGCCAGCCGGGCACCATTAAAAATGATACATTAATTTCTTATTAACAGTCTAACTTGCAAAATGTCCCAATGTCATGCAGGAAAAGGTATTAAACTCTTGGAGCTGGGCCCTCTTGGAGTTTGCGGTGGACCCACTATGTGCTTCACAGTGGGGGAAGCAACTTTCCACATTCCCTCCCCAAGGCCGGGTGATTTTGGAAAACATTGCCAAGGAAACCGCCCAGAACCCTTCTCAGAACCCTAACCCATGGGCATTTCTACAGTAATGAGTGACTGGGCCCTCTGCAATATATGCGCTCCCCTTCTGCACAGGGAGCCAACAAAATAAAGGTTTTTAAATAGGGTACAACAGCTACAACCATCACTGTGTTACACCCAGTGCAAAGTTCCTCAGCTCCTTTGGACACTGTCATAGCCTTGGATTGTCTCCACTGTAGCCACAGGCAGAGGGAACTTTTGGGAGCCTGAGCACCAGCATGTCTTTACAGAGAGGGCTCCATGGGAGGGCGTAGAGCAGGGGACTGGCTGTGCTCCATGACACCAGACACTGCTCAGGCAGGAACTATGTCAGCAGCATTAACTGCAGCATTCCCTCCGCAGCTGCGACTGAGCAAGTGCCTGGGGTCTTAGCCAACACAGGAGTTGGGGAGGCCTCACTAGAGCTGGTTAGAAATTTTCCATCTAAATGTTTTTTCGATGGACAGTGCTGGTTTTCATCTAAGTTAAAAAAAATTGAAAAATGTCTCTATTGCAACAAAAAATTCCCAAGAAAATCATTATTTTGAAACAAGCAGAGAATTCATTTTAAAACATTTTCCTTTTGCAAGTTTTCAGGATTTTTGTTTAGCTTTCAAAAAAAAATTTTGAATTTCAAAATTTCATTTAGAATTTATTTTGGCCTTTTTATAAGTTTACATTATTTCATGATATGTCAGTGGTAGTATCATGCCATTTTGCCTTTAAATCTCTCTTTGAAACCTATCTCTGCCATGATGCTTAAAGGTCCCTCCCATCAGATACTGGGTAGGTCAGGGACCAGCTGGACCTTGGGTTCTCTGTTACACATGGTTTACACTATTGTTATCTTGTCTCCTCCACCCACCCCAACTCTAGATTGTGAGCAACGTGTTGTGGGGACTGTTGCATTAATTTAGATGGCATTCATAGATTCCAAGGCCAGAAGGGACCATTGTGATCATCTAGTCTGACCTCCTGTATAACAGGCCAGAGAACTGCCCCACAATAATTCCCAGAGCAGCTCTTTTAGAAAAATATCCAATCGTGAGTTAAAAATTGTCAGTGAAGGAGAATCCATCACGACCTTGGTAGATTGTTCCATATATGGGCCCACAGGTGTTAACAAGACCCTGTCACTGTCCAACATTAAACAGTATTAAACAAGATTCAGTATACAGATACCTCTGCCTAGTATCATGGCAAACACATCATTAAATATTCGTTTAGCCTTTTAGTAAACATGCAGAAAAGAAGGAAAAACAGTTCAAGCATTTGAAATGTAAAGTATTAGGCTTTCATTGTAATCTTACGCGAGGTTCCCTTTCCCCTTAGCTGGCGAGTCATTAGAAGGAAACAAACCCTTGTTTGACAGTCTTCAATCATTGCCCTTTTGTGGGAAACAGAGAAGGAGTTAGTTGAGATGGGCTGGAGCTGTTGTCGCTGGTCCAGTCCCATTGCCTGGAAGACAAAACAAGACAATCACACACAAGAGGGGAGAGAAAAGAACAGCAAAGAAAGAAAACGCAACTTCTGTCTCTGGTGTTGACTCTCACTTGCAATCTCATTGCTGGAGAAACACAGACATCGTGCGTGGTCTGATCAGCCACTCAGACCTGGCAAACCTGTACCAGCGTCAGGCTGTTTAGGGCATTACTTTTAGCTGCCTCTTTGGCCACAGGCTTCAGCCGTGTTGCAAAATATTGTCTTGGCCAGCTAAGCCAGATTCTTACCAACAGAAGGCTTAAGAAGAGAGATAGGAAAGAGACGAAAATGACATGGGGAAGGAAAAAGATGAATTGGGGGGAGGGGGTGTTGGGATGACAAAATCTCACATCCCAAGTGGGGTTTGGAATTTAGCCAGAGCTGGTGGAAGTGGTGATATCATCTGGGTCCCACTCTTTAGCCTGGTCTGATCTCAGGATTAGGACGATGAAGGCCCAGCAATGTCACAGTAGAGCCCAAGGTCCCAGAAGATGGTGGGATTGGCGGCTATGATGGGCAAAGCTCACTCCAACAGTTGTTTGCAAACAGCTTCTTCTCCTTCCCCCCCCCCTTCCCCAAATCTTTTCTTTTAAGGACCTCCCAAAGGATAGAGATGGGTGAAATAGCCCATTATTTTGGTCACCAATTAGACCTAATTTCTGACACACCAATTTTGGTCCATTGATTTCCAGTCCCACACTTCTCTTGTTTACCAGGCATGATCTTATTAGAGTTATACCAGGATGTGTTTTTGTTTCTACTAATTCAGCCTTTCTGCCTCACTTTTGCACCTCATCCCATCAACATGTATTGTTATAAGTTATTGTGACAGTTCACAAACTTTCACTTATTTTTGATAGTTGCACTTACTATAAGGGAAAATTTGTTGGCCCCATTATTACAATATAATCCCTCTCCTTCATGAACCAATTCCATCCAGGATTGGCCACTGGTTCATGAAATTACTATTACAAAAACAGAAACCTTGCTTATTTTAAGCATAGAAAAACGGAAAAGGTATTTGGCTATATTTTTAGGTTTTCAAATTTCTTATTCCAAAATGGGGATTTATAGATTTTATTTGATTAGATGTTACAAAAATTACAATTAAACCTTAGAGATGTTATCAAAGTGCAGAACAATTTAATTCATTTGTAGCTAAAACAAACCCCAAACTGCTGGTGTTATATGTATGTAAGATGTTTAAAAACAAACCCTCTCTTATTGCTTCTTTAGCTGTGTGCCTAGAATGGTTAAGATGCCAAAAACTTCTCCCTTCTTTTTGCCATTTACATAGTTAAAGCTGTAGATTTACACACACCGTGAAAATTTTATGCACTTAGTGCTTACTTGGAGAACAATGGCATTTTCACCCAAGTGTGTTGCCTCCTTCAAAAAGAAGCAACAAAATTATGTTCATTGGAACCATTTTTGCATTCATGAGCCATTTGCAAAACCCAAAGGCGGTGAAAATTTGTAGGCATTTTTAGTCTATGCCATATCCTGCCCACCTGTTTCACCACAAACATTTGTGAGAACAACGTGGCCATTGTGGGCTTGAGCCAATTTAGCCCATTAAGGGGCTCATTAGCACCGTGCTGTCTCTCATGTACAGAACAACAACAAATATCATTTACATCAAAAACAAAACCACCCCACATTGCAACACCACCACCACAACAAAGAAGAAATTGCAAATCAAACAATCACAAAAAGGTTTATTGTTGCAACAGCCCTTGGTTCAGGTGATTTGAAATTTAATTTACAGTCAATTCATTAGATGCCCTGAATTAAGAACATAAGAACGGCCATACTGGGTCAGACCAAAGGTCCATCTAGCCCAGTATCCTGTCTTCTGACACTGGCCAATGCCAGGTGCCCCAGAGGGAATGAACAGAACAGGTAATCATCAAGTGATCCATCCCCTGTCGCCCATTCCCAGCTTCTGGCAAACAAAGGCTAGGGACACCATCCCCTCCCATCCTAGCTAATAGCCATTGGTGGACCTATACTCCATGAATGGATCTAGTTCATTTTGGAACCCTGTTATAGTCTTGGCCTTCACGACATCCTCTGGCAAAGAGTTTCACAGACTGATTGTGCGTGGTGTGAAGAAATACTTCCTTTTGTTTGTTTTAAACCTGCTGCCTATTAATTTCATTTGTTGACCCCTAGTTCTTGTGTTATGAGAAGGGGTAAATAACACTTCCTTATCTACTTTCTCCACACCAGTCATGATTTTATAGACCTCTATCATAACCCCCCTTATTCATCTCTTTTCCAAGCTGAAAAGTCCCAGTCTTATTAATCTCTCCTTATATGGCAGCCGTTCCATACCCCTAATCATTTTTGTTGCCCTTTTCTGAACCTTTTCCAATTCCAATATATCTTTTTTGAGATGGGGCGACCACATTTGCACGCAATATTCAAGATATGGGCATACCATGGATTTATATAGAGGCAATATGATATTTTCTGTCTTATTATCTATCCCTTTCCTAATGATTCCCAACACTATGTTCACTTTTTTGACTCAGGTGTAAGCACCAACATGTTGCGCGACAGACACTTGACAAAATTACTGGACTTAGTGACGGACATTAGCGGGGAGTTATGTCATTCAACCCGTAAAATAGCGCACATAATTTTCAACATTGAAAAAACCAGTAACCTAGCTAGCCATGTGCTTGTGTGAGCGTCTCTTGCCGATTCCCCCTGCAGGACTGGCTGGGAGCGGGACTCCTCTCTGCACGGAGCCTCCTTCCCCTGCCTACACACGCCACCTCTCAGGGCCAGGCAAGGAGTGAAACCAGAGAACCCTACCGCCCGCTTCTCTCTCACCCCGAGGCCCCTAGGCAGCACACTCCCCTCCTTGCCCATCCCTCCCCATGCCGTGCCAGCCACACACAGCCAGCCCCACACACACTGATCCCCTCCAGGCGACGATGAGTTAGAGCGCTCACCCCTCTGCCCTTCCCCCCCCCTTACCCAAATCCCACGTGTGACAGGTCAGTAACCTCCCCGAGCCCGAGCTGTGCCTCCGCCCCCAGCGCTCGGGGAGGGGTGACGGAGACAGCCTGCAGAGCCGCCTGGGCCACGCCTCCGCCAGCAACAGCAGGGATAGGGAGCCGCCTGAGGTGGCCATGAGTGCCCCCGACAGACCTCAACATTTTTACAATGGACACTTGTGTCCGTGTATGGACACATTGCCGACCCCTGTTTTGACTGCCGCTGCACATTGACTGGATGTTTTCAGAGAACTATCCACAGTGACACCAAGATCTCTTTCTTGAGTGGTAACAGCTAATTTAGACCCCATCATTTATATGTACAGTTGGGATTATGTTTTCCAATGTGCATTACTTTGCATTTATCAACATTGACCTGGCAATTTGTTAACAAGGGGTGGAGGTTACCCAAGATGTGATTGCAGTAAAAATCTGCTTTAGCAACTTAACCTTTAACACTTTATTTTTACCACTTCTGCTGTTTCTTAAAAATACCTTTACATTAAACCATTAAAGTTATTGCCAATTATAGAAAAGACAAATTTACAGGAATAAAAAAAGATCTGAAACAAAGCATTTGTGAAAGGTTAAAAAACAATAACTTTTACTGTTATTACTATTAAAAGCAAAAATATTAATGGTTTGCTTTGCATGCTCATTCCAAACAAGATCAACACATTTAAGGATTTAAAAACAAACTTGTTTGTTGGCTCGTCAAGATACAAGGTGTGATGGGGTGTTCACCCCACACTTGCCCTGGAGGGGTTAATAGAGGACAGATAGGCCAATTAACCTATTAGGCTACAAGCTAGGAGAATTAAGACTGACGGGAAAGCCCTAATTAGGGAGAGATCACCTCTGTGGGAACAGGTGAGGCTTCTATAAAGCCAGGGAACTGAGAGCAGAAAGGGGCTGCAGGGAAATAGTCTGCAGTCACTTCCTATGAGAAGGGAGGTGTGTTTGGGGCTATAGAGGCCAGTAGCCTACAGTTACTCCCTGGGAGGAGGGAGTTGTGGGGCTGGCAAACCCTGAGAAGTCAGGGAGAGCCAGAAGGTAAGGAAAGGCTCAGGGAAAAGGCAGTAAGGTCCAGGAAGGAACAGACCTTGGCTGCTGACTAGTGGACCCCTGAGCTGAAACCCAGATGAGAGGGCAGGCCCAGGTTCCTCTGCCAGCCACTGGAGAAGTGGCATCAAAGGGGCAGTGAATGGGAAGACTGCCAGTAAGGAAAGACTTTGACACCCTGGAAGGGGAGAATACACATAGTGACCTGGCCGGAGGGCCAAGTCAAGAAGAGGGAGTGCCCTGAGTGGTAGAGAATGAGAGAGAGTGGTAACAGAGCGTGCTGCAAGCAGCAGAATGGCACCTCAGACTGGAAAGAGCTGATCTCCAGAGCAACCAGGAGGAGGCACCACCTGTGGTGATTGGACAGTGTGACATATGTATTAACCCTTTAGGCCCACCCAGGGAGGCCAAAAATGTTGTATTCATTTAGATAGACTGTATGGGCCCAGAGAGTCAAAGGTGTTAACACGAGCCTATCACTGTCCAATATTAAACAGTTTGAAACAAGGTTCGGGGGTTGGGATATAGAGACGTCAGTTGGCTTAGTACCATGGCAAGCACAGCATCAAACACCAGAAAAGAAGGAAAACCAGTTTACAAGGCATGATCATAACACTGTCCTTAAATTATATCAGTGTAACTTTTTTTACACTTAAAAATCACAATTAAGATAAATTTGTTGGTCCAACAGGACTCTCCTTGTTATTTATCTGCACAGCATCTGTCAAATGGGGCCCTGGTCTTTGATAAGGTTCTGAGGCTACAGCTACAAAACCAATAATAGCAGCTTCCCCACACTATGGGTTTTTCAAAGGACTTCACAAATGTCAGGTCTCCCGTGCAGTCAACAAATGGTGTCTCTATTCTCACTATCCAAAAACGGGATTCTCAAGCCTTCAGACTGCTCCATAGGAACTGCTGTAAGGGCCTGTCATAACTATAAAGGGAAGGGCAACAGCCCTCCTGTGTACAATACTATAAAATCCCTCCTGGCCAGAGACTCCAAAATCCTTTTACCTGTAAAGGGTTAAGAAGCTCAGGTAACCTGGCTGACACCTGACCCAAAGGACCAATAAGGGGAAAAGATACTTTCAAATCTTGGTGGGGGGAAGGCTTTTGTTTGTGCTCTTTGTTTTGGTGGGAGGTCACTCTTGGGACTAAGAGGGACCAGATATCAATCCAGGCTCTCCAAATCTTTCTGAACAAGTCTCTCATATTTCAAACTTGTAAGTACAGCCAGGCAAGGCGTGTTAGTTTTATCTTTGTTTTCTCAACTTGTAAATGTACCTTTTGCTAGGGTGTTTACCTCTGTTTGCTGTAACTTTGAACCTAAGACTAGAGGGGGGTCCTCTGGGCTCTTTAAGTTTGATTACCCTGTAAAGTTATTTTCCATCCTGATTTTACAGAGATGATTTTTACCTTTTTCTTTAATTAAAAGCCTTCTTTTTAAGAACCTGATTGATTTTTCCTTGTTTTTAGATCCAAGGGGGTTGGATCTTGATCCACCAGGAGTTGGTTGGAGAAAGGACGGGGGATGGTTAATTTCTCCTTGTTTTAAGATCCAAGGGGTTTGGATCTGTATTCACCAGGGAATTGGTGAAGAGTCTCTCAAGGTTACCCAGGGAAGGGAATTAGCACATTGGGAATGGTGGCAGCGGATCAGATCTAAGCTGGTAGTTAAGCTTAGAAGTTTTCATGCAGGCCCCCACATCTGTACCCTAAAGTTCAGAGTGGGAAGGACCCTTGACAGGGCCCCAAGTCAAGGCAAAACTGAATGAAATCCTGGGCTTGTGCCTGCAGTAACTTATACAGAGCAATGTAATATTTAGAAAATATTTCGTTAATCTCTATGGGATGGGAGCAGACATGAGTTTCTGCATCCCTAATCTGAGGGATTAGCCTGGATGCAAAGATTTTATTATAAACCATTGCTAGCAAAGGACCTCTTTTATCCCTATACTCACATACTCTCTGCTTCAGATACCAGTCCGGCTTCCAGTCATTAGAAGAACAAAATCTGAGCTGTTGTTTTAATTTCATGTTTTCAGTAATAATTATTTGCAAAAACATTTATCTCACCCCAGGGCTCACAGCAGGCAGAGAGGAGAAACAAACTTGTCATCAAGAAAGTTTCCTTTAGTCAATATCAGGTCCAGTTTCAGTGAGAGTAATTCATTCACACGCAGCAGCTGCATATCATTCAACATTGCCAAAAGTATGATGCAAAAAGAAGGATTAATGTGACTTCTTGCCTTGCCATTAAATGTAAAAGATTAAACTTCAGGCTTATCCACCAATTCAATTTCCAGGCCATTAAGCAAACCATCATAACGGGATTGTTCACCTTTACCTATAGCCTGCTTACTCAGAATGAACTGAATCTGGATTGTAAACATTAGTTTGTTTATCACAGCATGACATTGGCAAGGGCAAAGAATAAAGAAAAAAACAAATCTGTAATGGACCATATCTCAGTCCAAGTCAGATCTACAATTGCCTTTTGATTTTTGAAAATCTAGCTAGCCGGCTATCATCACACTGGTATCTGATCACTCCAGATGTCCAGCGATGGATTACTAGCTTACATTTTCAATTTCTTTCTTAAACAAAACCAAATTCACCGATCAGCAGAATTTCACTGGTGGTATTTTAACAGCCTTGGAACTTCTGAAAGGTGCAGGGCAGGGCAGCTGGAAAATTGCTGAAATGAGTCAGGTGAGGATAGCAGTGGTGATGGGGAACTCCTTGGTGATGTCAAGTCAGCATAGCAGGCTCTGTGCCAGCTGTTCCTGCTCCCGCCCCTTATCCCCCCAGTTATAGGATATGTGTCAAGCCCAGGTCAGGAACAGCCAGACCTAGTGGTCAGAGCTGGAGTCCACAGTCAGGTGTCAAGAGTCAGGACACGAGGAGATCAGAAGCAGGAGACAAACTGGAGATCAGAACCACAAGTCGGCAACCAAAGTCAGGCCAGGTCACGTCAGGATACCCAGGGGTCAGAGGCAGGAGCCAAGCCAGGTCAGGATGACAGGAAGTCAAGTAGGAGCAGGGTAGATCCCAGTTGTTCAGAAAGCTTTTGGTTCCTGTTGCTGGCTTACGTAGGGCTAGGGTTGCCAATTGTCTAATGGCACAAAACTGAACACCCTAGCCCCGCCCCTTCCCCAAGGCCCCGGTCCTGCTCCACCCCTTCTCTAAGGCCCTGCCTCCACTCACTACAGTCCACCTCCCTTGGTGGCTTGCTTTCCCCCACCCTCACTCACTTTCACTAGGATGGGGTAGGGGCTTGAGGTGTGGGAGGGGGTGAGGGCTCCGGCTGGGGGTGTGGGCTCTGGGGTGGAGCCAGGGGTGAGGGGTTTGAAGTGCAGGAGGGGGCTCCAGGCTGGGGGGTGGAGCTGAGGAATTCGGAGTGTGGGAGGGGGCTGTGGGTTGAGGCGGGGGTTGGGGTGCAGGAGGGGGTACGGGATCTGGGCTGGGGTGGGGATGAGGGTTTTGGGGTGCAGGAGGCAGTTCTGGATTCGGGGATGTCTCAGGGCTGGGACAGGGGGTTGGGGCTCGGGGTTGGGATCTGGGCTTACCTTGGGCGGCTCCCAATTAGCAGTGCAGCGGGGCTAAAGCAGGCTGCTTGCCTGTCCTGACACTGCATTGCACATGCCCTGGAAGCGGCCAGCAGGACCGACGCTAGTAGGCAGGGGGGGCAGGAAGCTCTGCCCACTGCTTTCACCTGCCATAGGCACCCCCCCCCCCAGTTCCCATTGGCCAGTTACAGGCCAATGGGAGTGTGGAGTCGGTGCTCGGGGCAGGGGCAGCGCACCTTGACCCGTGGCCCCCCCACCTAGGAGCAGGACTTGCTGGCCGCTTCCGGGGCACAGAACGGTACCTTAGTGCCTTTAATGGCCCGGTTGGCGGTGCTGACCGGAGCCACCAGGGTCCCTTTTTGACCGGGTATTCCAGTCCAAAACTGGACACCTGGTCACCCTAAGTAGGACCAGCAGGCCAATCGGTTGCTCTGGGACTCCACTAATGGAAAGTCAGGGGCAGAGCCTCAAACTGGGGCTGGACTTCATGGGTCTTGGGTCAGCAGTTGTCAGTAGGCTGCCAAGTGGAGGGTTGAAGCATGGCTGCTTTTGTGGACCCGGGTCTGAGGCCTGTGGATCATGCTATCATGTGTCAGGGAAGGCCCTGGAGCAGGAGAGTGTGGCTGGAGTGCATTGCCCTCTGATAATGGATACCATTACTGCAGCGTAAGTTACACTGGGGCCTGAATCAGCAGCTGAAAGGCGGCGTGAGACCTTTCCCACCCTCTCCCGGAAGCTGGGGTGCAGGTGTCTTGGTGTCTGCATGAAGCTGAGCTGGTAAGATTTTTATACAAAGCTTTCAGAGTTTTCTGTGCATTCTCCACAGGCCTGCAGCAAAGACTCGGACAGTACAATGTAGTTTCCATTCAGGTTGGTGTCAGCGACAGAATCAATCAGGGAAGAGCTGCAGCAGGCCCACCAATACAAACTGGTGAGCAGGAAACTAAAAGATCAGGTAAATTCACCATCTGAGTCACAGGCCAGACAGTATGTTGCTTGTTGCCTTTTGGAACACCTGGGAAAATTGGACATGTACTTCACTGCCACTGCTGCTCTATAGGAGATAACAATGTGTGGGGCCCACTCCTATTGTGCTGGGCCCTGGGGTCCCCTAGGAGCTCACTGCCCAGCCTGGGTCCAGAAGGGGCTGGTTTGAGAGTCAGCGCTGCCTTGTCAAGTTTGGTTAATGGAGGAGTTAAAGCCTGTTTTTGCCTCTCCTCCAAGTCCTGATTCTATCTCTGGAGATAGAGAGACTGGTTGGAGAGAGAAACTGGGCTTAGTGCCGCTGAGGCATTTCTGTTGCCTGCCTGGGGGATGGGTCCTGCCCACACGGAGGACACATTGTCACACTCTGCGGAAGCTCTTGATATGAATGAAGTGGATTTGCCAGGAGAGACGCCTTGAACTCCACCAGCCCCAAATCAGACTCTCCTCTCCCTCAGAACTAGATGGTCCTTTGCGGGGACAGAGGGAAACTCTGCTGCATTAACAAAGCGCTGCAGGCTTCACTGCTCCTGGGTTTAAAACCCCGGAGACAGCTGTCTCTGCTTAGCCAACAAAGACCAGCTGGCTCAGAAATACCTAAACAAAGCAACATCCCAGGCCCATTAATAAACCTAAAACCAACCCTCTTCCCTCCTTCCTGAGAACTGGAGTACCTGGTATTAAATGAGGCTATTGATATAATAGGCATCACAGAAACTTGGTGGAATGATGATAATCAGTGGGACATGATAATATCAGGGTACAAAATATATAGGAGTGACCGAGTAGGTTGTGCTGGTGGGGGAGTGATGCTATAAGTGAAAGAAAGCATAACGTCAAATAGAGTGAAAATTTTAAATGACTCAAACTGTACCATAGAATCTCTATGGACAAACTTCCATGCTTGACTAATGAGTATAGCAATAGGAATATACTACTGACCACCTGACCAGGATGGTGATGGTGGCAGGCTTTGCTGGAGCCCTAGGCATAGCTGACAGCGTGAACCAGAGTAGGCCTGGCCATGGCAGAATAGTAACACACTAGCTGTCAGCTAACCAGGTAAGCACATTCCTGACCAGAGAGGATGGTACAAAAGCACACACATCTCTCCAGTAATTACATAAACCTATTCCTAAGAGCTGGTACAGGAACACACCAACCCCTCATAAAGCTAAGGGGATGTTGTGAAGTCCAAAACTAGAATTAGATAAGTTGATGGAGGAGAGGTCCATCATTGGCTATTAGGCAAGGTGGTCAGGGATGCAACCCCATGCTCTGGGTGTCCCTAAGCCTCTAACTGCCAGAAGCTGGGACTGGACAACAGGGGATGGATCACTCAATAATTGTCCTGTTCTGTTCATTGCCTCTGAAGTATCTGGCAGTGGCTGCTGTTGGAAGACAGGTTCTCCAAGTAGAAGCATCTACTGAGGTTTGTGCGCTCTCTGGAGCCAGAGAACTTTGCTGAGAAGTACCCTTAGGGGTGGCATGCATGCCCTGTGGCCATGGACATGGCCCCTCTCCATATAAGGAGACCCCCTCAGTTTCTTCTTACTGACCAGGGCTAGAGTAGGGGCACAGTGTGGTCTTTTTCATCTTGCGCGTTCAGTCTCCGTTTTGGAGAAAATGTTCTTGTGTATTGTAGTTAGCAGTACCTTAGGTTAAGCTTAGTGTTAGTTTAGTCTTAGTGTAGTTGGCTGCCCTGTGTGATGCCCTCACCAGGGTCCAAGCATTGCCTGTCGTGTTGTGCGAGGTGCGTGTTGTGGCTCAGTGAAGGACACATTGAAGAGTGGTGCTCCATCTACAAGTCATTCACAAAGAGGAGTCAGGTGGCAAGAGATTTGTGGCTGAAGCAGCACGTGTTGGAGCAGGCCATGAGGCTTCATTGGCACCAAGGCTCTCATCTTACTGGTAATCACCTTTGGATCCAGCAAGTGATGCCACTTTGCACTCAGGCTCTGCCGTGTCCCCCAAGAGGAAAAGAGATCATTTCCCCTCCTCTGGTATGGCAAGGAAGAGGTCCCATAAAATGAATTGGGCCCATTCCAGGGCTTGGAGAGATGCTTCCTCATCTTCTAAGAGGACTGGTGACCAGCACCGTTCTCCCTCGAACACTCAGGATGGAGCAAGTCTGTCTAACCACTATCTGGTACTGCACTGGGAGCAGCGAGAGCCCACACCATTGACTCCAGTTCCGGACATGGGGCAACCGTTGAGTCCAGTACCGATGACATCCGCATCAATGCCAACTGTATCCATGCTGGTGGAGGTGGCATCAGACCTACTTTGCTTCTCAGTCCCAGACTCTCCACTGGTTCGAGTTAGCTGGTGCTATGGCTTCTACCACCTTGTCCTCCATTGTGCTCTTAGCAGCTTCTGGTCCCATTGCAGAGCTACGGGGCTTGTTAGCACCGCAATTCATACCGCCAAGACCTCAGGCTGTGGAGTTGAGGCTGATGCTGGGCCCAGCACCACAGGCCCCATCAACATTGGTGCATCCTTTGGCAGCGTCGTTGTCTTGGCAGCAGATCCCTTCATTGAGCTCAGTACCACCCTTAGCCTTGGTACCAGCACCTCTCCTAGTACCGGGTAGGGGTGTGTCTCATTTGGTACTGCCAGTGCTGATTCCCACCCCCTTCATTCTGCTTCAGCACTGATGTCACCCCCATATTGAGCTTCCGATAAGTCTGTTTGATGCATTGGGGTTTGCTTCCCCATTGTCACCAGAGAAATTCAGGTTCCAGGTGGAGGTCGTCCTTTCCCTCCTGATCTGATAGGCACCAGAGATTGCCCTGGGATCGCCATTGGTACCGAGATTGGCATCTGTCCAATTGGCTAGAGGTGTTGACACCTGGCTAGAGGTGTCAGCTTGTCATTTGTCTTTGAGAAACCAGTTTACCCCATCCCCAGATGTGTCTGGTAAATATGTTGAGTCATAATTTCAGCTTATGTTCATAACTCTGCATATAACATTGCTACACACATTGCACCATAATATTATTGACCAGTGAGTTATTAGTTTTCAAATGATATCTCCAAAGGCATACTTTTACAAATCTTATTACAATAATAACATGTAAGGTGTGAATACAGAGGTGCATTCAATCACAAGAACATTTTAAAAAACCATGAGCTGTCACATTCTTCCTAGCATTGACTGCAGAGAAATTTGGAAAGGATGGGAGGTGAGGCAGGGGTGATTGTGCAGTGAAAAACATGAATGCATACAGAGAGGGCCACTTTTTTCATGGCCTCAACCCAGTGTCCAGTTCTGCAGGTGTAGTCAGGTTGCTAGGTGTGTAGATGGTGTGTAGAGGGGTGCATGTCCATGGTCTCTCAAGACTAATAGATTCAGAGCGGAAAGGGATTGGAGCTCTTGGCTCAGGGCCTCCACTGCCCATTTCTGTGACTGTTTGTGCAGAGAAATGACTTACAGCCCCCGTGAGACACAAACATCCCTTTATCACGCAGCTTGTGTCACCCTAATGCAATTCTGTCAGTTGAGGATAAAATGTGGACTCAAAAAGCAATTACCGAGTGAATCTCCCAGCTGCTGGGAAGAGCTGAATAATGGGGACAGAGTGCCCATCCGGAATAATATCCTGTCTGACTGGCCACTAAATCTTTCTGGGAAGAGATCAGTTTCCCTCCCTTGTCTAACAGCCTCTGCTCCAGCCACCCAGCTCCATTCCAGGAGGAGCTGGGCTGAAATGTATGCACAGCAGGAGATACCTGCAAGTTATGGCTTCTTCCCTGTTGTGTTGGCCTGGAAATTAATGGAAAAAGGAAAGCAAGGCTGCAGCTTGTTCTTCTCAAGGATCTAAACTTTCCCTTCCCCAGCACCTGGTCCAGACAGACCCCTGGATGGTCCACATGATTCACAGCTGGGGAGCTGCGCCCAGGCTAGGCAGTCAGCATACACCCCCTTCCCTCCCACCGTAACTCTAAGCAGTACACTGTGGGCCATGGCATTGGTACTAACTAGGAGGGAACAGCACCAGCTGATGAGCTGCTAGGAATATTTTTCACGCTGCATGGGCTTCCCTTGGATGTTTCCCATTCATATGGTGATTCAGCCTAGCCCTGCTTAGCTTGCAAGGGTACAGTGAGGTACTATGTCTGCAGAAACTCTGCACCACCATGTACTTGGCATGATCAAAATCAGCCACACTTACAAACTCCCAATGTGTCAGCTGTTCACTACTCTTTGGGGCTCTGAGGATAACTGGGCAAACACTCCCTTTGCCCTTAGACCTGAAGGAAAACATTTCCCTTGCAGGGCGGAGTGGCTGGCTGGGGAAGTGGCTTGGGAAGAACTGATTTAGTTACTGTTTGTTTCAACATTTGCTGTTTGTTTTAACCACTCTTACGCTCCAGGCATGTGAACAATTCTCTCTTATACGAGCTGCCTGCAGGAAGTCCTCACTCCTTAGCACACCATGGAGGTACAAAATGAGAGCCTCTTGCATTACCATTCATTAACCACCCCTCACCCCCGCCACTGAACAGTGGGGGCAGGTCGACACTTAAAAACTGCACTGGTGCAACTGCGGCGCTGTAGTGCTTTTGTGAAGATGCTGCTAGGTTAGCGGAGGAGCTTCTCCCATCAGCGTAATTAATCCACCTCCGTGAAAGCCGGTAGCTATGTCAATGGGAGAATCTGACATAGTGCTGTCTACACTGGGGGTTAGGCCAGTATAACTACGTCACTCAGGGCGGTGGATTTTTCACACCCCAGAGCAACGTAGTAATACTAATATAAGTTTGTAGCATAGACCTGGCCTTAGAAAGCAGTGCACTTAAGACACCCAAAGACAACTAATATCCAGGATGGATGTGCTATTGAAAAGGCCAGAAGCTGGGCTGCCATTAAAACAGTGTGAGCAGTGGGAAGAGGAGGGTCCTACACAGGGACTATGCTGATTAAAACAGAAAACACCTGGAAAAGGGAGCTTCCAGCTGTTTTTTAAAGTGAGCAGCGCTGGATATGGGAGTGACGGTGAGTTCAGTAGAGAAGTCTGCCTCCTGCTTAGCCAAGACACAAACCCCAAGAGGGGGGCTCAGAAAGAGCCCGGTCCCTCTCCAGTCAGGGTTTGAGAGCCCAGGAGCCAGTTTAAAGCCCGTTGACCATATTGTAGGCAGCTGGTGTGAGGGGATGCGAAGAAAAATTCTCTTATTGGTTGATCTGGATTTAGAGGTTCCATTCCACAGCTCACCCTGGGGGTGTCGGGGAGCTCCGTGCATAACTGCTTGCTCCCAACAGCTGTGGGAATGCAGCAGAGTGCCAGCTGCCAGCTCTGCAGCACAAGCGGATTTGGTGCAAATTGCATCACAAGTGCAGTGGGGGTGAAGCAGAGAGTGGAATGGCCTAGTCCCAGGCACACGAAAAAAGCATGCTGGCTAAGATGGGCCAAATCAGGAGACGGGAGAAGCTGCCTCATGATTGTCAGCGTTCTTCCACTGAAGGAGGTTCAGCCTGTGAGATGCTTGGGAATGGTCCCTTTGTGGATGGGGGATGGCAGAAGAATGGTTGCCACTAACACCTTATAGACTCATAGACCTTTAGGCCAGAAGGGACCATCATGATGATCTAATATGACCTCCTGCAGATTGCAGGCCACAGAACCTCACCTGCCCTCTCCTGTAATAGACCCCTAACCTCTAACTGAGTTACTGAAGGCCTCAAATCATGATTTAAAGACTTCATGTTACTGAGAATCTACCATTTACACTAGTTTAAACCTGCAAGTGACCCATGCTCCATTCTGCAGATGAAGGCAGCCTCCAGGGTCTCTGTCAATCTGGCTCAGGGAAAATTCCTTCCCAACCCCAAATATGGCAATCAGTTAGACCCTGAGCATGTGGGCAAAACCCACCAGCCAGACACCTGGGAAAGAATTCTCTGTAGTAACTCAGAGCCCTCCCCGTCTAATGTCCCATCACTGGCCACTGGGGATATTTGCTGCTAGCAGTCACAGATCGGCTACAGGCCCTCTCATCATACTATCCCCTCCAGAAACTTATCAAGCTCAGTCTTGAAACCAGTTAGATTTTTTTTTTTTTTTTGCCCTCATTGTTCCCCTTGGAAGGCTGTTCCAGAACTTCACTCCTCTGGTGGTTCTCTGACAGGGTGTTTCCAGAACAAACCCTGCTGCTCTTGGCAACCCAGCGAGGTTTGGTCTAGACAGAGAGTGATGCGTTCAGAGAGGATGGGAAGACAGGCAGCACCAATGCAGCTGCTGTCCAGGAGTGCACTGGCTCTGTGCCAGCTTGGTACATTATGGCCAGGATGATCATAGAATCATAGGACTGGAAGGGACCTCGAGAGGTCATCTAATCCAGTCCCCTGCACTTGTGGCAGGACTAGGTATTATCTAGACCATTCCTGACAGGTGTTTGTCCAACCTGCTCTTAAAAATCTCCAATGATGGAGATTCTACAACCTTCCTAGGCAATTTATTCCAGTGCTTAACCATCCTGACAGTTAGGAAGATTTTCCTAATGTCCAACCTAAACCTCCCTTGCTGCAATTTAAGCCCATTGCTTCTTGTCTTATCCTCAGAAGTTAAGAAGAACAATTTTTCTTCCTCCTCCTTGTAACAACTGTTTATATATTTGAAAACTGTTATCATGTCCCCTCTCAGTCTTCTCTTTTCTAGACTAAACAAACCCAGTTTTTTCAATCTTCTCTTATAGGTCATGTTTTCTAGACCTTTAATCATTTTTGTTGCTCTTCTTTGGACTTTTTCCAATTTGTCCACATCTTTCCTGAAATGTGACATCCAGAACTGGACACAATACTCCAGTTGAGGCCTAATCAGTGTGGAATAGAGCAGAAGAATAACTTCTCGTGTCTTGCTTACAACATTCCTGCTATACATCCCAAATGATGTTCCCTTTTTTTGCAACAGTGTTACTGTTGACTCATATTTAGCTTGTGGTCCACTATGACCCCCAGATCCCTTTCCGCAGTACTCCTTCCTAGGTGGTCATTTCCCATTTTGTATGTGTGCAACAGATTGTTCCTTCCTAAGTGGAGTACTTTGCATTTGTCCGTATTGAATTTCATCCTATTTACTTCAGACCATTCCTTCAGTTTGTCCAGATAATTTTGAATTATAATTCTACCTTCCAAAGTACTTGAAACCCCTACCAGCTTCCAAACTTTATAAGTGTACTCTCTATGCCATTATCTAAATCACTGATGAAGATATTGAACAGAACCGGACCCAGAACTGATCCCTGTGGGACCCCGCTCATTATGCCCTTCCATGGTGACTGTGAACTACTGATAACTACTCTCTGAGAACGGTTCAATCATTTTGCAAACATAACTGGTAGTTATTCACCCACCTTATAATAGCTCCATCTTGGTTGCATTTCCCTAGTTCGTTTATGAGAAGGTCATGCAAGACAGTATCAAAAGCTTTACTAAAGTCAAGACATACCACTTCCCCCCCCTATCCACAAGGCTTGTTACTCTGTCAAAGAAAGCTATCAGGTTGGTTTGACATGATTTGTTTTTGGCAAATCCATGCTAACTGTCACTTATCACCTTATTATCTTCTCGATGTTTGCAAATTGCTTAATTATTTGCTCCATTATCTTTCCAGGTACAGTAGTTAACCTGACCGGTCTGTAATTCCCTGGGTTGTTCTTATTTCCCTTTTTATAGAGGGGCATTATATATTTGTCCTTTTCCAGTCTTTTGGAATCTCTCACGTCTTCCATGACTTCTCAAAGATAATTGCTAATGGCTCAGATATCTCCTCAGTCAACTCCTTGAGTATTCTAGGATGCATTTCATCAGGCCCTGGTGCCTCGAAGACATATAATTTGTCCAAGTAATTTTTAGCTTGTTCTTTCCCTATTTTAGCCTCTGATCCCACCTCATTTTCACTAGCATTCACTATGTTAGACATCCAATCACCACCAACAAAGAAGTCATTAAGCACCTCTGCCATTTCCACATTTTCTGTTATTATTTCTTCCCCCACCCCTCATCATTAAGTAATGGGCCTACCCTGTCCTTAGTCTTCCTCTTGCTTCTAATGTATTTGTAGAATGTTTTTTGTTACCCTTTATGTTTCTAGCTAGTTTGATCTCATTTTGTGCCTTGGCCTTTCTAATTTTATCCCTACATACTTGTGTTATTTGTTTATATTCATCCTTTATAATTTGACCTAGTTTCCACTTTTTGTAGGACTCTTTTTTGATTTTTAGATCATTGAAGATCTCCTGGTTAAGCCAGGGTGGCCTCTTGCCAGACTTCCTATCTTTCCTATGCAGTGGGATAGTTTGCTCTTGTGCCCTTAATAATGTCTCCTAGAAAAACTGCCAATTGTCTTCAATTGTTTTTCCCCTTAGACTTGCTTCCCATGGGATCTTACCTACCAACTCCCTGAGTTTGGTAAAGTCTGCCTTCTTGAAATCTATTGTCTTTATTTTGCTGTTCTCCCTCCTACCATTCCTTAGAATCATGAACTCTATCATTTCATGATCACTTTCGTCCCAGCTGCCTTCCACTTTCAAATTCTCAACCAGTTCCTCCCTATTTGTCAAAATCAAATCTAGAACAGCCTCTCCCCTAGTAGCTTTCTCCACCTTCTGAAATAAATAATTGTCTCCAATACATTCCAAGAACTTGTTGGATAATCTGTGTCCTGCTGTGTTATTTTCCCAACAGATGTCTGAGTAGTTGAAGTCCCCAATCACCACCAAGTCCTGTGCTTTGGATGATTTTGTTAGTTCTGTAAAAAAAAAAAAAAAAAAAAGTCTCATCCACCTCTTCTTCCTGGTTAGGTGGTCTGTAGTAGACCCCTACCATTCATCACCCTTGTTTTTTACCCCTTTTATCCTTACCCAGAGACTTTCAACAAGTCTGTCTCCTATTTCCATCTCAACCTCAGTCCAAGTGTATATATTTTAAATATATAAGGCAACACCTCCACCTTTTTTTCCCTGTCTGTCCTTCCTGAGCAAGCTGTACCCTTCTATACCAATATTCCAGTCATGCATATTATCTCACCAAGTCTCTGTGATGCCAACTATGTCATAGTTGTGTTTATTTACTAGCATTTTGAGTTCTTCCTGCTTATTCCCCATACTTCTCATATTAGTATACAGACATCTAAGATACTGATTTGATTCCGTGCCGCGCCCCCCCCCCCCCCGGTCTGTCTCGTCTCTCCCTTATCCCTGCTATAACAGCCCATGTTCCCCCCAAATTCCGACCCTTCTCCGAGGTCTCCATGTTTTTGACTTACCTGTGGGCTTTAGTCACCTGCCCCCTTCGAACCTAGTTTAAAAATGAGACAGCATGAGCCCCCACAGGAATGGTTGGGAACGTCAACTCCAGTGCATATGAATAATGCTCACAAACCTAATTTGTAAGGCTCCCTTCAGTGAGAGTAAAAAATGTAGGGTAGGTGGCCAGGCCTGGAGGGTCCTCTACCCTCTGCCCATAGTCATCTGCCCTCTCACTCCCAGATTTGATAGGAGATCCAATAGTGTGTGTGTGTGTGTGTGTGTGTGAGAGAGAGAGAGCAAGAGAGAGAGAGAGAGCGAGCATGCTGGGTACAGGGATGGGAGTTCCATGATGTTTATGAAATAACCCAGTTCATTCAGTTCACACATCAGGTTAGGAATGACAAAGTAGCGTGAGCTGCAAATGCCTTTACTACATTTCATTTCTAAACACTGTCCCATCCCTTTGCTTTGGGGAAGTAATTGTTGAACTGGGGAATAATGTCACCTATGGAGTTCAGTGCATGAGCTGCCCTGATTTTGGCTGTGCCCAGAAATGGTGGAGCTCTGTGTGGAGGAGTGAAAACACCACTGAGGCCTGGTTGCGGCTGAATCAGTATCTAATTCTAAATGCTTGCGACTTATTGGTAAACTGGCAGGAGGGGGATGTTTAAGAAGCCTGACCTGTCCCAAGTACATTAGCAGGTGGTTGTGGAGGGGGCTTTTTGTTTTGTTTTCTTAAAGAATGGTGAACAAACTCAAAGGCCTATCCATTTACCAATCGCATTGCCTGTGCTCTGTCATTGCTCCAGTGAAACAATGGATCGGGTGCTCCAGTAGGTAAAGGCATCACCTGTTATTAGGAAGATACATTGATAGTGAGAGAAACAGAAGAACATGGCTCATCCTGGAACACTTCAAATTGGTTCTGGAAAGGTTGTAGAAATATGATTGGTTTTCTGGGGGACAGTGGCACGGAAACCAAAGGGGGATTTCCGAAGAGAGAATATCTCCATTGCCAAAAATGTTTCAGAGTGAGAGTTTTGGGGGGGTATATTGAATTGATATGGCGAATTCATTCTAAATATATCAACATTAATCAGACCCATGTCTGCATTGCTAAAAATCTGTGCAGTGGGTTTGGACTGAGAGAAAATGCGACTCTTGAGGAAGTGACGCCAAACCTGAGTTGGCACCGTGTAGTGATACATTTTAATCTACCATTTCCCTTACAGTGTAAGCTGCTACACAGTGTGGGTAACGGGGACCGGAATCTGGCACTTTACTGATGGGCATATTCATGATAGTCAAGTGGCTATATGCAAAGCTCTATTGAATCTGCGAGCAGCGGCACCGGAGGCAGCAAACGGGGCGGCTAACAGGGGAGTTTGAGAGGGAGTTTGCAGGGGGAGGTCAAGGGGGAGGGAGGAGAGCACGGCGCGTTGTGTGCCCTGTGTCCCCAGGTGCTGTGGGCAGAGACTGCAGCAGCCATGAGCCAGACAGAATGCAGATGGCTGCATGTGGAAGCTGTGGTATGTATATGGTCCTAGCAGGGGAGCTGGAACAAAGGTATGTTTGTATGAAGTGTCGCCTTATAGTGTTACTGGAGGAAAAGATTAAGGGGCTGGAGATGCAGGTAGATACCCTGGTGGAGTTTAGGCGGGGGTTTGAGCAGCTGATGGAGGACAGGCAAGGCGGGGCTGAAGGGGAATGCTCTAGGGTGCAGGAGGAGGTAGAAGTAGACGACAGTGAGAGGGGAATGGAAGGGGAAGAACAAGGGAATTGGAAGTATGTGACTGTGAGAAGCAGGCCAAGGAAAAGGAGGGCCAGTGAGGGGGGAATAGAACTCAGGAACAGGTTTGGGTGTTTGGATAACAAGGTGGAGGGGCAGCAGGTGGTGACGGAGGGTGAGGAAGAAGAGAAGAGCGGCTAGTTCAATAGAGAGAGGGGAGGTGTTGATGGAGACAGCGCAAAACCTGGGCCCCCAGAGGATAGAGGAAGGCACAAGGGGGAGCATAAGAGAAGATAGGAACAGACACAGGTCAGGACTACAGGGATCAGAGACTAGATTACTAGATCGCACTGTTGCCAGGCGACGGCAGGTATATGTTATTGGAGACTCTTTACTGAGGAGATTGGACAGGCCTGTGACCAGGGCAGACCCGGAGAACAGAAGGGTGTGCTGTCTACCGGGTGCAAAGATTCACGATGTGGACCTGCGGTTAAAAAGGATCCTAAAAGGAGCAGGTAAGAACCCCTTGATAATCCTTCATGTAGGAACGAATGACACGGCTAGGTTCTCGTTAGAGAGAATCAAGGGAGATTATGCCAGGCTGGGGAAGACGCTCAAGGAGATAGAGGCTCAGATTATCTTTAGTGGGATACTGCCTGTTCCTAGGGAAGGGCAGCAAAGGGCTGATAGGATTGTGAGAATAAATAGTTGGCTAAGGGAGTGGTGCTATAAGGAGGGCTTTGGGATGTATGGCCACTGGGAGGCTTTCGGGGACAGACAGCTGTTCTCGAGGGATGGACTTCACCTGAGTAGGG
Organism: Chrysemys picta bellii; assembly: GCF_011386835.1. NCBI lineage: Eukaryota > Metazoa > Chordata > Testudines > Emydidae > Chrysemys > Chrysemys picta. The sequence goes on from NC_088800.1 coordinate 57,295,413, forward strand.
AAGGAAATAGACTTCTGGGAGGGAGGCTGGCTCATCTTATCAAAAGAGCTTTAAACTAGGAAGTTTGGGGAGACGGTTGGGAGATGTACAGTTAATCTCCACGCCAGATTCCAACATTGAAATGGTGAGTGAGATAAGAGGAGATATAGCCGGGGAGATGAGATTGGACATAAGAAGGATAGGGGGGAAGGACACAAAGAGGCCTGTAACATATAGTGTTACTAATGGGAGACAGGCTAAACAACATACATTAGGGTGCTTATACACCAATGCGAGAAGCCTAGGTAATAAAATGGAGGAATTGGAGCTCTTGGTCCGAGAATTGCAACCGGATATCGTAGGAATAACTGAAATGTGGTGGAACGGCAGTCATGACTGGAATACAGGTATGGAGGGGTATGCGCTGTTTAGGAAAGACCGGAACAAAGGTAAGGGTGGCGGGGTGGCATTGTATGTCAATAGTGAGATAAGCTGTAAAGAAATAATAGTTGATGGGATAGATAACACGGAATCCGTCTGGGCAATACTCACACTGGGTAAAAGGACTACTAGAGCCTCCCCGGGGATAGTGCTTGGGGTGTGCTATAGACCGCCAGGATCGACCCAGGATATGGATAAAGAACTATTTAATGTGTTTAGAGAAGTAAATACTAATAGGAACTGTGTAATTATGGGGGACTTTAACTTCCCGGATATAGATTGGGGAACAAACGCTGGTAGCAATAATAGGGCTCAGATGTTCCTAGATGTGCTTGCTGATCATTTCCTTCATCAAGTGGTAGCCGAACCGACGAGGGGGGAGGCCATTTTAGATTTGATTTTGGTGACTATGAGGACCTCGTTGAGGAAGTGGTAGTAGGGGACAACTTGGGCTCCAGCGATCATGAGCTAATCCGCTTTAAACTAAACGGAAGGAGTAACAGAATTAAATCAAAGACTAGGGTTTATAATTTTAAAAAGGCAAATTTTAACAAACTAAGGGGACTGGTAAGGGAAGTGGATTGGGCAAACGTATTAATGAATCTTAAGGCAGATAAAGCCTGGGATTACTTTAAGTTAAAGATGCATGAGCTGTCAGAGGCCTGTATCCCAAAAAAGGGAAAAAGATTACTAAGCAAGAGATTTAGACCGAGCTGGATGAGCGACCGACTCAAAGGGGCGATTAGGAAGAAACAGAAAGCGTACAAAGAGTGGAAGAGGGGAGGGATCAGTAAGGAAACTTACCTTAGTGAAGTCAGAGACTGTAGAGATAGAGTGAGAAAGGCCAAAAGCCGTGTAGAGTTGGACCTAGCGAGGGGAATTAAAAGCAATAGTAAGAGGTTTTACAGCCATATAAATAGGAAGAAAGCAAAGAAGGAAGAAGTAGGACCACTGAAGACTATAGCCGGAGAGGAGATTAAAGATAATCTAGGCATGGCGCAATATCTCAACGAATATTTTGCATCGGTGTTTAATGAGGCCAATGAAGGTATTAGGGATACTAGCACCGTGACAGAGGGGCAAACAGAATGGGGGATTACCATATCCGAGGTAGAAACAAAGCTCGAACGCCTTAATGGGGCTAAGTCGGGAGGACCGGACGATCTTCATCCGAGAATATTGAAGGAATTAGCGCGAGAAATAGCAGGCCCATTAGCGATAATATTTAATGAATCTGTAAACTCGGGGGTGGTTCCGTTAGACTGGAGAATAGCTAATGTGGTTCCTATTTTCAAGAAAGGGAAAAAAAGTGATCCGGGTAACTACAGGCCTGTTAGTTTAACATCTGTAGTGTGCAAGGTGCTGGAGAAAATTCTGAAAGAGAAACTAGTTGAGGACCTTGAGGTTAATGGCAAGTGCGATAAATTACAACATGGTTTTACGAAGGGCAGATCGTGCCAAATGAATCTGATCTCCTTCTTCGAGAAAGTAATGGACTTATTAGATAAGGGAAATGCGGTGGACCTAATATACCTGGATTTCAGTAAAGCGTTTGATACTGTACCCCATGAGGAATTATTGGTTAAGCTGGAAAAGATGGGGATCGATATGAAAATCCAGAGGTGGATAAGGAATTGGTTAATAGGCAGAATGCAGTGGGTCGTATTGAAGGGTGAACTGTCAGGTTGGAGGGAGGTTACCAGTGGAGTTCCTCAGGGTTCGGTTTTGGGACCCATTTTATTTAATCTATTTATAACTGACCTCGGAACCGATTGCAGGAGTGGACTGATAAAGTTTGCGGATGATACAAAGGTGGGAGGCGTTGCCAATTCGGAGGAGGATAGGGATATTCTGCAGGGAGACTTGAATGAGCTTGTGAATTGGAGTATCAGAAATAGGATGAAATTTAATAGTGAAAAGTGTTTAGGGATGACTAACAACAATTTTAGTTACAAGCTGGGGATGCATTGGTTAGAAGTAACGGAAGAGGAGAAGGACCTAGGGGTTCTTGTAGACCGGAGGATGACTATGAGTCGACAATGTGACGTGGCGGTGAAAAAGCCAATGCGGTCTTGGGATGCATTAGGCGAGGTATATCTAGTAGGGATAAGGAGGTGCTGCTTCCGTTGTATAAGGCGCTGGTGAGACCTCATTTGGAGTACTGTGTGCAGTTCTGGTCTCCCATGTTTAAAAAGATGAACTCAAATTGGAACGGGTGCAGAGAAGGGCCACTAGGATGATCAGAGGAATGGAAAACCTGTCGTATGAAAGGAGACTAGAGGAGCTCGGGCTGTTTAGTCTGACAAAACGAAGGCTGAGGGGGGATATGATTGCTCTCTTTAAATATATCAGAGGATAAATACCAGGGAGGGAGAGGAATTATTCCAGCTTAGTACTAATGTGGACACGAGAATGAATGGATATAAACTGGCAGTGGGGAAGTTTAGGCTTGAAATTAGACGAAGGTTTCTGACCGTCAGAGGGGTGAAATATTGGAACGGCCTTCCGAGGGAAACGGTGGGGGCAAGGGACCTGTCTGGTTTTAAGATTAAATTAGATAAGTTTATGGAGGGAATGGTTTAATGGTAAAACATATTAGCTGAGGAATACCGAGCAATAGCAGGTAAATAGTATAATGGCTAACAAGGGTCAGGCTGGAGACTCTTGCCTACATGCTCGGGGTCTTACTGATCGCCATATTTGGGGTCGGGAAGGAATTTTCCTCCAGGGTAGATTGGCTGAGGCCCTGGAGGTTTTTTCGCCTTCCTCCGCAGCATGGGGCAGGGATCGCTAGCAGGAGGGTTCTCTGCAAATTGAAGTCACCAAGACACAGGATTTGGGACTTCATCAGCGGAGTCAAGGGAAGGGTAGGGACGGTTTTGTGGCCTGCAGCATGCAGGGGGTCAGACCAGATGATCATAATGGTCCCTTCTGACCTTGGAGTCTATGAGTCTATGAGAATCCCGCTGGCTGTCAAATGAGATCTGCAAAGTTGGAGGAATCTGATGACACGAGGGTTGTGTCCCGTTTTGCTGCTGGCTAGGCCTGTGCTATTGTGCAGGGCCTGCAGGACCCTGGAAAAATTAATAACAAAAGAGGAAACACATCTAAACCTCAAAGGGGCAAAAATGAAATCCAAAGTTCCATTCATGACTAGAGGCTCCAGAGGGCTCTGGAGCTGGCATGTTTTCAAACAGCTATTTTCACCGGGAGAAGAGGAACAATTTTTGCATGGCTTTTCTATCGGTTTAAAGATTATTGGGTGAGAAGTAGAAGGTGAAGGAATGAATCAAGTTGACATTTCCATTACCAACAGGAGATCAGTTTGTGGTCAGAATTCATGGAGAAGGATGCTGGATGCTACCAGGACTATTTATTACGTTTTAACACTGTCAGAGAGATGAAATAGCTTCTATTATTCATCTCCCCAGGACAGTAATGCATCTGTGAATATTAAAGCAAAACATGGAGAGCTGATTCAAACCTCTGACCCACCAAAGTATTTATCTGAATGTGGAAATATTTTAGTCTTTCTCATTTGGACACTGAGAAAATAAGCCCTTCACAATTAGGCTGTGAGCTGCTAAGATGCATATTTTGATTGCTGTTCCAGTGCTTTGATAATGAAATACAAGCTTCCCTTTCAAAGGCCATTCTGTCTGCAGTCTGTGTCATGTCAGCTTCGTGCATCTTGGACTGCCGCCTTTCAAAGTGTCTTGTATTCATTCTTTCACCCTTGAGAGTTGACATAAGAACACCGATGAGATCTGTGGTGCCGTGACCTGCCTAGGAGTGCACAGAATGGGAGCAGAAGGATTTACACATCCCAGCACACGGTGCATGCAAGCTGAGCCTCGCAGAAATTACTGATGTGAGAATGAGAGACACCTGAACACAAGGCCCCTGACTCTGCAGTGCTTCATTCCTGCACTTGGCAATGGGTCAGAGACGGGGGGCAGAGGTGGGTGCTTTTAAGGCACCTTTGCCTCTGCCTAGTTCTGGGCTCAGCCTCCAGCACAACTTGGAGCAGCCCCAGCCTGTCTCTGATGTGCCCCTATGCCCTGGCTGTAAGGGGAGCTGGAGTAGCATTGTTCTGTCTGTGATAAGAGTATTCTGAGAGGGCCATTTCCACCCCTTTACATTGCCAGAGCTGCACCATATGGAAGGCTCAGCACCAAGGGCAGTAACCTTCCCTCCATGTGTTTAAGAGGGACTCTCTGGCACAGCACTGGCTGTGGGAGGCATATTGCGCATGTGTGATTCTCCTCTCTACTTGGTGCTCCAAGTCTGGCCCACAAAAAGGAAGCAGCGGTCCAGTGTGAGCTGCAAACCACTTCTTCTTTGCTCGGGGCTACTTCCTTCATTTCTCCCCAGCGATCTTGCTTGAGTCCATTTGCTTTCCCTGTGTCCCAGAGAGGTTTTCACAGCCTTTCTGCTTATCTGTAACTGGCCAAACTGCACCACCCCTCCTCTGGAAACCTTCCCACTGTACCAATGCCTGCTTAACATGTCATGCCATATGGAATCACAGTCTGTCTAAAACAGGAAGCATTTATTAATGAAAACAACTACAAATGATGGACACAAATAAAGAGGCTTCCACGTAGTTTGAGTCCCTGTTTTGTCTCCCTTGTTCACCAGGGACCACATCCTGCCTGGAACTCTAGAAAACACACAGACATCTAGTGTCCAAATGATATGCTGCATGTGAACATATCATAGACTGGCTTGGCCTGATCATTCCCTGCTTCCAGAGTCTTATATCAAAGCCCTCTGATGATGATGCACCAGCTCACCAGCCCACTCCAGCAAAACATGCACATGGGATTGGGAACGGCAAAGAGGAGACTCCCTTTAGGCACTTTACTAATGTGGAAGTGGAATTTTGACTGTTCCTGGGAGCATTTGAGACAGAACCAACCTCACTGAGGAGAGACGGTGATTGTCAGTCTACCCGCCAGTATATTGGAATATGGAGTCACCAGAAAAGAAGAAAGCTCTGGTTTACACTGGCAGGTGCTGGAAACATTAACTGGAGGTGTCAGTAGGTACACCTGGAAGAAGCGCTGACTGTGCTGGGTCGCTCCATGGTTTCCTCCTTTAGAAGTCAGACCATGCTCTTGCCTGTGCCACAACATGGCATTGTGTTAGACCTGAAGAGAGGACGGGGGGAGAGAAGGAAGAGCATGAGATGGGAGGTGTCCCGGACTCACAGGACCTGTGCTCTCTCTTGGCTCTGTACGGTCCCTGGGAGAAACCCCCTTCAGTGTGAAAGCCCTTCTCGGGGGTTCACTCTCTCCCGGGGGTTAAGCCGTAGGCCCCTCCACCTCCTGGAACTGCACCTCTCTGAGCCTTCAGCACTCCTGTCTCTCGCTGTGGGACCCCTCAGGGAGTCCCCTCGCTCTGGGCCTCCAGAGCCTCCATTCCCAGAGGGAATAATGCAACCCTGATCTCGAGACCAGAGTGACTCTCAGCCGGTGTAAAACAGAAGGGTTTATTGAGCATCTGAACCCAGTACAGGAAATTCCCTGGGCCCTAGGGCCTAGCAACCCTCAGCACAGTACATCTAGGTCTCTCCTGCATCCAGGTGGACTCTGGCTGCTCTCTCTCCCCTGTCCAGAAGCCCCCTCCTTCCAGCTGATCATCCTATATCATCTCCCCCAACAGCTCCTCCCCTGTACTTTGTCTTCGGTCCCAGGTAAACAGGTTGCTGGGGCCCCTCTCTTCTGTCCTTTTTATCCCACTGGCTGGTCAGGTCACCGGGATGCTCTCTCCTCAGGCCTTTGTCCTCCCACTGGCCAGAACCGGCTGACTGCCAAGCTGGGCTGGGCCTCTTGGTCACCAGGTCACCTGTCTCTAGGGTCCCCATCTCCAGGCCATTGTCTGGGGGTCCCAGCTGCTAGGCAAGGTCACACCTGGTCCTCTGTAACAACAAACCCTCTCCCACCTCCTTGTTAAACATGCAGCACCCAGGGAAACTGAGACGCACACATACAGACTATTCCTGTAAAACACTACAAAAAACCCCAACTTCGTCACAGGAGGGTCTGCATTTCTCACCCCCCAGCACAGAAGCAGGCTGCACTAGCAGAGTGAGAGAGCAGCTAAGACCCTGGGAAGGGCTGAGAGGTCAGGAAAAAACTCATGGGGACACAGAGACCTAAAAAAAAAATGGGTTTCACCGCGTTGCTTAATAGATTTGTCATGCTTCCCAGAAGACGACATAGACCCTTTGTGTTAAACTACAGGTCACGGTTAGTGTGTAAAAAAGGGAATCCTGCTTTTATGATCTTTGTGTGAAAGATGGATTAACTATAAAAATATGCATCAAAGATAGTACATTAAAATATTTATGAGAGGGTTCCAGAGCACTAAGTAAAACAAGCATTTCTTATGAAATTTAACCAAGAGGAAATTTTGGTAGCGAATGCTTTATTAGTAGAAAGCTGCTAAGAACAACACTTGATTGTTATAATTCTGCAGACAGGAGTGGTAACTACCACATATGCAGTTTAATGCCACTTGTACAGAGGGATTCATTACATTTTATTCTGTTCCATTCTGTATCCATTTAAAATTGCTTATTGATTTGGAGGGGGAAAAAATCCAACCACCTTGAAATGGCAAGGGGATGATCTAATGGGAAATTCTGTTGCTAAAACCCCCCCCCCCCCCGCGACCACAGAGTATCATGAATATTTGTTCTTTTATTTGAAATCGTATGTGACTGATCCTTTGGTTACAAAGCAAGAGGTGATAGAATTTATTTCCATTCTATCTGAAGCCAAGTGACCCATTTCCCTGCACTCATGTTCTGTGTAGGACATGTCACACGTGTGTGTGGTGAGGGGGTGGAGACAGAAGGAGCATGCACAACCCTCACAAGGACCTGCCATAGTTGCCATCCAAGGAGTGCATGGATTGCTCTGTCAGTGCACCTTTGGGTTGCCTGGTGCCCCACGGTGCCATCCCCCCCACTGCACCAGCCTGCGGAGGAGGTGGCTGCACTGGAGGCAGCAGGCTTTTCAGGCCCCCAGGGCACTGGTATGCTTGGTCCACGCCCTCCCTGTGGAATGGTGCAGCTGCTTAGCTATTTGCTAAGCCCCACAGTAGGGCCCTGAGCTGAGCCCAATGACATTGTGTCATAGAAGAACTGGCTGGCCAAAGTGGTGCATCAGGGGCATGTTTATAAGTGTGCAGATGAAGCAATTTAAGCTCATAAGTGAAATGAGAACTAAATAAAGGCAATGGGTAGTTACTGATGTGGAGATGAAAGAGTGAAATGTCCATTTCCTTGAAGCTTGTTTTGAACCGAGTCCTAGATTGACTGGGAACAGAGACAGCCCAACTGATGTTGTATTGCTGATAAACATGGACTTAATAAGTCAGCTCATAAACCAGCAGAGAATGTGCAGATTCTTGGCACTGAAAGACAAACTTCCCAGCAGGCTTCATGCAGAATGGAGCAAATGTCAGAGTGTACCCAGGTGCGTGGGCTGTACTTGCCCTGAAGTTCAAAGCAAGTGACTGCAGTGTGGCCGCCTTGCCTGATGTATCATGAATCTCATGATATTTGGAGTCATGTGATTAGGATGAAGCTCAGCTTCCATTAAAAACACGAGCAAATGTGAGTTTCTAGCCCTCATGCAGAAAGATGTGATAGTGTGGCTCCGAAAGGCCCAGCACCCGAAGGCAAGGAATGATTTTAAGGCAATGAGTAACCGGATTTTGGGGAGCTGATCTGTAATTTTTGAACACTTGGGGATGTCAATACTGTGAATGTCATGCAAAAGGAGGGCCTATGGGGGAGGGGCTGCAGGGCATAGGCTGACCACCCAACTGGTCTCATTGATTGAGAATTACCAGGGCTGGTTGAACATTTTCTGTTGGAACTTTTTTTTTTTATGGAAATCTAATTAAACAAAATTTGTCATGCAAAATGTTGCCTTTCCTTTAACGTTTTCAGTTTTTCTGTCAGAAATCTGAAAACCTCAAAACTGAAAAGTATTGATCAAAACCTGAAAAATGTCAATGTTCATTTCTTTGATAAAATAAACCCAGATTTTCTGTGGGGAAAAAAACACGTTGTCCAGCCAGCTCTAATCGTTACCCCAAATCTATTGCTGTATAGGGGTTCAGGGTATGGGAGGGAGCTCTGGGCTGGGGCGGGGGGTTGGGATGCGGGAGGGTGTCAAGGCTCTGGGCTTGGGGTGCAGGCTCTGGGGTGGTACCAGGGATGAGGGGGTTGGGGTGCAGGAGGTGGCTCCAGGTTTGGGGGGAGGCTCAGGCTGGGGCAGGGGGTTGGGGTATGGGAGGGGGTCAGGGCTCTGAGCTGCGGGTGCAGGCTCTGGGGCGGGGCCAGGGATGAGGCAGTTGGGGTGCAGGAAGGGGCTCCGGGTTTGGGGGGGGCTCAGGGCTGGGGCAGGGAATTGTGGCTCGGACTTACCTTGGGCGGCTCTTGGTCAGCGGTGCAGTGGGGGTGCTAAGGCAGACTTCCTCCCTGTCCTGTCACCGCGGACCGTGCTGCGGCCCGGAAGCGGCCAGCAGCAGGTCCGGCTCCTCTCACCCGCAGACACCGCCCCCCCACAGCTTCCATTGGCTGGGAACCGACCAATAGGAGTGCGGAGCCAGTGCTCAGGATGGGATCAGTGCGCGGAGCCCCGTGCCCCCCTGCCTAGGAGCCGGACCTGCTGCTGGCCGCTTCCAGGGTGCAGCGCAGTGTTGGAACAGGTAGGAACTAGCCTGCCTTAGCCGGGCAGCACTGCCGACGGGACTTTTAATGGCCCGGTTGGCAGTGCTGACCAGAGCCGCTGCAACCCAGTGCCTTACATTCTGCAACCCAGTACTGGCTCGCAACCCACAATTTGGAAACCATTGGACTAGATTACTCTTATGGTCACTTCTAACCGTACAATTCTATGAATCTATGATTTGAGTGCTATTCCCACCACTTGTACAATGGTTCAATTTTTCCTTCTTTACCATGGGAAGCCTTGATACTTGTCTCCCTTATAGGAGAGGAGTATGACTCTTTGCTTAGTAAGGGCTGTGACGTACAGAGAATTAGTAACATCACTAAGAGAAGAAGTGGAACTTGAACATAGGGTCTCCTGGCTCCCAGTCCAGTGCACCTGCCTTTAGGCAAAAGGATATGTTGATGGGTTAAGGCAGCAGCAGAAGAAGTGATTTTATCTGTGGCCCATCTGGAGGGACTGCTCTGGTCTGGGTGGCTATTTCAGGAGACTCAGCAGGCCCAGGGAACTTGCTTGCTGTAGATGGAATGTTCAGAGTTTAGTAACAAGTTTGTAACAAGCTCTACTGAGAATGTGCAAATGGTGGTGCTGGGGGAGGGAGGGAGGAAAGTTGTGTGTGTGTGTGGCGAGGGGGGGGGGCTTATAACTTGGCCAAATCTGGGCATAATGTTTTGGGTAGAAACTTAGAAAAAGCAAAAGAAATTCAAGCCAATGCAGAGACCAAACATGGAAAATAACTGTCCACATAGTTAAAACGTAGAAAAAAATGATAAGCAGTTGTAACTAAGGGGTTGTAAATGATAGTGTTAGGCAATCTTAATTTTAGTGGTTGTTAGTGCTCATGGTAATCATCATCATCATGAATAACTACCCCTGTGTTGGATTGGTGATGTGTGGGTAACACCCATCTTACTTAACCTCTGGGAGGCAAGTACCTCCAAACAGAATCTGGTTAGAGCATCTCCAGCACAACATCTGCTATAGGCCCTTAGGAAAGTTTGATCAAATTGTATATGTGACGTTGCACTCCATATGATTTTATGAAAATATGCTAATGAGTGTGAATATAATGTAACTGGAATATGCTTCATGAAAACAGTCTCTTGTAAGGTATATTATCAAGCTTATAATATACTGAGTGTGTTCAACCTATTTGTATGAATGTATCACTCTTGTATCTGAAACTAGGAATATAAAATATAACTCTGAGATCCTATTGTAGTTATGCAAAGTGTGGGCCATTAATGGTGGTTTAGAATATTGATGGCTCCCATCAATTAGGACAATTGGTTGTAAATAGCTCTGTTTACTTGCAAGCCTTCCTTTGAGTCAGGCCCGGAAGAATGAAGGCTTGGGCTCTCACAGGACATGTGAGCATGTCACCTGGTATTGGAATCCATCTTAAACCTGGAGCTTTTCCATTTAGAAGGAATGGGGGGACCCAAAGAGACAAAAGATTCTCGCCTTGTACCAAAGGTATATAAGGGGGTGGAACAGAAAAATGGAGCAGCAGTCATGAGAAATCCCCTAGCTACCACCTGAGCTAACAAGGACTGTACCAGGGGAAAGGATTGGACCCAGACTAGGAAGGAGTCCAGTCTGTTAAAAAAGCTTATTGGAACATCTCTGAGGGCGAGATTTTAATCTGTATTCAGTTTCCTACTGTATTAGGCGTAGACTTGCATGTTTTATTTTATTTTGCTTGGTAACTTGTTTTGTTTTGTCTGTTATTACTTGGAACCACTTAAATCCTACTTTTTATATTTAATAAAATCACTTCTTGCTTATAAATTAACCCAGAGTAAGTAATTAACTCCTGGGGGAGAAAACAGCTGTGCATATCTCTCTATCAGTGTTATAGAGGGCAGATAATTTATGAGTTTACCATTTATATGCTTTATACAGCGTAAAACGGATTTATTTGGGGTTTGGATCCCTTTGGGAACTGGGTATCTGGGTACTGGAGACAGGAATACCTGCTATGTGGTTTTTAGGTAAAGTCTGCAGTTTGGGGGGGACATGGTTCAGACCCTGGGTCTGTGTTGGAGCAGACTGGCATGTCTGGCTCAACAAGGCAGGGTTCTGAAGTCCCAAGCTGCCAGGGAAAATGGGCTCAGAGGTAGTCTCAGCACATCAAGTAGCAGTCCCAAGGGGGTTTCTGTGACCCAACCCGTCACAGTATAAAATATAGACTACGCTTGAGAAGGCACACTGGGAGCTTCTCTTAACTCTAGCATAATGCGAGAACAGGGGGATGTGAGGTGACTCATGATATCTGCCACCTTTGCTCCTAGCAGGCAAGACACCAGAGCATTCTCTCAGTTACTGCGTACCAGCTGTTTATATTCCAGGTGATCTAATCACATCAGCACAGCCTGTCTTACTCTCCCCACTGTTGCAACCCCTTCAGCGAGTGAGGAGTTGTCTGCTTTCTCTATCTCAGTCAGCAGGTGGGTTGCATCTAAGCGGCGTGTGGCCCTCCATACCACCTCAGCGCCCTTCTCTCCTGAGACTGGATTCATCAACTAGAGGGCAGGAGAGTCGGTTCTGATTTGGGCCCTTTCCACAATGTTCCTAATGTTGTTTCTGAAAGCAGTTCTGACTCGCTCTGCTCATCCAATTCAGCAGCTCTGGCCTGCCGATGCTGCATGTGAGTGTCGAGGGCCACGAGCTGCTGGCCCTGGGCACACACAGACGCCATGTGGCAATAGTCAGACATTCTGCAGTAACTGGGCAGTGCCCCCCTTGGCTAGTCAGCTGCTGGTCCGCTACCTTCACCATCAGAGGGAGTTTAAGCACCAACTAGAGCTACAGTATACCTTTTAAGTGGTCGGTTGAAGCATTTAGGGCAAAAGCTTTTAATTAGCCTAATTGTCTCCTAGCAATGAAAGTCAGAAGCCTGCTGCCCTCGGTGCCCAACTCCCCTGTGCTCACTCTGTCAGTTGCCCCCTCCCTTGGCCGGGGACCTCTCCTTATGGAAGAACCAACCAGCAAGCCCTCAACACTTGCTACTGCTTGGCAGGGAGGGGGGACAGCTGCCCAGTTTTGTGCAGTGCCACATGTAACGTTTTATACAGATTTTAATGAGCTAATTTATACAACTGCGAATAATTTGAGTGTAACCATAAGTTTCAGCCAATGTGTTGCTGATGAAAGGTGATGGCCAGTTTGACCTCTGTGGAGAGAGGTGGATCCCCACTGCAGAGAAGAACAGTGGCCTTCCTCCCAGGAAAGGAGAGGGGACCACACAGATACTACTCAACTAAAAGAGGCAAAGCAAAACTATGAGGCCAGAGCTGAGGTCAAAGGTGCAGAAGCAGGGAGCTAGCGGGGGTGCCATGCAGAGACCCCAGAGGAAAGTTGACCAAGGAGTTGATGGTCACTGCCCAGTGGAGTTCTGCCTGGACTTAGAACAGACAAGAGCAAGGCAAATGGCCCTATGCTCATAGAGAGCCTCCGCATGGCTGAACTTCCTCCCCTGAACTGGTGCATGGCCAGCTAGGTCAAGGCCAGGGGTAGGTTCGCAAGGCATCTCTGGAGTGTGTGGGTTCTTGGATGGGGTGACCAAAATGAACACGTGAGAAGAAAAGGGGCCGCAATCTGGAGATAGGCAAGTGCCGTGGGGCATATACATTACAATACGCTCTTTAGTTACATGAGCACATGCTGCGTTTTTCCAAATGGGGCACCAGGGTTTGAAGATAGGACTCTCTGATCACTATCCCTTGAGCCAAAGGTGTAACTGAATGCATTTGACACAGACCTTCCAGCACCTTACACAACTATTTACAAGATTCATAGATTCCGAGACCAGAGGGGTCCATTGTGATCATCTAGTCTGACCTCCTGAATAACACAGGCCATAGAACTTCTTTGAAATAATTCCTAGAGCAGATCTTTTAGAAAAACATCCAGTCTTGATTTAAAATTGTCAGTGATGGAGAATCGACCAAGAGCTTTGGTTAATTGTTCCAATGGTTAATTACTCTCACTGTTAAAAATGTATGTTTTATTTCCAGTCTGAATGTATCTAGCTTCAACTTCCAGCCATTGGATTGTGTTAGACCTTTCTATGCTAGATTGAAGAGCCCATTATTAAATATTTGTTTCCCATGTGGGTACTTGTAGCCTATAATCAAGTCACCCCTTAATCTTCTCTTTGTTAAGCTAAATAGATTGAGCTCCTTGAAGCTATAAAGCATGTTTTCTAATTCTTTAGTCATTCTCTGCACCCTCTCCAATTTATCAACAACCTTTCTTCTTGAATTATGGACACCAGAACTGGATGCAGTATTCCAGCAGCTATCACATGAGTCCCAAAGACAGAGGTAAAATTACCTCTCTGCTTCTCCTGTTTATGCATTGTATTAGCCCTTTTGGCCACAGTGTTGCACCGGAAGCTCATGTGCAGCTAATTATCCACCATGATTCCCAAATATTTTCCTGAGTCCTTGCTACTTAGGATAGAGTTTCCCATCCTGTAAATATGGCCTACATTCTTTGTTCCTAGATAGATACATTTACCCCTATTAAAACACATATTTTTACTTGCATGCAGCTTACCAAGCAATCCAGCTCACTCCATATCAGTGACATGTCCGCTTCATTATTTTCCAGTCCCCACATTTTTGTGTCAGCTGCAAACTTTATCGGTGACGATTTTGTGTTTTTTTCCAGGTCATTAACAAAAATGTAAAATAGCACAGGGCCAAGAACCAATCTCTGCAGGCCCCCACTAAAAACACACCTGTTCTACTATATTTACATTTTCAGACCCCTCAGTTTGCCAGCTTTTAATCCATTTAATACGTGCCATGTTAAGATAGCAGTGGCAAGCTGGGTATCAGGACACTTGTCCCTGTGAGGGGAGTGTGGTTGAACGTGTGGAGCAGTGCAAATCAACAGTACAGCACAGCACACTCTGAAAAGCAGGGTGACTAACTGTACTAACTTGGTTGGCTCTGCCATAGCTGGGCTATGGATTCTGTTCCCAGCTTTGCAAGAGCTGGGACCTTCTGCAGCTTCTCAGTTACTTGATTTGTAAAATGAGGGGAATGATTCCTAGCGTAGGGATATGAGGCCTTGGTCAATAATGAGGGTTGAGAAGTGCCCAGAAATGGTAGCAATAATTTGTAGAAAAGGTGAGAGCAGAGCTCATGGTCTCCTAGGTGCTTTGGCAGCGGGTCTTTGGAGTGGGACACTACAGAAATCATGACAGTGCAACATGTGAGATGGCCCTTTCAGTGTACAGACTGTCCAGTGAAAATTGGGATGAGTGGCAACCCCACCCCTGCTACGTATTTTGGAGGGTGCTCCTACATATTTGGTGTCCTGGAAGCAGAATGGTATGAGTCCAGTAAATTGGGAGCAGAATGTCACACTAAATGTCATCTAGCCCTGAACTCTCATGCTCTCAGACAGCGGTGGCAGTAGTGATCGTGGGTCAGAAAGCACCTCAAATGCGTTTGCAGTCATCTAAAAATCCAACTAATTTCAGGGATGCCTTTGACCTGGATACAAGGGTGATGGGTCACTATATGAGTGGAACAGATGACATGGATGATAGGCGTAAGCAGCAGCAGTTAAGGAAGGTGCTGGCCACAGAAAGGCCATGGTCATACATAGAAAATGCATAGTCGTTAACTGTGGTGATCTACTGCCCTGTCAAACAGCTGATCATTACATCCGAAATTGGGAAATACACAGGCCATGGGCAGTTCCTTGCTGACCTATACACCTTTCACCGGATCCACTGGGATCTTTTTATGGGGCTGACAGCTACCGTGGTCACTGAGGTACCCCTGGCCCAACCCATGGCAAGAGTACAATTTTAGACTACAGTGGCTGGTTGACTTGGTGTTTGTTGTATTTTGAGACACAAAAGAGGCACAGTTTTTTAACAATTGATGCGATTTAATGAATGATGCACTATAGAAAATAGAGACTAGCTGGGTGCTGGGATCCAGATGAGAGCCGTGTTCCATGGAGCCATGAGAGGAGGCCCTTTCCCTCATACACATTGCCGGCTTTGGCTTATTTTGGCAGCATTTGCTGCTGCTGGAACCAAGGGAACATCAATATGTCGAAAGAAGTTCTAAGGGGACATTTTCTTTCAAATGGAAGCTGCACAGAAAGTCTTCCTGGCCTGTCTCCTCAGGAAAAGGTAACGTGACAGACTCAGAGCTCACCAAGCATTTGCAGATAGAGGTAACATACAATGTCACAATTCAGTGCTCTGAAATCTGTACAGAATGCAGGGTTCCTGGGCCTCTGTAGATGCTGGATTTGCTTGGTTTTATTGGACTTCTTTCTGGATTCTTTTCTGCACATGCTGTGTCTTTTCTCTCAAGGTTTGGCTGCTGATTCCAGGGAACAGGCTTTTCAGAATGTTACAGTACACCATGTACAGCTCCGGGTCTATCTTGGGCATGGGGCCTGAGTTCGAATTGCAGGCCTGTTCAGTGACAGAGTGCTGCAGCAAGTACACATCACTGAAGAGAGCAGTTAGGATTTTGTGTGCCGCTTTGTAAGGGTCATTTTCAAACTGCACCATTGCCTTAAGCTCAGTCAGGGTATAGCCATTGTAACGCTTGCTGTCTTCTGCGCGAGGCGGCACAGTCTCACCAATATGTCTCACCTTCCACTTCAGGCATTTCAGTTCTTCTTTTACATCATCCAATTCTCTCTCCATGGCTTGGAATTCCTTCAGGGTTACAAATCTCCTGCTGAAAGAGATGTTAATAGATATAAGGTGGGAGTCAAAGGACTGTCAGTGTTAATTCAAAATTAGCTGCTGGGCGGGATTATCAGTACAGGATTTGAGGACTCTGCACAGGGGCCAGCCCCAAATACCCTCAGTCTGGGGCCATTCAGAGCTGTAGCTAAATGCTTGAATTTTGTCATTAGTGGAGCTTGGGCACCATCCTAGTGAGACTCCCTCGGACCCTCCAAAAGGTATGTCCTGAGGGAGCTATCCAGCAGATCTGGGGGGTCACCGCGTAAGTGGGGCTGGGGTAGAAAGAACTTGGGAGGGTGTGTTTGTGAGTGGAGTAGGGGCTGACGTAAGGGGACATGCCGGCAGAAAGGCAGGGCATCCAGCACTATATGTCAGCATCAGCACTAGCAGTACTTTGGAGGATTGCTCACATCTGGGCTGTGGCAGTGCACACAGGGTGTAGGGGGGGACAATGCATATTGGGGCTGGGAATACAGTCATGGGGGGTTTCCTACATGGGCATAGCTGCATGTTGGGGCTGGGGCTAGGGCCTGAAGCCATGCACGCTGTGGTTGCTAATTGAGGAGTTGCATGGAGCTATGGGCAATCCACACTGTGGCTAGGGTAGCACACAGAAGGACTGGGGATGTAGCCAGAATTAGGTCATTACAGCAGGTCAACTGCACAATCAGGCTATGGAAGTACACACTATAGGCCAGATTCAATGTTGCACTCTGGGCCTTTTGTACCAGCTACCTCGAACTGGAGGGCAAAGATAGCCCACTGATCAGTGTGCATTACACGTCCTCTGTGCTTGATCCCCAGAGGAGGTGAGTCTGTTAAAGCGGTCAGCTGGCAGGGTTGCCTCAAGCTGCAGCAATTCACATGTACAGCTATGGAGGTCCCTGGTTCCATCCTTGGCATGTGGGCCAACACAGTGCCTGACACATAAGCACAAAGACACAAGTGGCAAATAGTCCTGGCACAGAGGGCGCAAGGGGGGTGGGAAATCAAAGATGGGAGGAGGCATAGCCAGGACAATTCTGCCCTCCTTGGTCACTGTAGTTGGTGGGGAAGAAATACATTTTCCTATTGTAAAAATTTCCAACGGTGCTTATCCCAAGGGTGGAGTTTTATAGCCCGTCCCAGAGATTGTCCTTAATAAGGAGCTTCTGCTTTGCTGGGTTTGGGGGAAAGTACCACAGTTACTGCCAAATCACTTCTGGGCAAACTCACTGAGCTAAGTTTCTGATAGTGCTCAGTGGGGTCCTTCCCTCTTTGTGACAGCATTGCACATGCTGAGAGGGGGGCTCCGGCTGGCACAACTTGGAGGAAAAGCATCAAGTATTTCCTGAATGCAGCAACAGGAGAAAATCTGAAAGCCTGGGGTGCAAAGAAAGGGGCCGGTGCTGTGATTTTAAGGCCTCCGCTATTTGGCTGCATCCTGCAAATTCTGTGTTTTTAGCATTTAAACAAATTAAGGGCCAGCTCTTAAAGGATATATCAGCCATTTGCTCTTGAGTAGGAGCCTCTGTGCTGGCCTGACCAATTTGGAGGATGGTCGGGCTGGCGTGGTAGGTGGTGGGAAGTCTCTCAGCTATCACTCAGATTGGGATAACCCCACCACTCACTGAGGTCACTCTCCCATCACAACACTACCGACCATGTTTAGAGCCATAGTCTGCCTCCAGCAGGCTGGGTGGCTGTGGTGCAGCTAAAGGGGCCTTCTGCCAAAGGATCTAGCTAGAACCTGTGGGCACAGAACCCAATTGGGCCACCTAGGACCAGGCTCCTTGTCGTCTGAATGCTGAGTCAGGAATTGACCCTACATTTCTATTTTTTCCCAGTGTGGATGCAGCCAAACCAATGTAAAGGGACTGACAGGAGATTATGCAGTCACATTAGGGAAGCAGCAGAGCTGGGAACTAGACTTTTCCCAGCCCCGATCACCTCACCCGAGGTATGATCTACAAAGCCTTTTGGAAAATCTGTAGGGAAGCTTTACTGGAGTTTAGAGCACTGGTCGGGAGCTTCTATTTCATGGCTGGATATCTGCATACCTGAACGATTTGTTGGTTTTGTGTGTGTGTGTGTGTGTGTGTGTGTTTCAAATAATGTGAGCTGGCTGGAGCATAGAATGGGCATGGGAGGAGTTAAAATACATTTAAAAATAAACCCCAGAGACACTAAAATGTGGATATTAATAATCACCAACTTTTTATCTTTCACAAAAATTCCTTGGAAATTAACTGTCAAAAAACTGCATTAATGAAATGTGATCATTGCACACTTAAAAATTGCAGTCAGGAAATGCCCAGATTAAAATTCCAGTAGCAATGTTCCCTTAGCTATGGTACACAAGCAGATAAGCAGTGTTTTAGCCTTCTGCTTTTCTGGGTAAAGATGCTGCTTTGTCATGAAGAACCACATTTTCAGAAGCACTCAGCATGTTGCGTGCATCTTGGGCAATGAGTTCTTGAGAATCTGGCCATTAGTGTCATGCTGGGATCTGAGGCGAGCTAAGCACTTGATAACCTGACTCCAGTTGCAGGTGCTGAGCACCTGAAAATCTGGTCCTGGCTCTTTGGCAAATCTGGCCCTTGGTAACACCACCGGTTAGGAGAGTTGCTGTGCTGCAGTTAGCATGGCATAGGGAATGATTTTGCCATGACAATGTGCTAGAACTCCTCCCATTGACTTCAGTGGGATTTGGATCAGGAGCTAAGTTTGCTACAGCTTCCTTTAAGCAGCCTGATCCGGCAAACAATTAACATGTAAGAAACTTTAGCTACGTGAATAAAGTTTCTCCTGTATCTGCAGGATCAGGGCCTATGTTACACCACAAAACATGCAGAAAATGCAGCATGACTGAGTTATCGCTGCTGCTCACTAAATGTCCTTTGCTGAGAAATCAAGAGCAATCACTGCCCCACGTATGTAACCAGATACCTGGGGTCGTGTGTATGAGAGACAAACAGCCACCTGTTCCATGGCAGTGATGAGTCCAAAGGTAAATTCTCTGAGTCCTGAGGCCCAGACCAGGGAAATAACTCTCTGCCCTGAGGGAACCTGAGGCAATGTTGAGCACAGTGATGGCCGTGTCTCCAGCTGAGGCCATTGTAGAGCACTGCCAAATCTATGACACCTACCCAAGGGTGGGAAATGCCCAAATAAAGGGCTTGCGAGATGACAGAAGTAACTACAGCCAGGAATATGGGGAAACATCTTCCTCCAGGTTATGGCTGCCTGATGGGCTGTGAAAATGTAAAGGACCCTGAGCAGGGTGGAGTGGGGGGGAAGAACTGCTGCTCACCTTGTCTTAGTGTGTAGGGAACCAAAGGCCAACACAGTAGGGGGTGGGGGTTAATACTCTCCCTCCTCCCCCCAGAGAAGCTGAAGTCCCCAGGCCCCAATCTCTGAGGAGGTGGGACACAGACAAGGAACTGGGCTGTAGGGAAGACTGTTTACGATCTGAATTGTTGAAATTTGAAAAGAGAAAAGGTATTGGCAGGGACCCCTTAGCATGCCAGTTGTGTGCCCTCATTACACCAACTTCTTTATGGGGGAGATGTGATTGATACGGCAGCCCTATGCAGTATCTTTGGGGACCATTGTATTACATTTGTGATACTTTATATAGGATTGTGTTCTACTCCATGGGGGAGGATTACCATAGCTCCTCCAGGAACTAAAAACAGTGGGGGGTGACCAAGGTGAGTAAACTCCAGAGGTACCACCTCCAGGGGTGGCTTGCATTCACTGGGTCAAACTGGGTTTTCCAGAGACTACGTAAATCAAAGCTTTTGGTATAAAAAGCTCACAACCTTCCTCTTGCTTCCGCAAATGGACAGGCCCCTTGGTCCCAGGGTGGTCCCAAGTGATGTGGAAGGACTGGAAAGACCTTGGCAAACCAGACTGCCCATGTGGATAGTGGATTATTCCTGGTATGTGTAGTGAGCATTAAAATCCTTGTATTGCTTTTGGCATGTTTTCTCTGTGATGCTTGTGTCCTTATAATAAATGTGCTTCCTTTGATAGAGTCATGTGGTCACTTGTACCCGCTAGCGCACACACAGGCCATAGCCCTTGGAGAGAAGCACAGTACAGGTGCTGGCCATTAGGCAGCCTGGCTGGCCATTAGGCAGCTTGGCTGGCTGGGGATATCTCAGTGGATGGCAGGGAGCTGAGCAACTTTCAAACCCCCAGTCAGAAGGGAATGGGATCTGGGTCTCTGCTCAGACACAGGAGTTGGCTGGAGGACTGAGACCTGACTGGGCACTCCTGGAGTGGACAGGGTGCAGTTACCCTGAAACTGTAACATCCATGACTTGTAAAATGTGGGCTTTTCAATGAATGGAGCGCTGCAGTGTTTGCAGTTTAAATACAGTATAAGCAACTGTTTAAATTCACAGACAAACTGCTCACAACACCTAGGAGGAGGAAGCCCAATAGGTGTGCAGCCTTGACCCCAAATGAAAATACCAACCCACATTGAGTGCAACTTCCCAGCGCTGCACTCAGGAACCATCCTAACCACTTGTGTGTAATGAGGCCATCCCAAGCACAGTATAGAAAATAGCTCACCTGTGGGTCTGTCTGCTGCTTGATTACAAACTGATTTATTGAACCAAATACCAGCTTGACTCCCAGCTATCAGTGTAACAAGGGACCATGAATATCTCTGGTACGCCATGTTTACATCATTCACTGGTATAACTCTGTGTGCTAACTGCTTACTCAGTTATTTAAAAAAAAAATAAACAAATGAATTAGTGACCTCCAGGATGGGACCCCAGTGCCTGTCTGAACTAAACATGTTACCCGGACGCATACCTTTTGCAAAGGGGATCTTCATGAGTCGGTTCAAGATTCCTTCCTGTAGGTGTGGACCCAGAATTGGAGTAGCCAGCAGATTGCGAGCTATCACTGGGGTTTGCTGTCACTTTAGGCCTTGTGCTTTTCCTGCTTGGAATCACTGTGTGGTCTGATGGTGAGGCTTGTAGAGTTTGTGCTGTGTGAGGACAACAGGAATATGAGGAGGTCAGATTGAGTCCTGCCTGGGATTCTGGGTCTTGCTGTGGATTGGCTGAGCTGGATGTTAGATTAGGCCTGAGGTTGGCGGAATGAGATGATGTATTTGGCCTTGGATTGGTTGGGCTGGAACCTGATGTCGCTAGTTTTGGATTCATTTGCTCCAATGTTCTAGGTCTTGATGTTATTCTTGGGGCCAATTGAGTGATGTGACCAACTTCCAGCATGGTTGGGTTCTGCCCCATGGAGGTCTGGCTGACAGGCTCTGATGAAAGCGAGGCATTGGTTGATGTATCGCTGGAGGAGCTTGATGTAGAACATGGGGATGTTTTCTGAGCATTGTGGCCACTCCTGGTCCTTCTCACTTTAGTAACGTTTAGAGCTGGGTGTTGCGCTGCCCTGAAAAAAGACAAGCAAACAAATATTCACTCCCCTTTCCGGACCTGTGCTAAGAGTTGATATGTCAGTACAAGACCCATCGCCCTTGCGTATTACACCCATGATTCACCTATCTCTTTTGTGCCATATTTCCCCAAATTGGTCTCTGAGGAAGCAGTTTTACAAAAAAGCAGCCACTGTGAGAATCATACCCAGCATATCAACATTTCCTGTCTTCTCAATGACTTAATATACGGAGACCTTTGTTGGGGAATCCAGAAGCCAGGCAGCAGACAAATAAACACTGACTAATGCTAGGGCGAGGTCATATGGATGGGCAGCTGAATGGACGGGTGAATGGCTGAAATGCAGTCCTCCCCCATGCCTGAAGAAGTCATTCCTGCAAAAGGCAGAACCTCTCTCCTCATTGCAATGGACTCAGCGGGGTACCATAACAGGTGAGTCCTGGCATAAAGCTATTGTGGGAATTCTGGCCACAAGCAGCTCCACAAGCCGCTATCCCAGCTGGTGTCAGAGTTAGATTGGCTGGGGGACTTTGTTGTCCTGGCAGACCTTGCAGATGACAGTTCTAGTTCATTGGCTTGGGTTGTTATGGACCTCCTGGTGGTCTCTGGCTCCACTTATATAAGGTATGCAATACCCGCTCGTGTCTGGGCCGTGCCATAGTCAGGTATTGCAAATATGCCACTGTTGTGGTCAAATCATCACCTCTAAGGCGAGATCAGGCCTTGTCCCCATTCCTGGCAGGGCAAGGACCTGTGACATTCTCTGCTCAGAGACCATGGCTCCTGCTGGGGGAGAATACTTTCCTTCCTGTAGGCCAGTGTGGACAGCCTGGTGCAGCATTGTGATGTCATCCTTGACTATTTATGCCCTGACCCTTGACTCTTTCTCAGCAGTGTCCTTGCACTTCATCGTGGTTCCCAGATGCAATGGCAGGGGAGGCGACTGGCAAGCTAGCAGTGGAGGGGCTGCACTGACTCATGTCACCAGTATCGTGGCAGGTTCAAGCCCCTGCTATTGCTCAGCTCAGGACGGGGAGGGGACCGGAATCTAGTTGTAAATGCACATCTTAGAAACCCCCAGCCCAGCATGTCCAAGGAACAGGGGTGGTGTTGGGGGCAGGGGAGGAGGTGGGGCAAAATGCAGCCCCACTCTGCTAATTCTCAGCTGTTCTATGTCCCTGACTAAGTTAGAGCAGCTTCTGGGCAGACAGGGCCAGATCAACTGCGACTCCAGACCCAGGGAGCCAGATACAGCTGCCTGATGCCTCGCCACCCTTACACTCCCTTGTGCATTACGTGCAGGACAGAATCTAGCCTCAGGTTTCTAAGGCCACTGTCATGCTGTCTGGAACAGCTGACGACCCAACCTCAGGGCAAATTGTGCCAACCTCAGGGCAGACTGTCAAAAAGCAGGGCAGAGACCCCAAGCTGGTGTGTGCTATAGATCGATTTTACCAGCCCAGTAACAAATGTGAACTCTTGGATCATTGTAACAGTCTTACCATGGAGTCACAGACAGTCCTCTTGGGCTCTGCAGTTTAGCCTGCCACCCAGGCAAGCAGGACTATGTGATAAAAGGTCAGGTCCACCAAAGATCACACAATATTCAGGTTACTCCCAGTCCCAAGAGATCAGTCACTTACCCCAGGTCAATTTGTCCCTTAAATCTCACACCAAACACAAAGCTCATAGCCAATCCTATAGTAAACTAACTAAGAATGTATTAACTATGAAAAAGAAAGGAGAGAGTTATTTACGGGTTAAAGCAGGCAACAGATAAGCACAAATGAGTTTCAGTCTGTGATTCAAAAGGTGACAGAGTTGTAATAATCTGTCACTTCAGAATGTCGTTCAGGGCTAAGCATGCCAGGTAGCATGGGGATCTCTTTGCTTATGTTTAGGAATCTTTGCCCGTCACAGTCAAGACAGCATAAAAGTTTCTCCTTGTCAGGGATTTTTGTGTTCTTCACTCTGGAGTCCAAACTGATGGGATAAGTTCATGTGCAGGCCTTTCCTTCCTGGAGAGAGTTAGGAATGCAATCAATGGGGCCTCTCTCCTTTGAGGCTACACAATATTTAATTTGCCTTCAGTGGTTCATCTTGTAACTTTATCTTAACTAATGCTTCTTTTCCTGTTTGGTGAGTTACAAAATTACAGAGGTTTACAATGCAAACACTCAATACAACTTTACACCATGGGCTGTGGAGGTTATAAGTGAGATCAATATAAAGCCTAAACACTAGACACATTATTATCAGCAAAACATCTAATCTCTATTTTGATGATGCTAACACACAGGGAAGTAAGACTGGTTTCCAGCTATGCATTTGTAAGTGTTCAGTGAGGCCTGGGGCCTTGGCATGAGCTAATACCTGGTCTGCCAGTATCACAGCCATGATCCGGCAAAGCACTTGAGCATGTGCTTCATTCCCCTCAATTTCAAAAGGACTATGCACATTCTTGGGGGCCTTGCTGGACCAGGGCCTAATCTCCAAGTTCAAAATGAACAAACCCTTTGTACTGGCTTAGTGCAGCTGTGATAACGGACAGAAGGGTGCGCTCACGCACACGGCACATCCAGCTTAGCTCTTTAGAAAGGAAACACAAAAGGGGTCCCTGTGAAAGGAAAGAAAAGTGGAGAAACTAGAACATGCCATGTAGGGCAAAGCAGAACGCCCCAGAAAAATCCCATCCTGAGCTGTGACTCAGTAGGGCCGGGGAGGGAATCCTACTTGGAATGGCTGATGCTGGCCTGCCTCTTACTGGAAGGGAGAGATGTCACTGTGCAGCCACACCCGGGAGCTTTGTCCAAGTGGAGATGGGTTGGCTGCAGGCCACCTGAGTCGCATGGGAAGGGAGCGATGTCACATCACACAAGGACAGGAGCTTGGCCTGGAACCAACCCAATATCCCATAGCTACTTGGCCGGACAGTTACAGGGAGAGGGAGAGCCCTTAATGTCCACGGAGGAGTGGGCAGGTGGTGGCCCAGGCACAGCGAGTGCATAGTGCCCTTGGTGGCCTGGGTGTGGTGGGAGCTCAGTGTCTTGGAAGGACAGGGTGGGTACTCGGTGCCCTTGCTGCCCTGGGTGGGTCAGGGGGGTAGTCAGTGCCCTTGGTGTCCCATGCAGCTTGTGGCTCAGGGTTGCACGTTGTTTTCTGTAGCTGGAAGGAGCCAGCCAAATGCAACCTGAACCTGGGGCGTGGCAGCAGCCAAGCAGTCTAGACCCTAGAGAGTCCTGTTCTGTCCAGGGAGCATGAACTGCCTGCCAGCAAAGCAGAGCCCAGGACTCAAGACTCCAAGATTGCACTGTATTCAGCACTGCCACCTGGGGCGGTGGGAGGACGTACCCTACTTGGGACTGAGAGACTGGGGCTATTGGGGTTTAGTGGCTTTAGAAAGCATTAACCTGTATATTTAGGTGCTGGGCACATTGTACCTTTGCTGGGGGGACCCTCCTTTGAATCATCCTCCATACTGATAGAGGCTTGTCTCGGCGCAGATAAAAGTGTTCTCTTATTGTTAACTGCATCTTTTATTTTTGGGGTTAATTCCTGCCTCCCCAAGAGGGGTTGGGGCATAGTGAGAAATCCGTGGCTATGTGGCTTGGGATCTGGGAACCACTGAACCAACTGTGGGGCCCTCCCACCATGCAGACATCGCCAGCCAAAAGTCATTGCTGAAATATTCCTTACCGCAATGACAAAATAATCATCTTCCCTGTTCTACTCCCCTCTTGTGAATAATCTACAGTTCTAAATGATCATAAACATTAAACAGTTTCTGATTGTATTCCTCTGCTAACAGCAATCTGAAACAGAAGGCAAAAGCTTCCACTAAAAGAGGCAGGCTGCAAAAATTCCTCCTCTTTTCCATTACATGTACAATTCTACTCCACACAAACAACTACTTTTAAAGGCTTCAAAAACCCAGTGTAGGAGTCGTATTTGAAATCCATAGTAGTACAGTTTTCTACCATACAGCCTGGTTTAAGCAACTGTGGTGGTGGATGAGGATAAACCCTGCAACCTGCCCATTTCCCCATGATATAGTCTGCTGAGCCTAATTTGACATTTATGATAAAGCATTGCTAGTAAATGTTGTCATCATTTCAAAATTTCTCTGAGGACAACACAATAGACTGTATTAAATCCGGCCTTGAATTTTGTGTTTAGGGCTCTCTGATAGAGTTTAAGGATCAATTTTAGAATAACTATCTAGGGACATAAAGCATCTAAGAAAGCATTTATATGGAAGCTCAAAAAAATCTGTTGTCCTTAAAGGAGATTGCATTTTTTCTATACACCTAATCCACTGTTCATCTTCTAAAGGGGCTTAGAAATCCACCTCCTATCATCTCCTAACTGGAATTAATACCCTTAGACGTGCTTTGATTGAAAACACATCTATAGCAGAAATGCAATATGAGAAATGGCAACTCTGACAGGAGTAAAGATTCCCAAGGAGACTGCAAATCTTTTTAGTCCCTGCGCCTGAGTTCAGAAGTGCTGAGGAGTCCTGGCTCCAGTTCTAGTCAATGGAACTGCGGTTGCTTGGAGCTTCTGAACATCCTGTCCCATATGTTTCCATCTCTAGAGTGAGCTATTCAAGGGCCAGGCACCTACAGCTCCCGGAAAAGGCAGTGGCTGCAGCAAGGGCTCAGCACCTCAGGAAATCAGGCCCAAGACATCTTGTAAAAGATACAAATTGAGTCTGGTTGAGTCAGTCCATTTCTGGACTCATAAGATCAGACCCTGCCCATGTACCTGGTTCTGTGCCATCCAACATGACCTTTGCCAAGCGAATTGGCACACAGCTGTTGTCCCAGAGCCATGGGGAAGGGCACCCTGGCCTGACTAAACACTGCTCTGAGAAAGGAGAGGATGGCCGGTCCCAGGGCCACCACAGATCGGAATAAAACCTTGACCCATCATGTAGCTATTAATGGCTTCCAAGGCCAGAAGGGACCACTGCGACCATCTAGCCTGACCTCCTGCATAAGGCAGGCCAGAGAGCTGCCCCACAATCACCGATGGAGCAGATCGATCAGAAAACATCCAATCCTGAGTTAAAATATTGATATTACCAGCACCATATTGTTTTGGGATTCATCCTGCCTTCCCAAGGGGCAGCAGGGCATGAGTCCAGGACCCTGCCCCCACCACACACACCATGTAAGCTACCCAGGGGTAGAGTCTGTGCGTTCTGCTCCCCTAGCCACAATGGGGCAGCATCAGCAGAAGGAGCTCTGGGAGGGGCTTTTCATGGGAGACAAAGGGACTTCAGGCACCCAAATCCCATTGGTACAGGATGGGAGCTGGGCACCTAACTCCCCAGGACATCTGAAATCCCCAATCCCGCCCGTCCAGAACGCCCAACAGCTCAGTTGTTAGGGCCCTCTCCTGGCATAGCAGGGACTGCAGTTCAGATCACTGCTCCACATCAGCAGAGTGGGGATTTGAATCTGGCTCTCCCATGTGAGCACACTGACTGCTGGGCTATTGGGTAAGGGCGATGGGGGGCACCACCTGAGAAATGGGCTGGTCTGGCTTAGGCATCCCACTCCAGGAGAGGGGTCATGGCTGAGACTGCTGAGTGGAGAGAGGTGCCTCCCTCCAGCCTGGATCCAGGCACCTAAGTCCCTTTGAGGCTCTACTCCCTCAGCATTTCCTCCAGGCTAGTGTAGGACACTCCCCGCTCAGCGGGCTGGTTCCTTTGACTCCCTTTTTTGGGCCCCTAACTCTCCCCAGGCATTGTCCGGGGAGCCCAGGCACCTACCTTGGGCCTGTGGGTTCTACTAGCTGGTAGGGTACCTGAAAGTTAAGCTGAGTGTTGTAACACCTGGAGACTTGTTTTCTAGCCAGCCCTCCTGACTGTGCGTCCCTCCAGATACACTTCATTTGGGCTGTGCAGGTACAGGATGACAACGAGCTGGGTACCAGCTGTTCCCCATGGCAATACCCCGGTTCTCCCCACCACTATCCACATGAGTATTCCATTGGGAGTTTAAGCTGATTCCGCCAGCATTGCCTTGTGCAGATTTCCCTTGGTGACTGCTGCCACACACACACTGCACACTTGGTGAACAGCAGCAGGTTCAGGGGAGAGAAGAACCAGTAATGAGGAGCGCCTGGCCATGAGTCATAGGGGGTGCCTTTGCGTGCCATTGGCAGTTCACCCAGATCTGACACATTTTTTATATTTAACACTATTTTAAATGCTACATTTATAACCCTATGTAGCGGGATGGTCACCCGCTCCTGCCTGGAAAGGCTTAAAACAGCCCTGGGAGAGGGCTGTGGCAGGGGAAAAGCTGGGCTGATTAGGAGGAAGCAGGCTCAGCTGGGGCCACCCCAATCAGGGCCCAGCTGGCCCTATAAAGGCTTGAGCCAGGAGCTCAAGCAAACAGTGTCTCTCTATCTGTAGAGGGAGATGGGCCTGGCTGTAGGGAGCTAGAGACAGAGTACCTCAGTGGAGCAGAACTGGGGGAAGGCAGAGGAGCCGGGGGGCTCCAGCCTGGAAAGCCCCAGGCTGCGGCCTAGCATAAGGCCTATTAGGTACTGGGTTGCAGGGGACAACCCACGGGTAGGCAGAGGCAGCAGGTCTGAACCCCTTTGCCTGTGATGAGTGGCTGATACTGCAATCTGCCCTAGTGAATGGGGGCTAGATGGAGACTGGGCAGTAGCCAAGACTGAGGCGTAGTGGGTGGGGGTTCCCCTGGGAGGGGGAGACCCAGAACTGTGGAGGTACTGCCAGGGGGCAGCACCCAGAGAAAGGGGCACCGGGGTCCTGGGAGGGACATGGGGCCAGTGGCAAGGCAGATCACCAGCCTGCAGGGGGCGCTCCAGGACGCTGAAAGAGCTAATTCCCCAAGGACAACCAGCAGGAGGCACCGCCGGGTGAGTCCGGCCTGTTACACCCTATTGTTTAAAATTAATTTATTTTTTCTCCCTGCTTTTAAATTAAGACTAAAACACA
The DNA here is from genome assembly GCF_011386835.1 of Chrysemys picta bellii. Classification (NCBI taxonomy): domain Eukaryota; kingdom Metazoa; phylum Chordata; order Testudines; family Emydidae; genus Chrysemys; species Chrysemys picta. The sequence continues at coordinate 57,323,715 of NC_088800.1, forward strand.
TTTTTATCAAAGTGGGGGGGGAGGGGGAAACTTTCTCACTGCCACTTTTCACAGCAGACTTAGTGCCCCATTACTTCTGTGCTGCCGCTGGTGATAGGCGCTGCCTTCAGTTCTGGGCAGCTGAAGCGCAGCAGCAGCTGCTGGCTGGGCGCCCAGCTCTGAAGGCAGCATCGCCACCAGCATTAGTGCAGAACTGCAGAAGTAAGGGCAGCAATGCCATACTATGCCACCCTTACTTCTGCAGAACGTTTGACCTTTGCGCTGGGAGGGGTAGCTCCCAGGTGGGCTCAGGCAAATTTTGGGGTCGCTATAGCCTCCACAAGCCCCCGTCCCAGTGCCCTCCTGCCTGTGCATCTGGCTGTTAAATTATTACTTTTTTTTTGCTGAACTCAGTGTACTGTTTGATCTGTGATTTAATGCAGCTCTTCAGCTGCTGAACAATCAAGCCCTCTAATGTTGTCTCAGTCCTAGGGCCGGCCTTAGGGAAAATGCTGCTTGGGATGAACTTCTATTTTGGCACCCTTTCTTTGGAAGAGGAGTTGGGGGTGAAGTTGGGCACATCTCCTTGCACCGCCTTAGGCTCCCTCCTGCCCCTACATCCTCCTGCACCCCTTAGTCACTCCGCTCTCCCCATGTCCCCTGCACCCCCTCAACCTCCTTTCTTGCCCCACATTCCTGTCTCCTCATGGTTTCCTGTCCAGCCCTCAAGCTGTAGAACACAGTGACAGCCATCTTTCCTGACTACAGCCTGGCTTCAGTCTCATTGAAAACCATGGGCATTGGTGTCCAGCTCTATTATTACAACATCTTGTAACCCACTAGCCCCCTCTTTTTGACCTATGACTGCAGGCCACTGTGCCTTGATTAGTCCTCTAGTGCAGCAGTTCTCAAACTGGGGTCCACGGACACCAGGGGGACCCTAGAGACTGCACAGGGCGGGGGCCGCAAAATATTACAAAAAGTTTTTTAAAAATCTCACCTCATGTCTGCACTGCCTACTGATTAAAAGCAGCAAATCTACTATTGCTGTGTACACAACATATTCCGTGGTGCATGAACAACGCCATAATACACTACATAAGCATCAATATAAAAAATCGGACGGCTTTGCGATAGCAAAGCAGAAATGCCGTCCATTTTTTTGATGACTGAGATGTCTTTGGCGGGTGGAAGTGGAATATATTTTTACAGTGTGTGAGCAAATTACATTGAAAATAGATACATTTTTAAAATGTCCTCATACTAGTACTGCTAGTTGTGCTGAAGCCATGGATAACGAACAGTCAAGTAGTAAGAAACAAATGAAGAACAGAAAGTTTGACAAAAGTTATATTGATTTTGGCTTTATGGAATTTAGTGATGGATGACCGCAATGCGTTGTATGCTTACAAATCCTATAAAACGAAGCAATGAAACCTGCCAAGTTGAAACGACACTTCACAACAAGTCACCTTCAGTATAAAGGTAAATCCACAGACTTTTTTCAAAAGAATACAATCAACAGAAAACTCAAATGACAAAAGTAACATCAGTTCCGGAAAAGGCTCTGAAAGGATCTTTCTTAACAGAGCTTCAGATTGCAAAGAGTAAAATTTCCCATAGCACTGGAGAAGACCTGATTCTTCCAGCTATTGTAGAAATGTGCAACATGATGATAAGTGAAGATGCAGCAAAGAAACTTAAGGCCATACCACTTTCTAACAATACAGTTAGTAGGAGAATTGACGAGCTTTCAAATGACAGCTAATTGAAAGGCTACGTACATGTGAATAGTTTGCAATTCAGCTTGATGAGACAGCTGATGTTGGTAATGCAGCACAGTTATTAGTTTTTGTTCATTATGTTTGGCTGGGGGACATTTTGGAAGATTTTCTTTTTTTGTCAGGAGTTACCAGAACAGACAACAGGTCAGGAAATATTCAAATTATTGGACGATTTCATTAAAGCTGAATCGCTGAACTGGGAGAGCGCATTGCTGTTTGCACAGATGGTGTTGCTGCTATGACAGGCAATAGGAGTGGTGTTGTAGCAAGAATACAAGCCATAAACCCACAGGTAATTGTAACACACTGTACGTTGCATCGCCAATCCCTTGCATCAAAGAGAATGGAACCCTAATTACATGATGTGCTAAATGTAGCTGTGACAGTTGTGAATTTTATAAAGTCCTGGCCTTTGAATTCATAATGTTTTTGCAAAGCTGTGTTTAGAAATGGGTGCAGGATATCACAAATGTATTGTTTCATGCAGAAGTGCATTTGCTATCTCACAGCAGAATGTTGGAAAGAGTTTTTGAGCTTCACAAAGAGCTGCTGGGTTTGCTTTCTGTGCACAATCCCAAGACCGCTGCAAATTTTTGTGACCTGATATGGATCGTGACATTTTTAACTTGTTGAATGTGCTGAACCCGTCCACACAAGGGGGCAATACAACCATACTTGAGGTGAGTGACAAGACTGCAGCATTTCAGAAGAAAGTAGAGATTTGGCAAACTAGTGGAATCTCCAATGTGTTTCCGCTACTGACAGATTTTCTCGGTACTAACAGCGTGACAATTGACTGTGTGAGAGACAGGATCGTTGCTCACCTTTCAACTTTGGAAGAGTACGTCAGTGTTTACTTTAAAAATATAAACCTGGAGGAATATGATTGGGTTTGGGATCCATTCTCAACTCTTGCTATGTCATGCTGTTTGAGTGGAAAAGCAGACCAGGAGCTGCTCGAACTATTCTGTGACCACACACTGAAAATTAAGTTGCAGGCACAGATTCCTTGCCACTTTTGGCCAAATTTCAGCCAACGTTGCTGCAGAGTACCCAATTTTAGTTACAGAAGCAATGGAAGTGTTGCTACCTTTCCCAACAACATATATATGTGAAGCATCATTCTCTGCCATGACAGCTAGGAAGACGAAGTTCAGGTTCTGCCTGGAAGTGGACAATGATTTACACATTTGCTTGTCAATCATCACACCAAGGATAGACAGACTCTGCAGTAAGAAACAGGCACACCCATCTCACTGTAAGTACTCTTACACGTCTTCTCTTAAAGCTAACGATACGTGTTTATATGAAGTACACATATACTTCTGTCAGTCACTTTCTCTGTTGGGGGTCCGTGATTAACACTGCATTTGAAAAGGGGGCCGTCAACCAAAAAATGATGGAGAATCTCTGCCTTAGAATATGTGCTAACTGCTTGTGCTAAACAATCTCTTCTGCCTGGCATTTTGCTATGACGCTGGGAGTACCTTTCCCAGCCCTGAAGAAGAGCTCTGTGGGGCTCAAAAGCTTGTCTCTCTCACCAATAGAGGTTGGTCCAATAAAAATTATTACCTCACCCACCTTGATGCACCTTTATTACGATCAGCCTCACTTCCCCATGCAAAGGCTGTAGGAAATGGCCGCCATTGTGACAGAAGGCAGTGTGGATTAATTCCTGTTGAAAGTAATGGGAGCTGACAGCCACTTCAAATAAAGAAATATTTACACATTTGATGCCAGGAATCATGAGATTCCTTTAAAAGCCCCCAGCTAGGTAGGTTTGAGTTGCTGTGAGATTGGGGATGGGGTGTGATGTCATTTGGGGGAATGTTCACATTTTTATTTCTGGGCTCTTGTGCATTTGAAATGTTAACTGCCATGTCACATTAGTTGTGGTTTTTGCAGGGCCGGCTCCAGGCACCAGCATTCCAAGCAGGTGCTTGGGGCGGCAATCTGCAAGGGGCGGCAGTCCGTGTGTTTTTGCCCCCAAGCAGTGCGCCGAATTGCCGCCGCAGATGGCAGGGGCAGGCCGTGCACCTTTAGGGCGGCACGCGCATTTCCGCGGTGGGGGCAATTCGGCAGCAGCTTCTATGTTCAGCTGCCCGCGGCGGCAATTTGGTGGCAGCTTCTGTCTTCCGGCTGAAGACAGAAGCTGCTGCCGAATTACTGCCACCGTGGAATCGCGAGTGCTGCCCTAACGGTGCACAGACTGCCCCCGCCGTCCCCGGCGGCAATTCGGCGTGCTGCTTGGGGCGGCAAAAACAGTAGAGCCGGCCCTGGGTTTTTGCATTTCATATACAAAGGCTCACATTCCACTTCACGTGGGCAGTCTCAGCCTCCTACAGAAGCCAGGCCTGGGGAAGGTGAGCAGCATTTGGTCCTTCAGTGGGAAGGTCTATAAAACACAGAGAACATGCATAATTTTCAGCATGACATGCAAAAGTCAGATGAACATGCAGAACACTGTCTGGCAAGGTGGACACATACAGCAGCCTTCGTGTAATGCTGGGTCATTCCTCTCCCCCTCCATGAATTCTTTAGTAAAAAACCCTAAAGATGGGTCTGTCCGTTTCATACATTATGATAGTATGCTGAAAACATGGTCCCTATGCATTTCCCCAATGCTCAGTTATTGAGTCACTAAAGAACAGCTGTGGCGTTCTCAGTAGTTTACACCCTGTGCAGTTCCTCACGTGAATCTGGACCCTGCAGGTCATTGCACAGGGTGCAGGAAGGAGCACAAACCTATTCTGTTCCAGCAAAAGCAGTAGCCGGGAGCGTGTTGGGTGTGAGTAAGGAGTGAGCTCAGCCCACTACTGCATGCTGTGCCTCACTCTGCAGCCACACATGCTCCCTTGCCCCTAAAACTGTAGGGTAAAGGAGGGTGGAGCAGGTTTTGGCTGAGGAGACAGGGGCTTAATAGAGCCGGTTGCCATTTTTTGAATGAAACTTTTTTTTTTTGGTTGAAAAATGGCCTTTTTTCAGAAACAGATATTTTCAATAAAGGTTTTTGTTGGTTTACAATGCTCTGTTTTTTCAACAAAACTTCAAAATGAAAAACTTCCATTCCTTTGGCTTTTCAGATTTGGGTTTTTCTGTTTTACCTTTTTTCTGTCTTTTCTTCCATTCCTTTGCCCCTCCCCCCCTTTCCCAGTAGTAAGGTGGAAAAAGGAAAAATAAGAGGGAACGAGGGAACAAAAGCCAAACCAAACATTTCCAAATTGAAACAGTTTTAAATTGAAAATTTTAATGAACAATTTCAATCCATATTTTTAAATAAATCAGGACAGTCTCTGCAAAAGCTATGGAACAAAAATGATTTGGAAATTGTCCAAATTTTTTAAGACAGGCTTAAAACTGATTCTCCTGAAAGTAAAGTCGGGGCTCTGACCTCACACCACCGACTTGGCAGAAGTGACTCAGCAGCCGCGTAGCCGCACTTGCTCACGTTAGGGAATGACCAGGTGCCTCTGGGTGCTGTTTGCTGGCCAGCCAAGACTTTGGGCATATGCAATATTTAGCCCGTCAGACATTGCTTAAAGCAGCCAATCTGGTTCCAGTTTATGCAGTTGTGACCAGTCAGAATTTGCAGTCAGCCTCACAGTGCTCTGGCTGGCCTTTGGCCCATGGAATCCCACACTTGCAAGGTTGGTCAAGTCCACAATACTTATTCTCAGGCTGAACGCCCCGAAAATGGGCCAGATCATGGCCCAGGCTATGCAGTTGCATGAGGCACATGGAGGAATCAAACACGCCGCCCCAGGCTTATGCAACTATTACAGCCATGGAGGGGCAAGCAGGAGATTCATAGCTAATACTTCCCCTGTGTGCAAGTGGGTGTGGAGTGGTCAGAGAAGGGCAGAGTCTTGATTCCACTCCCAAAGTTAGGGTTACCATCCGTCCGTATTTCGCCGGACATGTCCGGCTTTTGCGTCTCTAAATAGCCGTCCAGGAGGAATTGGTAACAAGGTTAAAATGTCCGGGTTTTTTTTCTCCCTCGCCTCCCTCCCTCCCTCCCTTCCATGCAAAGTGCGGCTGCTGATTGGGCGGCTGGGCCAATTGAGCCGCTCCCATTGGCCTCCAGCAGCCAGAGCCCGCCCCTGATCCCCCCTCCCTCTGTCTGCAGCCCTGTGTAACACACAAACCGATCCACCGGGCAGCGTGTTTTGCCTACACGTGGAGCCAGAATGGTAAGGGGAGTCCAGGGTGGGGGCAGTCAGGGAGTGGGGGAGTGTTGGATGGGTGCCCGGTCTCCACCTGCCACCCCCTCCGCGTGTCCCTCCCCCGCCGTTGGCTCCCCCCCCCCCGCCTGCCTCTCCCTTGCCGGCTTGTACTGCCAGAGCCAGCAGCAACTGCTGTCTGCTGCCCCCGGGTCCTAGCGTCCCCCATCCACTAATGGGAAGACAGGCTGCCCTTACCCTGCTCTGCCACCCTAGCCCTGAGCCTCTCCAACGCTCCAAACCCCTCAGCCCCAGCCCTCATTCCCCTGTACCCTAATCCTCTGCCCCAGCCCTGAGCCTTCTCCTGCATCATGAACCCCTCATCCTCAGACCCACAGCCCTCACCCCTGCACCCCCTCCTATCCCCAAACTCCCTCCCAACCCCCCTCCCCCCTTCCCATACACCCCCTCCTGCCCTCAAACTCCCTCCCAAAGCCTGCACCCCCTCCCTTTGCACCACCTCCCACCCCCAAACTCCATCCCAGAGCCTGCACCCCTCACCCCCTCCTGCACACCCACCCCCTGCCCCAGCCCGGAGCCTGCACCCAGCACCCAAACTCTATCCCAGAGCCTGCACCCTGCACCCCTCCTGCACCCTAATCCCCAGCCCAGGACCTGCACCCCAGACCTCCTCCCCCCACCCAACTCCCCTCCCAGAGCCTTAGGCAGGTGGGGGGGGGTTCTGGGCACCACCAAAATTTCTACAACCCTGCCACCATGCGAGTGGATAAGGGTTGGGGCAGTCAGGGGACAGGTAGGGTCCTAGGGGGGCAGTTAGGGTGGGTGGTTCTCAGCAGGGGGCAGTCAGGGGACAAGAAGCAGGGGGGGTTGGGGTTCTGAGGGGGGCAGTCAGGAGGTGGGAAGTGGGAGGGAGTGGATGGGGGCGGGGCTTCCCCCCCCCAAGTGTCCTCATTTTTGATTGTGGAAATATGGTAACCCTACCCGAAGTGCCAGCCAGTACAGCTGAGTTTCCTCCCCTTTTCCCTTCCCCTTAGGAGCCAAATGGCATCCATAGGATAGGCCCAGCCTGTGAAGTATCATAATATTAGTGTAGTCATGGCCCCCGGGGCAATTTGTAACTGTCTCCCACTGGCGTGTGACTCCAGAACAAACATGATAATGATACAGCCATGCAAAGCCAGCATAAACACAGTAACAAAGACATCCGAACAAGCAGAAAGCCAAAGCAGCTGTAGCAAAACCACACAGAGCCTGGTCCTCGTGACTGCATGCGGGGGCTTTGCTGGCATAGGAACTGCAAAAGCGTGCATGAAACCAACACCGGTACTACAAAAACGTGGGTATCTTTGTAGTGAGATAGGGCTATGTATTGCATTTACTAGTGACCGTTTTTGAGGAGGTGGGTTAGAGCAGGGGGATCCTGCTCCTCATATTGCCCCCACCTCACAGGAGGCTGCAACCATTTGGCTCCCAGTGCTTAAAGCCATGAACCAAGACCCTTGCACATCAGACTGCACTGGGAGGCCAGCACTGGGAAGAGCACTAATGACACCTAAAAACATAGATCCAGGGCTGCTAGTCACTGCTCTTGTCCCAGCATGGTACTGCCTCTTCAGGGGCATAATTTATTCCTTCCTGCATAAGAACTGCTTTTTAATGCACGATCCACCCTCTTAGGATGCCAGTAGTTTAAGGGAGAATTAGCAAGCACCTACTGTCAGACTGCCACAGCACCACACTGGTTAGGAGTCCTCTAGACTCTGCTTCTGGTGAGGGTTAGTTTATGAGGCCAGTTTTGAGTGTGTTGACAGAATCATGAAAATTTTTCTGAGTGAAATTACCCACAAAAAGACTGAAACACGTTATCAGTAGCATCTTTTATTTTAACACCCACATCACAATTTTACTGCACAATGAGAGAGATTTGGAAAGGTCCAATTGTCCAATTGGTTTTAATGAATTCATTGCACAGACACTGAGTCACAGAGCCGTCCCTGTGTAGGGTGAATCGGGACGACTGCCCCGGGCCCCACACTTTGGGGGGCACCACAGGAGGCAGGCGGGGAGGTGAGGCGAGAGGCATGCTGGCGAGCGGGGTGAGGAGGCGAATGAGGAGGCAAGTGGCAGACCGGCAGGTGGGCGGGGGGGGCAAGGAGGAGCCCCCCCTACCAGAAGTTCCCCCTCCCCTCAGTGCCTTCTGCCCACCAGTGGGCCCAGCTGATCAGTGCCTCCCCCTCCCTCTCAGCACCTACTGCAGATCACATGTTTTGCTCGCGGCATCAGGAGGCGCTGATGGGGAGGGGAGAGGAGCGAGGGTGCAGCACGCTATGGGGAGGGGGCAGAAATGGGCGGAGAAGAGGGGAGCGGGAAGAGGTGGGGCCGGGACAGAGCGGGGTTGGGAAGAAGCAGGGTGGGGATGGGGCCTTGGGGGATGGGATGGAGTGGGGCAGGGCCTGGGCGGAGCTGGGAGGGAGCCCCCTCCGGCAGATCAATAACTCGGCGCTTATGTCCTGGGCCCCCCTAGGGACGGCCCTGCGAGGCAGTAATACATTTCACAATAGGCATCCTTGAACCCAGGACCCTCAGCCAGGTACAGTATAAATGTACAATTTTTAACTTGTACAGAACAAGCAGCCACCAGTTTTAGATATCAGTGTACTACAAAGTAACAAATACATTGTGTTCTTTCCCCGATTAACTGGGATTCTGAAACCAGCGCCCCAGGAATGCGTTTACATGCTATTACACTTGGCTGTACCGAGACAATGGCTTTCCTGTGGACTAAGCCAGTGTTCATCTGGTGATGGAGCCCTGACATCCATGCTTAGCCCTCCAGTCTGGTTTATAGCCTTCTATTGCTCCACCTTCCACTCTGCTGTTTGGCTACCTTCTTCTGCGCTAACATTTCTCCGTTACAGATCTCAGTCCTCTAGTTTGGTCTCCTGAACTGTTCCATCCTCTTGACTGCCTGTGTTCCTGTCTAGTTACTTGGCCTTTTCCTCCAAGTCCAAAGCATAGGTCCCTTGCACCTGAGCTAAAGGAGAATGTCTGTTACCTGGAATAGTACTAAGGATTACACTTGCTCCAGGGTGACACCCCATCCCTATACTTGGGTAGCCTGACATTTCATCCAGAAGAGCGCAATAATAGCATGGATACAGCAGCTAGTAGGTTGTAACCTTCCATCACACCCTTGTCCTCTCCTGTTGGAAGGTTCTTGATGTTTTCACCCTGATTGTAGTATCCCCTTCAGGATCCTGGGCTCTCAATAAGTTACTGAAGAAGAGCCAGATTCTTTCTTGGGTCAGGATCTGCTCAGCACATTTGTGGGGACGGGGAGGCACAGGATGGGAAGTGGGGAGGGTGCTGTCAGAGGGCCAGTTACTGCTTGTTGATGCTCTGTATGGTACTGTCCCTGCCCCAGCTGCAGTTCAAGTTAGAGCAGCCACACGGCAGTTCCAAGCTGTGCCAATTGGCAGTTGGCCCCAAGACATCATCTGCCGGCTGGGAATAGTCAGAAGGCAGCATGCTCCAGCCATGCTGCCTCCCCACCCCAGCACCCCCTGACATGGCCTTTGGTTCAGCAGCTCAATAGGGAATGGCAAAAGCTCTGACTCTGCTTGTTCTGCAGTCGCTGATAAGGTGCAGGTGGTGAATCTGCTAAGCAGAGGAGGGCACTGGATCTGCCCTGTGGCTGCTACGTCTTCAGCCCTTCTCCCTAGACATGCCCAGGCCCTGGCTGTTCTTTGATGGGGCACTGGCTGAGGGGCATGTGGATCGGATGGAGAGTCACCTTTGGGACAGAGACCATCTTTCTCTGTGCTTGCACAGTGCCTAGTGTGGGGGGGCTGGTCCATAGTTGGGGTCCCTAGGTGCTACCATAAATAAATAATAATTAATATAACCGCTTCCCTGTCTTGAACTGTCTGTCTGACTGGTGCCTCAAGCATTTAATAGCTATTTGTTTGCTTCCACCTCATTTGATGCTAAAGAAACAATCTTTGCCCTGATGCACACAAAACCAGCACCAACACTGCACAGGCAAATAGCAAACCAAGCAAAAAACAAGCACTAAAACCACAAAAACAAGCGAAAGAGCAGGCACATGCAGTTAGATTTTCAAAAGAACGCATCACTTAACAGAGCTGACCCTGAGCTTTACTGAAATGCTGGCCCAAAACCAGCTTGCGAAAGCATATGAAAGAGCAAGAATGACTCACACTATGCTCGTCTGGCTAAAGCAGAGGATGGGGAGTCAGAAGATCAATGCTGATGCTCTGACCGACATCACTTATGGCCTGGGAGAAACCACTGACCTGCTCGCCCTGTTTCCTTAGCTGTAAAATAGCGATAATGATACTTAGCTGCCTCACAGGGTCATGAGGCTTAAAGCTCACAACGGCTGACTTTCATGGAGCTCTGCCTGTGACATTTAAGGCAGATTATTTAATGGGCCAATTTGCGTATTTGCAACTAACTGGCATATAACAGCAAACTCTGGCTTTAAAAAAAGTCCTTGGTTTGTCTACAGAGCAGTGTCTGGGCGAGCTGCCCACACAACGCACTGCCAGCTTGGCTCACAGATAAAAGTCTGTGTCTGTGGCCCATGGATTTAGTTCTTGGTTTTGCTGCTGAGTCTTCCAATCAGTGAAAAGTGTAACTGTGTGGTGTGGGAGCTGGAACTGAACCCCTCCTGCAAACACATCTGATCTAGGGACCCAGACACCATTAGAGAGAAACAACTTTTAATCCCTCCTGAGCTGGGCTGGTTACAGACTGATGACTGATAGGCAAAAGGCTCTGAAGCCCATTAGCAATGGCCTGAGGCATCCAGTTCATTAATAAGTCCACTGTTGCTGGCTCTGGAGCACCAGTAGCCTAAAGGCGCACTGAACTGCAAAGCTAGTGAGCTGAAGGTCGAGTCTCAGCTGTTCCACTATGGGTGCTGCTATTGCTGTACTTTTCACAATCGTTATTATAAGCCAAGACCTGATACTGGAACCTTGGGGGTAACTGTCATCCGCCTACTTCAGATAAGATAACTGAGAGCGTGCGGTTCTCTAATATAACACAGTCAAGTCCCAACCACTTTGCCACACAGCTTCGTCTGGAAGGGACATGGCAAATGAGCTGTGTCTGTATCCAGGCTTACACAGAATGTCTCTGTGTCACCTTCTAGTGGCTAGTCAACATATACAAATGTCTGACTACTCTGCTGCATCTGGCTCTTCAGCTCAAGAGGTAGACGCTCATGTTTGGACATCCAGCAGTCTGGATTCATTCCTCATAGACAACTCAAACAGGCTTGTTACATCTGCTAGGCTGTCTGTAACCACTAGATTACAATCTTCTCTTGAGCCAGAAAGAGAAACCAAGAAACCTGCCAGTGGCCACCCAGTGTCCCACCACTGTCTGACAAATACTTGTTTAACCCACTGGCAATAGGTGTGTTCTGGCTCCCTCTATGGGCTATATCCACATAAGAGGATAAAAGCATATTTTTCTCCTCAATGGTTTCTCTTTAAGCTTCAGCAGAAGAGGTTATGCTGTGGATCTGAAGGTTGTGTATGCAAATCTGGCTGATGACCCATGTGGGTGAAAAACAAATAGGTAGCTGTATTACAGTTAGTATAAGGACCCTGGAGTAATTGATGGAAGAATTTTTTATTGCAAGATGTGTTTAGCAGTGAATCTGGATGTTGTGTTAATATTTGTTTTACTGTTGCATTTGGATTTGGAGTATTTGGCTCTGTCTATTTAAGAACAGGATTTGGCAGACTGAGCATACGCTCAAGAAGAGCCGTGTTTGAGAGACTGTGCTGGTGTGAGTAGACTGGGGCAGTTCGAAAAGGTCAGGGTTCGATCGGATAAATGTGTTTTTCCAGAAAGCAGCCTCACTTTCGCACATATGGAAACTGGATGTCCCAGGGTGTTGCTATTGCTATAGAGCCTTTCACCTGCAGGTCACCACCATGAGTCCTGCCCAGAAGTGGTTCCCCTCTAATGGCTCCCTATGTGGGATGAATTTGATGAGTGCTAGTTCCTGCTCCCACGGCATGAACACACCATTATAGTTTGCACTAGAATGTTGGCTCTTCAGGGCAGAGACTGTCTTTCTCGCTGTCTTTGTACAGCACCTAGCATCGTGGGGCCCTGATCTCAGATAGGTGGTTCTCTAGTGAAAGAACCTGTAGCAGGGGCCGGAAATCGCCTGAGTCCCATGGGTGGGGGCAGCTCAACACTCAGAGGACAGATCGGAAAATATCATTTAATCATTTTTTAAAATCTCATTCTATTTGGGCCACTCTCATGATGTTTTAGGGTCTGGCTCATGATTTTTGAACTTTTGGGGTTGGTGTTACTGGCAATAAGCCTGAATTAATGAGTCCCAACTAGAGCAATGAAACTCCAGCTAGGCTGAGAGGCGAATGACATCACAAAAGCATCACTACAGCCAACCAATTAGCTTCTCTACGTGCTGAACACTGTGAAAAAAGGATGGTTGTGGGAACCTGCTATTATTATGTAATAGGAAACACTGGAGGATTAGCTCATGTCTGCACCCTCAATGGACATGATGGGATCCCACTTACTTATGGAAAATAGACATAGCCAGTAGCTGAGAGACACTCACCAGAAAGGCACTTTCACACTTATTATCCCCAGTTCCAGCCACAACCCTGGAGCCACTAGTGCAACACTTATCAACAGCAGTACCGTGGTCTAGCGACGCACCACAAGACCTCACTGGCTGTCCGTTTGCCACCAAACCTGGGCCACAACAGTTTTACATTTTCCATTTCTGACCAGGTGCTGTGAGTGAATTCCTGCACCAAGACCAGCAGGGCGGGTGGTGCGGTGCCAGGGAGGTGAGATCACTGGGAGCTTTTCTCCATCCCCAGTGCATCGGTCCCAAGCCCAGGCACAACCATAGGCCTTGGGCTCCGGGAATGGTCTTTGTGGCAATGGTTGCTCTAGTCTCCTCAAAGGGGACAGGGAGGGATGGGGCTATGGCCCATGCGGCCTCCCTTACACACAGGCCCATCGAGCTCCCCTTGAAGAGGGCAGCTGCTGCGGCCTTGGAGGGAGAGGCAGAGTGGCTCCTGGAGTTCCAGTTCTCATTCATGGAAAGTGGCTGAACCCTGAAGGGCTACAATTGAGCTCTGTGAGCCAGATCCTCAACTGATGTAAATCAGCATGGCTCTGCTGATTTCAATGAAACTACCCCAATTTACACCAACTCAGGATCTGGCCCGTATGTTTATATCATTTCACTGCTGTGAGCTGAATGGTTATTGTTGGCTACATTCACTGTATCACAATCAATACAGCTAGCTCATGACATTTCCTGAGGATGCTGTGACAGGAGGTTGTACCAGAAGGAGTCCCTCATTTGCTGAAGGGAGATATTACTGAATGTGTTACTCCCACTTGCATTCATTGTTTTCATTTGTTCACACCAAGAGCCCCTCCTCCACTTGCTGCTACAGAGTGTGACATCCAGCTTGTGTGCTGGTTAGTCTTATGCAGGGAGTCAGAATGAGAAGATGGATTTGGGAGCATGAGCTTCACAAACTGGATTTCCCAGTGTGATTAAAACAAGACACAAAAGATTACAGGCAGTAACTCATGCCTCCAGAATAGCCTTGCTCTGTTTGTGCTTAAATCCAGCTCTGGGTATAAAAATCAGCATGAAAACAGATCCCAGAGTAGCAATATGTTCTTTCTGAGAAACTGTGCAAGTCTAAATACAGAGGCCAGATCCGCAGCTGGTGTAACTCAGTGCAGTTCCATTGCCAACAATGGAGCTATGTCAATTTACACCGGCTGAGGATTTGGCCCAGACTGGGTGAATTACAATCTGGCAGTGTGGCTCTGGAAATGTACAGAATAGCACTTCAAATGCTAGGAAAGGGAAAGTCCAGGAGCAGGGGCTAAATAGAACACTGTTTGACTCAAAAGACAAAGGTCCTGCTGTTTAGGTGAGAAATGAGGTTTTAAATGTGGCTTGGTGAAGAGTTAAGCAGCTTACTGCCTCATTCAGGGAGCGATGTGCTAAACGGATATATGGTCTCAACGGGGGTATTTTGGTGAAAGGAAATGACGCAAAAGTTAATGTTCCAGAGAAAGCAATTCCAAAATGCTGTGAAGCGAAGCCAGTGTCTGACTCACTGAGAGAGAGCCAAGATCCAGACATTCAAGGAGCTGGAGAATGGAGATGCAAACCCTGGGCATACAGTGGGTGAGCTTTGTCCTCCATGTGTGGAACTCAGACACTGGGGCATCAGTTTATGGGAATTATGAAATGACAATTAATCGCTGCTTGGACACAGAGCAATAACTAACTCCCAGGATTTATTTCCAATGTTAACAGAAAGAAGTAAGTTTTCAAGGTAAGATTTGACTGATGCCATAGTGCTGTCATTGGTACCTATCAACATTACCAAACTGCAGGCTTTCCTCAGAATAATAAAGGAACATGGGCCATTCGTTGTGCACTTGTTCATGTTTTAAGCTTCCAGAGTGTCTTGTAAAGAGTGAAAATTATGAGTGGTCACAGGGGCACCAGAAAGCATCTAACTAACCAAGGCCTAATTTTCAAAGGCATTTAGGTGCCTAATGAAGCAGACAGGGGCTTGTAGCAGGGCGAGCTCTGCGCCTGCCTTTTTGCACACAGAAGCCAGCTCAGACTCTATTGGCTGTGTATCCACCGTGCCATTTGAGTTCCCTCCACCAACCCCTTCAGAGTTCTGTGCAGCAGTCTGTTGTCAATATGGCCTATGCTTTAGACCAGTGGCCCCCACATTTTTTTCCTCGCACACTCCCTTACCCTTGTCTGCCTCCCCATCATAGAGCAGGGGCTGGGAGGGGGCTGCGGCTCGGGGGTGGGGGGAGGTACAGACAGGGGTAAGGGAGTTGAGGCTGGGGCCACAACTGGGGGCAGGGCCAGGAGTGGAGCCCTGGGCACTGAGCCCCAGGCACGGGGCCGGCAGACAGGACACCGGGCGTGGGGCCAGCAGTGGAGTGCGGGACCGGGAGTGGGGACCCAGGCACGGGGCCAATAGTCGGGGCCAGGAGTGGAGCTCGGTGGCACTCCCTTCCCGCCCGCTGTGGGGGCTGGTCCGGGCTCTAGCCACACCCCCCCAAACATTCCTCCATGCCCCTTGAGGGGGGTGCGTCCTGCAGTTTGGGGACCTCTGCTTTAGACCATCTCCTCAGTACCAGAGAGGAGCAGAGATCGCTCTCCCCTAGGGCCTCACCAAGGCTTGTCTAGTCCCTATTCCTTTCTCCCCCCCTTGCATCTTCTTCCTCTGCCTCTTTAATGAGCTGATGGACTAATTGGCTCATTAGTTCCCAAGGCCACCAGCTTTCATTAACGAATTACCTTTAATTATCCCAATCAGCTTTCTCGGGGCGGGGGGGGGAATAATTGGTGACAGAGTGCAGGCTCACATGTTAACTCCCTGCACTGTGTCAGGGCCTAGTGGGATTTCAAAGTGCCTAAATGTGTCAGGCCTAAGTCTGCTTTAGGAAACTAGGGAGATGAGATGGGTGAGGTAATAACTTTTATTGGACCAACTTCTGCTGGTGAGAGAGACAAGCTTTTGAGCCACACTGAGCTCTTCTTTAAGTTTGGGAAAGGTACTTTGAGTGTCACAGCTAAATGCAAGGTTGCACCGACAGCCACAACTACACTGCATACAATATTAGGAAACTAGGGACTTCTGAAAATCCCACTAACCTCTTAACTGCTTCTTTAGGCATCTAAATACTGTTGAACATTGGCCCGAAGTAATTCAATCTTCACTGTGAAGTGTTAGGCCTTGGCTACACTTACCGGCAAGTTCGACGGCTGGAAATCGAACTTCTGGGTTCGACTTATCGCGTCTAGTCTGGACGCGATAAGTCGAACCCGGAAGTGCTCGCCGTCGACTGCGGTACTCCAGCTCGCCGAGAGGAGTACCGCGGAGTCGACGGGGGAGCCTGCCTGCCGAGTGTGGACCAAGGTAAGTTTGAACTAATTCGAAATAAGGTACTTCGAACTTCAGCTACGTTATTCACGTAGCTGAAGTTGCGTACCTTAGTTCGAATTAGGGGGGGTAGTGTAGACCAAGCCTTAGTGTATTTTGACCCTGAGTTAGGGTTTGTGGCATGTTTCTTGTCAGAAGGGAGGCTCTAATCTCACACAGGCTGACAGATGGCCAGGAGAAGCTCAGTGCATTTGTGTCACACGACATAAAACGTTTGCCAGGGGTTTGGCATGCAGCAAGAAAGGGGAGTTGGATACAACCTTAGTAGTAATGAAATTCTACAAATTTCTCTCTGTATGGTAGAAAACTTACTTGGATAAACCTTTTCCCCAGTGATTAGAAGCCAGGCCTGGGGTAACATCTGTCACTGCTGACAGTGCAGCGCTAGTCTTTGAGACTGGTATTCCGGTTTCTCTTGCAAAGTTAATAAGTAAGGCGTTTTCAAGTTCTTTGAAAAGTTCCTGACAGAATTATATTTATTCCAAGGATCATCCTCAGCTGCTCTGGGTTTGCTCATCAATTCTTTATTGGTAACTCATGTTTTTAATCAGAGTAAATAGTTGAGGCTTTGTATTCCCATTTCCTCAGAGTAACATTGTTGTGACGTGCATGGCTGCCCAGATCCCTTACCTAGTACAGAATGCTGTTAGTCAGAAGGTTAAGTCACTCCCTCACACTTGGCCTTCTCCATCTCAAAGCACAGGGGCTAGTAGCAGCAGCAGCCACTGGTATGGCTGGAGCAAAACACAGTGCTGAGCGGCCTCTTCTTGCTCTGGTTGGAACTGGTGGATTCTCTCCACCTTGTTCCCCTCCCTCTCTCCCGACTTCCATTCTCAAGGTCTGCTCTTTTGCTAGAAGCTTTCCAACTTTCTATGATTCTATGAACCACTCCCTGCAAACTCAGACGCTGATTCCTTCTCTCTGCTGGAACCACACACCCTCTCGAGTCTCCTAGAACAGCTGATTTAGCATGGTGGATCAGAGCAGATCTCCTTTCTCCCTCACTGCATAGCCCAGACGCAGCAACTACTTCCCTGCCCTACTTCCTGTGCTCTCTGGGAATCTCCTACATGTCTCCTGAGTCCTGGCCTCTGCCCTCCCCTTCAACCCCTCTCCTCTCTCTTTCTTCCTAGTCTCTAATCCTCTTCTCTCCTTGCTCCTCCTCTGCTTCTGTAAGTGCTCCCCTGTCATCTCAATGTCACCTCCCCTGCCTCCTCTTCCTCATTCCCACACATCCTCCCCTCATCCTTTGCGTGCTCTACCTCTGCTCTCTCCTGACCCGGGCCATCTGTGTATCCGTGCCACTCCTGCTCGCACCCTTTGCCATGCTTTCAGACTTGGCCACGAGTTCTGCTCCTTCCAAATTTATTCCCATCTTCTGTACTCCTCCCTTCCTGCTACTCCCTCCGGAGTTCTGCTCCATTAGCAAGTTTCACCTTGATCCACTGTTCCAAGTCCCGGGCTGTCAGAGTAACTCAGGCTGCTTTCACCAAGTCTCAGAGCAGAAAGTCTCCCTTTGCAAGGAGCTTTCAGTCTACATAGCAGATCAAATTGACTGGATGTGGGGAAGCTGCTCTGACAGTATAAAACAGGAGGGAGAGAATGCCTGCACCACTCCTTCATGAGTTCTTGGTCAAGATATCCTCTCTCGATATAAATTATTTTGACAATCATAACTCATCCTCTACACTTTGCTTGTCCATTGAAGAAGTGGTGGCCAGCCAACCCTAGAAGCATCTGGTACTCCTGTCAGATTTCAGACATAGGGCCGAAATGGCCCAGAATTTTGTTTTGTTAGCTGATGATGTCCTCAGAACAATGGAGAGATCAGACATCCATGCTGAAATATTTGACGAGGGGGAAAATTGGAGCACTAATGGCCAAGATTGTATGCTGAGTCCATGCAACTGTGGCAAGTATGCAATGATGAAAGCCGCCTTCTCTCCCAATATCTCTGTACAGATACATCTGGCAGCAGAACTGCTCTGACTCACAGGCAGGTAAATGACATCTGGCTCTGCATTGAAATAGTCCCATGGTCAGTGCTGTGAAGAATTTTCCACCTACTTCACAGACACGATACACTGAATCTGGTCTAGCGTGGCTGGTGTCATGGTGGAGGATCGGTGCCCGGAGGGGTCAAACACAATGTCTTCTTGGTGGGAATTTCAGCCCGCTCTGAATATACTGCAAGAGCTTCCGCTTGTGGCCTGTGAATTGTGCTCATGCCCCTGTTGGTTTGCTGAAGTAAGAGCTATTAGGCCCATTGATGCCTGAGATTGTCAGTGAGTCTCTCCTGTAGGGTCAGGTGCCAGTTTCCCTTCTGCAAGTAGCTGTAGTTTGTCACTGGCAGGATGGAGAGTTATCAGCCTGTTGCTCATCTGCCCTCTGGGGGGAAGTCTATTATAAAGGTCTAGTGAGGCAGTTCTGGTGTCATTTGGAGTTCTCGGGTTTGCTTGTTCCATTTCAGCTCCAGGCCTGAGTTTGGGATGGAGTCATCACTGGTCTCATCGGGCACTGACCTCTCCCTAGAGATAGACAGTGGTCAGGGGCCCATGCTCATACTTTGGGGCTGATTAGCAGCCTGAGATGGCTCTGAGGTTTATTAACTAGTCTGCAGCTTATTAACTAGACTGGGCAGACAGCTCTGCTTTAGGATGCTTCCATTCTTTCCTCTCTGATAAGTTCTGGACAACGCATGTTCTGCTCTGAGACTTTTCTGTGAGCAGGGGTAGGCAAGGGCATGTCCATGAGGTGGCCATGGCCTTCCCAACAAAATTTTCATGGAAAGCAATGTGTTTCTGTGACAGGTATGGCAACTTCTTGCCATATCCTGGACAAACCTTATCAAATTAAATTAAACATTGTTGAATTAAGTTTAAATTTCTTAGGAGCTCATTGTTTTAAAAATGCAAATATGTATGTGTTATCGTGGGATTGTATGTAATTTGTCTAGGAGACATGACTAATATGAGCCTTGGGAAGTGTTATGAGCTTCAATGGACTGTCCTAAACAATGGCTAAGACAAAAATGAACTGTTAGTTGAGTAGGTTTCCTAGGAAGTACTTGGGAGGAGGGGAATGCAAATTCCCACCTCTGGACTTGCTCTTTTGAATCTCTGCTCTGGGGAGAGGACCTATTCACAGGATCAGATGGTCCAAACGAGTAACTCACAGATTCATGAGTGTGCTTGTTCTGAGCAAACAGCTTTTATGAACTTGTGATCACAGAAAACCCCCTTGTGGGGGTTTGAAGGACTGTCCACCGGCCAGACCCCTTGTTGGAGTTGGGGTGATCTCTGGTAAGCTTATTAGCATGCATGTAGATTCTTTTATTGTTTTAATAGGTTTTCTCTGGAATGCTTTAACCTTAAGAATGAATGTGCTTGCTGAGAAAGAGCTGGGTCGTAGCCAAACTGTCAATTATACTGTTTACCATCTCTGAGGAGAAAAGTAAAGCAGGCCTGCTTAGGCAGTCTGACTTTGCTGCAGAATTCACAGAGTAGGCAGGGAGCCTGGAAATACCCTGGTCAAGAGAGAGAAAAATGTATGTCTCTGCCCAAGAGAGCTGAAGTCTGGGGAGCTTGAGGCCTGAGAGTGGCTCTTGCTGGACTACAGAGGGGGAATACAGGTGCAGTTGCCCTGAATTGTGATAGTTTTAGTTTTCAACAAAATGCATTTTTTGATGGGGGGGGGGGGAAATACCAGGTCATCAAAATTTCAAGCAACTCAAGGATTGAGAGTGGGGAGTTCTCAGTATGGGGCTCAGCTCTGGAACACCTCACCTTACTGAGTTCAAATATGTTGACATTTAAGGCACAATGCAAGGCTCTCAAGTGTTTTCCTCAGAGGGTGGGATGTTTGTGCATGTGTGCATGATATTGAGGGGAGGAGGATTAGAGAGAAAGAGAATTTGGATGTGCCTGTGTGTCCCAGAACAAGGTTAGGATTAATTTTATACTGATGTAATCAGAAACACAAATCGAATAATCAGAAACAATAGGTTTTGTTTCATTACACCTCAGCCATGTGGAAATGGAAAAAAATGTATAGTTTGTGTAATGGATCCACAGCTGACATGCGACTCTTTCAGCTCAAGTGCCAATCCGTCTTTGTGATACCAAAGCTGCCTTCAAGCCTCAGTAAATGCCAGTAGATCTGATGACCACCACCATCAAGAAACCATTCATGGAGAATGTAAGTCCATGGAGCTGCTAGGACAAAACTGTAGAGGTATCACTGTCCTCGTTATTATCAACGACTGTGGACACTGAGATGTGGTTGTGCATTCTGCATCCCAGTAAAACAGAGGAAATGGAATGCTCTCAGGTTTCCAAATCTCATTAGTGTTGCCAGGTCACTTCCGGGAGCTCCGCCAAGCAGCTTTCCCTCCAAGAGGCTTTTCCACTTTGCTGAGTGAGGATTCTCCAGCGTTCTTTGTGAGAATTCCATGCCTCTTTTGATCACAATGCTTACCATAAATAAACAACACGTTGCTATATCCGTGTTTGTATTTGCTGCATATTGAAGGGAAAGTAGAGCATTCATGATGGGCCAAACCCTGAGATCCTTACTCCCATGTTCGTCAGCACTGAGACAGAACAGCTCACTAACTCCCATTGGCTACAGTAAAAACTTTGCCCGAATAAATGCTGAATAAGATCAAAGTAAGGACCTATTGATTTGTCTGTGTAGTGATTGATGAAAGACTGTAGGAGTTAGCCCAGTTCATTCATATTAAAATTATTTTTGAATAATACCTGCTTTCAGTGATTTTATCTATGAACTGTAGATATTCACCACATGCACCAGTGTGGATTAGTGTCACATACTGATGAAACATGTACAAATGTTGTACATTATTATTGCACACTGAATATTATACAGTTATAATTTTCTAAATTAGTGCTTATCTTGAAAAATAGATGTCTCTGTAGTAATGGTTGCTAGAGATACTATATGGTATATCATCGTAGGACAACATTGCTTTGTATGCACAGCTAAAGTAAACTTAATGGAATTGTGCACAGTTCAGTTATTTTTCATTATTCCTATTGGATTAAAATTGCACTTCCATGTTGGCTATTTGATTAAATTGCAAACATGTATTTGTCCCACCTCCCTACTTTAACCTGTATCCAAATTCCCAGGAACCATTCTGAAGGTTACACAAACCATCATCTATTAGAGACATGGAGAGCTATGTTCACTTACTATTTGGGGAGCAGCTATGGAGGCACTGTAACCTCAGATCCCCATCCTCATCCCTCTCCTCCTTTGTCCTGGAAAAGAGAATATAGAAGTAGCACCTTTAACAGAAACAACAGCTGTTCCCAAATGTACAGAAAGGAAGGGTCAAAATCAATAAGAGCACAACGTACCTGGGCTCCTCCATCTACAGCCAGCCAGGCCCTTTACGGTGATCCTAATGGTCTCAGGAGGGACTTGTTTCCATTGGCTTTGCCCTTCTCAGGGGAAAGCTTATGTACAGAGGCTAGGGGGAATGGGAATGGGGGTGAGGGGTCAGGGCTGCGTCTCTCCCATTCTCTCACTCTTCATGATGAATCTAAGCAGCAGGAACTAACATTGTACAGTACATGTGTTGGAAGTGGGTATGTTAATGCTACACCATTTAAATGCCAGTCCATGTAACTTTCCAGAAGGAACAGCTCTGCAGATGTTCCCTTCCATGCATTGCAGAATAAAGTACAGAATAAATCCAAGGCAGAACTTTGCACTTGTACCTTGTGTGCCAATAGGAGGCGAATAAGCAGATTTGAAATTCTTGATCGTTTGTACTGTCAATGGCAGCTACTGGGTGCTCATTACTTTTGAAAATCAGGGAATTTATTTAGCTGCTTAAATATAGACACTAGAGCCAAACCTTAGGCATCTCTTTTGAAAGTCTTGGCCAGAATCTTCACATCTGTTTGTGTATACACCTGAAGCTATTGGAAACAATAGGGATCACAGTACATTAGTAATTTTTCCTTAAGAGCCCACACAATAAGAAAAAATGCTACACGCACATGAGACTATAGGAAATGGTCATATTGGAAGGTAATTATTATAAGGGCAACAGGAGCAAACTCTGTAGTGGTTTACAGAATTCTTTCAGTTCTAACATTTGTTTCCAATTGTTCAGAATGTTCCAAACCTGTAACCTTTTGGGCTGAAATTTCCCAGACTCAGGGTGAAATCCTGGCTCCACTGGAATCAGTGAGACTTTTGACATCACCTTCAATGAGGCTAGAATTCCATAGATTCCAAGGCCAGAAGGGACCACTGTGACCATTTAGTTTGACTTCCTGTACAACACAGGCCAGAGAACTGGCCCAAAATAATTCCTAGAGCAGATCTTTTATAAAAACAGACAATCTTGATTTTAAAATGGCCATGATGGAGAATCCACCACCACCCTCGATAAACTGTTCTGTTAAAAAAATGTACCCCTTATTTCCAGTTTGAATTTGTCTAGCTTCAACCTGCAACCATTGGATCGTGTTATACCTTTATCTCCTAGACTAAAGAGCCAATTATTAAATGTTTGTTCCCCATATACTGTAATTAAGTCACTCCTTAACCTTCTCTTTTTTAAGCTAAATAAATGGAGCTTCTTGAATCTATCACTGTGTGATGGGGCAGCTGCCCCTCACTGGCAGAAAAGGGGTTAAAAGCAGCCCTATGGAGACTGCGCCAGAGGCAGCCAATTAGAAAGAGACCGAGAGGAGTAGCCAGTCATGGCCCGGCAGGCTAATATAAGAAGAGCTGCATGACAGAGCAGAGTTCAGTAGCTGACTGGAGCTTGAGAGGAGAAGACCAGGCTCCTAGCAGGAGGAAGGGCACCAGTACCTGGGACAAAGCAGTGCTGCAAGCAGGGACTGGGGGAGCTAAAGAGGCCCTGAGATAAGGGCAGAAGAGAGTGTTGGAGCCGCATGGGAAGCAGCCCTGGGACAATGGACTGCAATTGCCGCTGAGGTAGTGGTGGGACAGATTGCAGGTGCTCCAGAAGGGGGGAACATAAAGTATGGCATGGCAGGCAGCGTCCCTGAAGTGGATGCTGCAGTCCTGGGAGTGGTGTGGGTCCTGAAACAAAAGTGATGGTGTTAAGGCACCACCAGAGGAGGGTGCTCTGGTGAGCAGAGCTAATTCCCATGACAGCTGGCAGGAGGTGCTGCAGTGATGTTTGAGACCCATCACACACTATAACACAAGTTTTCGAGTCCTTTAATCATTCTTATGGCTCTTCCCTGAACCCTCCCCAATTTATTAACATCTTCTTTTACTTGGGGCTTGTCTACACTTACCGGGGGATTGACAAGTGGTGATCGATGCATTGGTGGTCGATTTAGAGGGTCTAGTGAAGACCCACTAAATTGACCTTAGATTGCTCTCCCATTAACTCCTGTACTCCACCGGATGGAGAAGAGTAGGGGGAGTTAACGAGAGAACATCTCTCCTCGACATCATGTAGTGTGGATCCCATGGAAAGTAGGTCTAAGCTATGTCGATTTGAGTTATGCTATCCACGTAACTCATATTGTGTAGCTTAGATCGAATTTCCTCTGTAGTGTAGACAAGGCTTCAGTGGTCTCTGCCAGAAGGTGATTTTTTTTTTTTTTTTGGAAGTTTGAGCAAAAGTGTTCAGTCATTTGGGTGTACAAGGAGAATGGGAAAAACTACAACCCTCACTTTTCTTATCCCCAGATAAGTTAACATTAAACATTTCAAATGTAGTTGCTTAAAGTTATCCACTACATCCACCCTCCTATTTATAAAATCTGGGAGCACCTGGGACACTAGACTTTGCAGTAACATCTAACAGAAAAATGTATGTAATCTATATGCATGGTCTGTCTGTAAAATGGGTCAAGTCCTGCATGCTCCCATTTCTCGGGTGATTTGACAGCTACAGCTGGGAAAACTTCAGGTAAATGCAAAGTGTCATGTGAGGCACATTTTAGAAATAAGAAAAACTTGAGCCACAGGAAAACTCATAGATTTTTAAGCCCAGAAGGACCATTATAATCATCTACTCTGACCTTCTGCAGCACACAGGCTAGAGAACTTCCCCAATTGAAAGTTGCTCCATCTATTTACCTTATCAAAGAGAAGATGAAGGAATGACTTGATTAGTCCATAAGTACCTGCATGGAGAACAAATATTTGGTAATTGGTTCTTCAATCTAGCAGAGAAAGGTATAACATGATTCAATGTCTGGAAGTTGAAGCTAGACGAATTCAGACTGGAAATAAGGTGTAATTTTTTTAGCAGTGAGAACAATTAACTACTGGACAATTTACCAAGGGTTGAGGTGGATTCTCCATCACTGACAAATTTAAAATCAAGACTGGATGTTTTGTTTTGTTTTGTTTTAAAATCTGCTCTAGGCATTATTTTGGGGGTAGTTGTCTGAGGAGAGTGTGCATGAATATAAATGAGATAAAACCCACTGTTTATTAAATCTTGAGGAGCTTCTAGGCCAGACTCTCAGCTTGTGTAAATGGCAGTAATGCCATTAAAGTCAGTGGAGCTACACTGATCTACACCAGTTGAGTGTCTGATCCTGTGTCTTTTTTGCAGGCTATGTCAGTTACTGTGGTTCAACTTTGTCACCTTTACTGGACGCATTTGACAAATAACACATTGTTGAAATATACGAGAGAGCATGTAGACAAACCATGTCCATTTTCTGCCCAGTAGGAGGATCATGTCAATACAAATCATATAGGATACATCTACAAAAATGAAAATGACGTGTTGTGAAGACCCCTTTCCAAACTCTAAACTAATGACATTCTAACCAGTGATAGAATGTGGTCTGCAGAGGACAGTCCATTGGGTTCTGAGCTTGTTTTTGCAAACCAGTGAGCAGACTTTAATTTCTATTAAAGACCCCACCTTTATGTTACCCACAGCATGAGAACCAATACTTCATGGTAGGCCTAGTTACATTGTAATAGTCACAACAATAAACAGAGCCCTGTAACTTCTTTTACAGGAGAGGATGTCTATTATGAAGGATTGTAACAGGGTGCACTGAGTAAGAAGCTAACTCATCACCCTGTCACTCTAATACCCACCAGTATATATTAATTGGGACTTAATTGGAAGACAGGTAGTTGACAGAGGGTGTCAATTAACTGAGTAGAGCTACAGCTGAAAGGCTAATCGACAGGGAAGCAATCCCAGCAGGTGGGATTATATAAATTGACATGAAAGACGGGCTAAAGAGGAGGGAGCCTGAAGCAAGGCAGAGAGACTGCACTGGTTGCTGTTAGTATTGTGCCTGTCCTAGAAGCAAATGGGGAAACTACCTGTGCAATGTAAATACATGTAACGCTACAGGCTGTGACCTGCTGGAAGAATATAGTAAAACATGGTGCTGATGAAGGAGACCCGGAGTGGTTGTGGTCTGTGATTAAGTCCTGAAAAGACTCTCAGGGGATGACTCCATGACAAGGGGATAGTGGGAACCTTTTATTGGTATTTGGAATCAGAGGAAAGACCAGAGCAGAGAAATGCTGTGAATCCGTGTATGGCTCAGACAGACTAGGAAATAGGTTAGGAGAGTTTTCATAATATCTGGTAATATAACCAGGCTGGATTGTAAAGTTGGTGGAACCTAATGGAATAGTTCTCTCCGTTGCTGGACACCGCCTAGAGCAGCAGAAGGTAAAATACCCAATTAGCTGTTCCATTCTGAATATTCCTAGAGCTTTCACTCCCAGGAGGCATCTTGCTTTATGCAGGGAGAATTTGCTTTGCTTAGAAGGTTCTTCTGCTTTGACAATGTTGGCTTGAGCTCAACATTTTATGCTCTTTACTTCATTGTGACCCTCCTATTTATAAAATCTGGGAGCACCTGGGACACACGACTTTGCAGTAACATCTAATCTTTAGAGTTCTGAGTAGCTCCTAATTTAATTTTTGCTTTAGTCTTTCTCACTGTCCTGTCACTTCCATTTTGGGAGCATTGGGAAAATTTTCAAAAGTACAAAAGGTCAGTTTGGCCTAACTCCTATTTGTGCTGTTGAAAATCTCTCCCTTAGTGTTTATTCCAAGGTGTCTAAAAAGCTTTGCAGGCACAGCCTAAGGACAAACAACTTGGTTAAGGCTTCCAGAACGGTCATTATGGAAGCACTGATCCCAGCTTCATAGTTAGGACTGAGTTGAGTTTTGTACTTAGAGCACGGATGCAACCACGAAAAATAGACCTATCCTCCATAAATGCACAGCATATACTCTTTGCATATAAAATGAATTTTCTGCTAATGTGCAAGTAAATCTGTTTTAGTTTGAGTTAAAACTAATTAGAAAATAGGTCCCTTAAGAAACTTAACACTCAACTGTCAGACTTCCCCCCCCCCCCCCGAGATCTCAGTAATGAAATAACAGACTCTTCAAACATGTAAAGTTAATAGTGATTTTGCCTTTATTATTCATAACTGACAGCTCTGTCTTCAGCAGGGGCTAAAGAATAATGTTGCAATTAAAGCTGGGCAAAATTTTTCACATTAAACTTTCAATGAATAACAGATTTGATGACACCAAAACATTTTGCAAATTTATGTCGTTTTCACTTAACTGTTTTGGTCAGGGAAAAGAACCTAAAATACCCAAACCAAATACCCCCTCTCCTTCCCCCCCCCCCCCCGAAAAACTAAATGTTTGTTTTGACATTTCAAAATGAACCATTTTGATTTTTTTAAATGACTGTTTCAAAATTTAATTTAGCTTAATGAAAACATTTTAAAAAAATTAAATTGTCAACATTGATTTTTTTTTTATTTTTGTCAAAACAAAACTTAATTTGACCCAAAACACACTTTTTTCAGCTTTTTTTTTGTTTGAAAAAGTGAAAGTTTGCTGGGTTGATGTAAAACAAATATATATATATTTTTAATTGTTCAGAATTAGCAAACCAAAAAAATCCATTATTTACCCAACTCTAGTTGCAAAATAGAGAATTCTACAAAGAATTGCTCTTTCAAAATGGATGCTATCTTTATTTTTTTTTCAGCCTCTGTTAAAGATAAACATCAGTTATGCAGAAAAATGGGAAAACATGACCCTTAATCATTAATATTTCTTTTCACTTCATTGCACTAGGTCTGCTCAACTGAAAATGAGTGGAGGGAGAGAAATTAGGGGGTGTACATGTCTGTTCATGTGCATCTGTGCAGGGGAATGTGGGGACAGGTGGGAAAACCTGTGTGCACACGTGCATGCAGAGAATTTGAGAGGAAACAGGAGGAAGGGATAATTTGGTGAATGGGCGCATAAAGGAATGGGGGTGCAGAAGTAAACAGGAATTTGAGGGTGTGCGTGCAGAGGAATGTAGAGGGTGCGGGAGGGAGGGAGAATTTGAGGCATGTATATGTATGCAGATGAGGGGAAGGGCTAGAGGAGGTGTGGGGAAAGGGGTGCACACTGACTGATTTGTGCTCTTCCGGTGTACAAAGCATCTGTAAACCTAAAGTAACTAGCCAGTACATGCTGGCTGCTTTGCATTGCTCCTGACCGGCAAGAAATTATCCAGAGCATCCTGGTGAATCTGGCAATAAAAGTTACAATTAAAAACAAGTGATTTCAGATTAATTACTGTGTATCTTCAGATCATTAGAAATATCACATGATTACATTCTCTTTGGGTTTCTCGTTCAGCATCCACATGAATTTTTAATACTTTAAAATAAAAAAGGAAATTAAGATGACATTGAGGCTCAGAGTACATATCAGTAACTTAATGGTAAAAAATTACATGAAGATTGTAATTATCCCAACACCTGTATAAGGAGCGCTTGTGGCAGGGTAAGTGTGTGTGGAGGATATATGTCTTCTGGGATGTGTATGTGCTTGTGGGGGGGGGGGGGATTCCATATAGTTAGGAAAAGTTTTTAACTATGTTAGGGATTGGAAATACCAACACAGCAAAGGCAGCTAAACTCTGGAATAGGCTTCCAAGGGAGGTTGTGAAATCCTTGTCACTCAAGGTTTTTAAGAGCAGGTTGAACAAACACCTGTCAGGGATGGTCTAGATTTCCTTGGTCCTGCCTCAGCTCAGGGGACTTGACTAGATGACCTCTCTGGGTGCCTTCCAGCCCTACACATCTAGCATTCTATTTTATGAGATATGGGAGTGTTTGGGGTATGTGGTGAGATATATGTGAGAAGAATTGTCTGATTCTGATTCATCCAGGTTCTGATCTTCCCAGACAGGAACATCTGAACATCCTGTACTGAGCTGGGCATATAGCAGCATGGCCAGTGTGCTCTGGCTAGAGGAAAAACACCTCCTCCCCTAAAGAAATCATCCCATATAGGGGAGAATGAGGCTATTAAATGAGATGGCTACATGGTTTTATGAACACCTTTGCCATTATAAACACCAACAGACTGTTTTTGGGAGTATGCCCTGAATGTAGGGAGGAGATCTAGAAGTAGAATGTCTGCTTCAAGCACAGGATGTGATGTATTTAGCAGTTCTGATGTCGTCACACACACATTACCGCTCTTCCTTCAGAGTGCCTCCTGAAAGGCCACCCAAACCCACATTCCCAACCAGTGAACTTTCGATTGGAGAGCAATACCTATAGCTAGGGGATCCCCACACCAAGAGATGTCCCACTAAAAGATTAAGTAGACTACTGCTTTCTTCCACAAACTAGAAGCATCTTGTATTTCGGAGGGGGAGAAACAGCGACCCTGGAACTTTGAGCATTAAGGAAAGTTCAACATTGCTAATGTTCTGCTACAAATGGGATGAAAAGCACCATCAAAACAAACATGCAAGGGTTAGAATTGTTACAGTCTGCTATGCAATTGACTTGCTCTGTTTATCATGCAGGAAGGACTGCTAGTGATGCTATATAAAATTGCTTAACACTTCCCATTATAATCCCATTTTTAATCGCTTATAACTCTGCCACACTTTAACAGTTCAGGCAAAAAATTTCCATTCTTGCTCTCTACCTCAGGGTGAATTTTTCTGGGAAGACTCACCAAAACTTAATTTGACCATACTAACTTTTTTTATGACCAGTTTTTAAAAAGAGCTCTAGCACCTTTGGTGCTTGTAAATTGGCTTGTAAATTGATGTCAGAGAGGGGCCTTTTACTGTTCTAATAAAACACAACTAAATGTGGCCAAGTTATAAGCCTCAGAAAATCACCATTTGTACTGGCTGAGTAGAAGTTGTCATAGGTTTGCTGCCAAAATCTCTGAACAGTCCATCTGCATTAAGCATGCTGCCTGGCCCTGCTGAGGCAGCTCCAGCATTTGGAAAGAACCATGCCTCCAGCCAGGACAAAAATGGCTCATTCCCCTCCTGCTCTCTGCCATCAAAATATCTTTTCACCTATGGGAAAGAGCACCGCTTCCAAACGTGCTCCCATGCCTTGCGGAGCAGCCTGTTTATTAGCTTTCCCCATCCAGATACCTTTTAAGCTAATGAAAGGTACACTGAGCAGGGAACCTGGAGGTCATTATTTCACATCTCATCTCCTTCACTGATTGACATCAATATTTCTGGGCATTTCATGGGTTGTTGTTTTTTTTAATATCAAGGCCTTTTGCCCTACCTGAGGGGGCAGGCAGGTATTCCTGCAATTTCAGATAGAATAATACAGAGGTTATATAAAGTCACTTCCAGCAGAGCTGGGACTAGCGCCTAGCTTTCCCATATGGCCAACTTCCATCTCAGCCACTGAGCCACCCTGCTTTTCAGAAAGTCTGCCAAATCGGTGTGCTTGTCCATGCTGTATGGAGAATGGAAATTCTCACATATGTAACCAACTGTTGGTGATGAGTGTGCTGAGCCTGAGTCACTGGAAATAATTAGCTCCAAGTCCTAAGTGCCCAGCCAAATCCACAGTCTAACCAGGTGACTCCAAGGCAGGTCTATAGGTTGCTAATGAAAGCAGCTACTCCAGTCTGCTCGGCGTTGCTAGCTGGCAGTTCTGATATATTGCTCCTGCTCAACCCACAGCTGGTCACTTAGCTATCCTGATACTGTTTGATGTGATGAGTCAGCATTCTCTATAGCAGCTGACCTATGGATGATCACAACCTACTTCTGCTGTCATCTCACGTGGCTACTCTTTTAGCTCAAGGGTAGGAGTCTGAGCTGTGTATCTAATGGTCCTAGATTAACCCCTGCTGCTGATCTATGTGGGGAGCTGATACACTGGAACATGAATTCCTTTGATTTTTTTTTTTCATCTGCCACAAGCATGACAAGGGAGGGGCTGTGAGTGTATGTGTGGTGGTTGGGGGGGATGGGCAATGGACTGGTGGAAGGAGGAAGGGGCAGTGCATGTGTCTGGCTGAGCAGTGTGTGGCAGGAGATGGGCACTATGTGTTTGTGGAATGAATGATGAGCATGCAAGGGGATGGGCAGCTTCAGTGTGGGAGAAGGATGGGCTCAGTATGTGGGGAGGGGAAAAGACGGGTTGTGTTTGCAATGGGGTTGGGAGAAGTAGGCCTTAAGGGGACATGGGTGGTTTGCAAGGGGGATGATGGCTGGCCTGTGTGCAGGGGAGCTAGGCAATGCCTATATACTGGGAAGTGGGGGGCGGGAGGGTGTCTGTCTGTGCAGGATGTGCGGTGTGTTGGTGGGGAAATGGGTGGTTTGGGGGGTAACGTCTGATGTTTGTGCAGGGATATGGGTGGTGTGTGGGGAGGATGGGTGTGTACATGAAAATACATGTTGGTGAGGGTGTGTGGGAGGAAATGGGCCATGGGGTGGAAGGAGGATGGGCGATGGATGAGTTTGGGAGGAATGGGTTGTGTGTGGGATAGACAGGCGGATGGGGGAGGCAATGAATGTGTGTGAGGGGGAAGGGGCAGTGTATGGGGGGGGCAAGATAGGTAGTGTGCAGGCCAGGGGATAGGCAGCTTGTGTGTGTGTAGGATTGGTAGGATGGGCTGTGTGTGTGCATGTGAGGAAGAGGTAGGCTGTTAGGGGTGTGTGTGTGAGAGCGGGGGATGAGCAGTGTGTATGTGTAGGGAGTTGTGTGTGAGGAGGTAGGCAGTCTACATACAGAGGGATGGACACTGGGGAAGAGAGGTGGGGTGTGTGTGGAGGGGAATGAGCACTAGGCATCTAGGGAACAGGCTACGGGTATGTGAGGGTGGAATGGAAACTTGTAGGTGGATGGAGCTGGGCAGTGAGTGTGAGGGGGTGATGTGTGTGGAGGGTGCATGCAGAGGGATGGGCAGCATGTGTGTGTGAGGGGGTGGTGTGTGTGTGTGTGGGGGTGCATGCAGAGGGATGGGCAGCATGTATGTGAGTGGAGTGTGCATGCAGGGGGATGGGCAGTGTGTGAGGAGGAATGCGCTATGGGGGGAATGGGTGATATGAGTGCGTGGGGCAGGTGAGTGGCTTGTGTGTTTTGGGGGGTGATGTGTACCCTGTCAGTGGGTGTTACGTGGGGATGGTGGGAGGTGTCGAGGGTGAGGGAAGTATGCCTATGGCATATGAATGGAGTGTGTGTCTGGAGGAGAGGCTAGGCAGTGGGGGTAAGTGGGGTTGGGTGGTATGCGTGTTAGAAGGGGATGGGTGGTTTATTTGTGTGTCGGGGAAGAGGGGCAGTGTATGTTGGGAGAAGGGTGGTATTTTTGTGGGGGAATGTGTGGTGTGTTTGCAAGGGGTCAGTGTGTGTAGGGAAACAGGCGGCACGCACCTAAACTGATGAGTGGTGTGTATATGGAGAATGGGTGGTGTTCATATGTGAGTGGGGAAAGATACTTGTTTGGGGGACAGGTTGTGTGTGCAGAGTGTGTGGGGGTGGCGTGTAGAGGATTGACAGGAGAAGAGGTGTGTGTGTATGGTAGTGGGTATGATATGGGGATGGGTGGTGTGTGTGTGCAGGGGGGATGAGGAGAGTTTTTGTGGAGGTTGTGTGATGTGTGTTGAGAGGGATGCTTGGTGTGTGGGGGAGTATGGTGTGTGTGGTGGTAGGGAAATGTCTAGAGTGTCTGGGGGATGGGTAGTGCATGTATATGTAGGCAGATGTGTGATGTTTGTGGGCAGGATGAGCAGTGTGGGGAAGGAATATGGGAAGCTTGTGTTGGGTGATGTGTGTGGGGGGGGAAGTATGGGCAGTGTGTCGACAAGGGGGTTGGGTGGCATGTGAATGTGTGTGTGAGATGGGTGATTTGTGGGGGGAGTGTGTGGAGAAGATGGCAGATTGTGAGGGGATGATTACAAGTGTAGCAAAATGGTGGGCTGGTGTGTTTGTGGGGAGATGTGTGTATTACTGGAAGTGGATGGGCTGTGTGTGAGTACTTGCAAGAATGGGCAGTGGGTGGTGGTTTTGTATGGAGGGAGATGGGTAGCAGGGGTGGGGAGGACGGATGGTGGTTGTGTGTGAAGGGGGGTGGGTAGTGGGTATGGAGGGAGTATGTGTTTTGTAGGCAGTAAGTAGGATTCATGGGATGTGTGTGGGGTATGGCTAGGAGGAGCAGTGGGTGTATGCAAGGAAGGCTGCAGAGCATGGGGGTGGTTTGTAGATGGGTGGGGTAATGTGGATGAGTAGTGTGTGGAGGGGACAGGCAGTAGGTACACTTGCAGAGGGGGATGGGTGCATATGTTTATGGATAAAGACGAATGTGTATATGGAGTAAAAGTGTGTGTTGGATGGGGATAGGTGGCTTGTGTATATGTGGAGGAGGATGGAGGTGTTAGTATGCAGGGGAAGATGGGCTGTGTTTGATGGCGTCAGGTGACTTGTAGATATTTGAGCATGGAGAGTGGAGGTTGGGAGATGGGCATTGGCTGCAGGCAGCAAGGGAATCAAGTATTTGTTGTGAGTGCTCATATGTTAATGTGAGAGAGTGAGTGGTTGGTGCACATGCTGGGGAAGAAGGGGGGTGACTTTATCCTTCTTAGAATGAGGAGGTGTGCGCATGGCAGGGGTGAGAAGTGGTGTGCATGTGTGGCAGGGCTGTGAGAAGTGGAGAGAGGGTGTCCATGGCAAGTGGGGTGTGTTCACAAGTGGTGGGGTTGATAGGTGAGGTGTGTGTACAGGGGAAGGAGGACCAGTTCTGTGTGCATGCATGGCTGAGGGTGACAGGTGGTAAGTGGGTGTCTCAGGGAGTATGTGGAATAACAAGGGGGTCTGATGTGTTCTGGGTGGAGAGGCTGGTGGAGTATGCAGTTGTCCCTACTCCCAAAGGCTGCACATTTTGGACCCTGGGTCAGAGCACAATGTCTGGCTGTTGCAATGGAGAACACATTTTACAAATTGAAGCCAATCATGTCATTGAATCCCAAGCATTTTCACCTCTTTCCAGCAGGCCTGAACCCATTTCCAGAGAGGCATCTGGGCATCTGTACTGCCTGGGTTCTCAATTGCTTTTTGCAAGCAGATGCTCCCAGAGCATGGGGCAGCTTCCTTTAGGCAAAGGGGAAATGTCATTTTCACCAAACACTGAACATTGGTGTAAGACTTTCAGGCTACTCACACTAAGAGAAAAGTCTTTGCTTCCATTTGCAACATTGCCTGCAAATCAGACACATGCCATAGGGAGCTTCCCAATTTGCCTTTAATGAGGATGTAAGAAGTGGCACACGTGGGGACTTCACAACACTGAAGAAAAAACACAAGTCAAGCAGAATCCTATGGGCTTCTCTTTAACATGGTTCTTCTCCAAGTATCTCAGACTCCACCCAGATCTACAAAGGTGGGGGAGATCCCAGACTTTCTGAGGCTAGCAGTAGCATCCACAAAAACCTCCACTGACCCAGAGACTGACTGCACTGACCTTTCTCTGAAGTACTTGATTGCCTCCTGGTCTAGGAAGGTCTGCTCCTCTCGAAAGCCCTGCTCAAAGATTTTGCGCTTGTGTCTGAACTCAATTACAGTCTTAGTGTAAGAGTTCAATGTAGTGACTGAGGCAGCCATGCAGCAGGTGAAAGAACCCCACGCCAGACTGTGGAAAGAAAAACCAGCAGACAGAATGGGGTTAAGACAGCAGCCCACCTCGTGTTTCTGGAGGCAAGAGACACATGTAAATAGAGTGTGGTCAGGAATGACTAATATATTAGAGAGAGAAGATGGGTGCAGTAACAAAGATGTAAGAAGAGCTTTGTGTAATCTCAAAAGCTGGGCTTTCACCAACAGGAGTTGGTCCAATAAATGATACACCTCACCCAACTTGTCTCTCTAACATCCTGGGACCAACATGGCTACAACAACAGATTTGACTCATTTTACTTCAAGAGAACTCTCACTAGAGCTAGACCGCTTGGATCAGCCAACAGCTTATTCACCAAAAAACATATATATATTTTTTGGTCAAACAAAACTATTCACAAGTTTGGGTCAATAGATTCAGCTGAATAAAAATATATTCAAAACAATTAATTTCAACATTTTCAGAATGTTTTGACTTTTTAGTTTGAAATGACATTTTGTCAAGAATTCTAGCTGGATTTTTTTAAAGGGTTAAAAAAAACCCATACCAATATGTAATGTAACACTGAAAATCCAAAAATATTTAACTTCAGATCAAACAATGTTTTGTTTAATCTGAAATAAGGTGAGTTTTTTTTGTTTTGTTTTGTTGTTGGTGTTTTTTTCATTTTGGCCAATGAACTAAAAACAGTGATTATTCATTCAGCTCTAACTGTGGCCTGATCTCCGTAATGCAAGGCAGGATAACTTGGGCCATGATTCTTATCCTTGGCACTGAGAAGTCCTTTCTGGTAACATGGATGCTACAGTTGAGTGGGGTGAAATTTTTCAAATGAATAGTTTATTCTCCAAAAATGCAGTTTCAGTTGACCTAAAAGTATTCATGAATGTGATATGAATTCACTGAATGGCTTTAGTCAGGTTTTTATTTGTATTTTTGGGGCTTTGGTGCTATTCACAAAACAGCAGTAGGAAGAGGTGGTGCCTACCTTATAGTTCAGCGATTAGGGACCTTACCTGGGCTGTGGGAGACCACAGTTTGGCTCCCTCCTCTGTCTAAGGTTGGAGTAGGATTTGAACTGGGGTCTCCCATACTGCAGGAGAGAGCACTGAGCTATAGGGTAGTGTGAGGCAGGTATGTCTACACTGCACTAAAGGACCTGCAATGCAGCCAGGCTGGGTCAGTTGACTCCTGCTCACCGGCTTGGGTTGTGGGGCAATAATATTGTGATATAGACCCACCCACCCACACGCAGGGTCTCAGAACTGAGCTCAAATGTCTACACTGCTCTTTTTAGCTCTGCTGCCTGGCCCTAGGAGCGTGAGTCAGCTGACCTAGGTTCTGAGATTTGGTGCATGGGATTTTTATTGCAATGTAGTTGGGGGAGCTATGTTAAAAATTTTCATTAATTCAACATCTGAAAAATGTTGGAAATTCTGAGTTAAAGTTAAACTTAAAAGAAATCCAGACAGGGTAAGACCTAGAAATGTGCAGTTGATATCCAAACAACCTTAATTTTGCCCTGCAGCAATGTAATAAATTCATTAATCGTACTTGGGTATGTGTGGTCCTAGATTAGATTAAACTGATTTTTAAATACAACTATGAGGTTGAATTCCAATTCCTGCTTTAAATGCAAAACTCAGCTCTATGCTGTCATGACCTGCACCTCCATAACACCTGTGGCAATTGGTCTAGTTACCTATATGTCCCCATTGCTATAACATCTGAGCACTTCACAAACATTAATTCCCACAGCTCCTATTTGAAGAAGAGTGGTATTCTTCCCCCCATTTTACAGAAGGGGGACTGAATCAATGTGAAACTATGCAATTGTACTAATGGCACACAGGAAGCTTGTGACATAGTCAGGAACTGAACACCCACCCTCTGAAGCCCAGCCACCAGATGACCTTTCCTCTCCTGTACTTCTTTGTAGGGGGTGTAGGCCTTCCTGCTGTGTAGGCCAGACACTCAAACACTAGAACTGGATTTAAAAGGAAGCTATAAATAATATC
Source organism: Chrysemys picta bellii (assembly GCF_011386835.1). Classification (NCBI taxonomy): domain Eukaryota; kingdom Metazoa; phylum Chordata; order Testudines; family Emydidae; genus Chrysemys; species Chrysemys picta. The sequence continues at coordinate 57,359,631 of NC_088800.1, forward strand.
CTATATATTTATGTTGCTGACTTAGAGGTAATCAAACTTCAGACTTCAGGGCATCATCTGATCCCTAGGGGGATCAAGGAATTTTCCCCTACATACAACACCTCACAACTGGCCTGAAGGCCATGTGGAGTTTTTTGTTTTGTTTTCACCCTCCTCTAAAGCATTACATGTGGGCCACTGCCAGAGGCAGATACAGTTGTCTGGTCTGTTTGGCAATTATGTTTGTTAATCTGGAAGGAGGGAACATAGTTTTATGGTCAGAGCAAGGACCTGAGAGTGATAGGCTGGGCTCTTTTCTCAACGGTGCTACTGGTTTGTTGCGTGGCCTTTGGGAAGTCACTTAACCTCTGGCCTCAGTTTCCCAAACTGCAGAATAAAAATATTGACAATGTGCAGCCCTTTCCAGGGGGCACTGGGACTGATTTGATGTTTCTAAAGTGCTTGGAGGTCCTATGATAAGAGATATTCCAGAATGGCAACATCATTACCATGGAGATAAAAATGTTAAGCATGAGAATGTGTCTCAGTCACTCAGGGAAGCTTGGCAGGAGACTGTAGCTATAACATAAAGAATCAATAGACACCAAGGAAACTGAAAGTTTTGTTATACACCTTTACCCTGATATAACGCGACCTGATATAATATGAATTCGGATATAACACGGTAAAGCAGTGCTCGGGGGGGGGGGGAGGACTGCGCACTCCGGCGGATCAAAGCAAGTTCGATATAACGCAGTTTCACCTATAATGCAGTAAGATTTTTTTGGGCTCCCAAGGACAGCGTTATATCAGTGTAGAGGTGTACTTTAAACAAATGTGTGAAGGTTTGGGAATGCTCAGTGACCATGACCTGGGCCATGGCACCTTCAGCCTCTCCCTCACAGCTGTGTCAGGCTGCTTCCTGCTCATCACTGAACTGACACTCACAATTAGTTGGCCACTGCAAATCCAATATTTATGTGGCTAACAATGTGAACTGGTGCATAGTGAGTTCTGAAACCAGGGTGGGGGCCCCAATAGCCTCCTGATAACCCTTCTAAAGGGGGTGAGGGAGGCTAATAATTCCTTGCACTGGAACACAGGAGGGATTGTGGGGGATAACAGTCGTGTGTGTGGGGGGGGCTAATCCCAGCAGTGGGGGGCTAAAAATCCCCTGCATTGGAATGTGGGATTTGGAAGAGGGGGAGGGCTAATCCCTTGCCTCACAATGTGGAGGGGGCTAATAATCAACTGCATTGAGGTGTGAGGGGCTAAGAACATCCTGCCTCAGATCCTGGAGGGGTAATAACCACCTGCCTTGGAATGTATGTGTGGATGGAGGATCATTAATAATCCCCTGCCTTGGTGCCTGCAGGGAGTGTGTCCACACTTGCCTGTTTTAGGGAGTAGAATTAAAATATTACTCAGTAATAAAAAAAATTAAAATGCAATAAATTACAATGGAAACCCTTCCTCAGGCTCCACAGGACAATGCAAGCTGTTGAAAGTTGTGAAAACTGTGATCAAAATATTCCTAACTCCCCAAATTCTCCTATACTAGTCAAATGTGCCAGTTCTCCTAAAGGGCAGAACAATAAAACATATTGGGGGGCTTCTAGGCCAAGCCAGTATTTTTATCTCATGAGCAAAATAAATATGGGACTCATTCCAAAACCAACCCCCCCTCACTGTACATTAAATTCTCTCCAAAACACTTTGTCTGATTTGCCTTAAACCTTCCAAGAAACTCCCCCTGGGTGCTGTGAGATCCAAAAGAGCTATGCCTCCCACTGCCACACAGGGGCATTGCAGCTTCTTTAGAAAATTTCCCTGTAAGACACAATTGAGCCTTTACTGTAAATACATGAAACCAAGAGTTTCAGAAATGTTATGGCACCTAATTCAAATGTATACACTTAATGGAATCGCTCTCAGTGGTGGTAATTGTGGCTGCAGTTGACTTGCAAGAGATATAACTAATGATTTTTATTTGCAATTTCAAAACTAGCCAATGCAATCCAATGTCTATGATCAACTGTGTGTTTTTTGCACTTGGAAATGCACATACAATTTCCTGGATATTTAAGACCATGTTTGTAACTCCTGCACTGATATCCATAATCAGACAATCCAAGAGTGAGATGAAGATACTAAATGAAGGAGACACTTACCAGAAGGACCAGCCATAGTCCCATGAATGTGGTCTCCAATCTTCTGGTCCAAGGCTGACTGTCACTTGGAAAACTTGGGTGTACATCATATGAGCCACCATCCCCAAGAGACCTGGAAAGCAGGAATTGTAACAGGAACATCTTTCCGATCTTTTCTATTCTTCCTGAAGGAGCTTCCCCAACTCCAGCAGATGCTGAAAGCTCCTGCAGATAACCCTCTTGGTGCACCCTGCACCACTGCAGAAAAGGCAGCACATTGTGGGCAGAGGAAGGGAGCCATTCAGGTTTTGCTATTTTACAACACAGTCTGAATGGTACAGGAGTGCTGATGGTATAAAGGGAACCCTTTGAAGAGCTTGCCAACACATTAATGTTAACATCAACCTTGCTACTGTAAACCAGGTTTTCTCTGGTTACGCCGTTCAGCTTCTGCATGGTACCTGAATACTTCCATTGGTTGCTCATACAAATTGATATTTCCAAGAATCATATAAACATCCAGCCCCAAGTGTCCCTTGTGAGAAGTTGTTGTTGTTATATGTATTACCATATCACATAGGACAGCGGTTCTCAACCAGGGGTAGATATTCCCCTGGCGGTACACAGAGGTTTTCCAGGGCGTACATCAACTCATCTAGATATTTGCCTAGTTTTACAACAGGCTACATGAAAAGCACTAGCGAAGTCCATACAAACTAAACTTTCATACAGACAATGACTTGTTTATACTGCTCTCTCTATACTATACTCTGAAATATAAGTACCATATTTATATTTCAATTGATTTTATAATTATGGTAAAAATGAAAGTAAGCAATTTTTCAGTAATAGCATGCTATGACTTTTGTATTTTATGTCTGATTTTGTAAGCAAGTAATTTTTAAGTGATGTGAAACTTGGGGGTACACATGACAAATCAGACTCCTGAAAGGGGTACAGTAGTCTGGAAAGGTTGAGAGACACTGACCTAGTCATGGACCTGGACTCTATTGTGCTAGGTGCTGTAAAACACAGAGCAAAAAGACAGTCCTTGCCCCGAGGGACTTACAATGTAAGTATAAGACGAGACAACAGATGGGGGAGCACAAGTAAGGGTACGTCTATACTTACCCGCTGGTTCGGTGGCAAGCAATCTTCTGGGATCGATTTATCGCGTCTTGTCTAGACGTGATACATCGATCCCGGAAGTGCTTGCCGTCGACGCCGGTAATCCTGCTCTGTGAGAGGAGTAGGCGGAGTAGACGGGGGAGCCTAGCTGCCGCGTGTGGACCCGCGGTAAGTACCTTTAAGTTCGAACTAAGATACTTTGACTTCAGCTACATTATTCACATAGCTGAAGTTGCGTATCTTAGTTCGAACTGGGGGCTTAGTGTGGACCAGCCCTAAGCAATGAGACAGTATTAGTCAGCATGGTAAGCAGTGGTCTCTGCACACCAGCAGCCCAACCATTGTCAAGGTTTTTGGAGGCATCACAGCAAAGGATAATTTTGAGGTGGGATCTGAAGATGGATAATGAAGTAGCTTTGTGTACATTCATAAGGAGAATCTCCGAAGCATGGGAGAAAGCATTAAGGTGTTTGAAAATTTAGCAAGTGGGCAGTGGAGACTGGAATTGTGGGGCCACTGTAGGTGAGCATCAACAGCTCAAAAGCAAATGAAGTATGATAGGTAGTGTGAGGACTGACTAGGAAGTAGAGGACTGCTTTTGGGTCAGGAAGTAATTCATTAGTAAAGGGATGCAAATGCAGTGCACCATGTGCAGTATTTCAGAATGACTGATCATAACATGAAATTTATATATATGTGAAAAAAACCTCTTAACAGAAACAGTTCCAAATTGCATAAAGTTACACGCAATATAAAACGTCTCATGTTTTTTTGTAGAGGTCATTTGCTTGAAGACACTCAAGTACCAAGCACACACGTTGGCCATGAAGGGCTTGGGATTTCTGAGAAGATGACGATGTCATCTAAGTAGATCACTACGAACTGCTTCAGAACATTTCTAAAGATGTCGTTCACAAAGTGCTAGAATGTGGCTGGAGCGTTGGAAAGACTGAAGGACACAACAAGGTATTCAGAATGATCATACTGGATGTGAAATGTTGTCTTCCACTCACTGGCATCTAGGATACAGACTAGACTGTAAAACACCACAAAGATCAAGCTTGGTGAATACTTTAGCAGAGCCCACCCTCTCCAATAGTTCATTGTTCAAAGGTAAAGGGGATTCATTCTTGAGAGTAATGTTGTTCATCGCTCGACAGCCTACACAAAGATGTGAAGAGCTGTATTCTTTTTGACAAACAGAACTGGAACCTCTGTGGTCGATTGTTGCTGGATGGTTAAATTTTTTTGCTAGGTCCTCATTGAGGTATTCCCATAGGGCATGGAGTTCTGGCTCTAACAAGGTATAAAACCAGTGGAATTTTGGCCCCTGTCTGAAGATCAATGGAGCAATAATAAGACCTATGCAGGGGTAGGACATCAGCATTTTTTAAAATCAAATATGTAAGCAAAATCTTAATAGTGAGCTGTTACTCCTTGAATTTGCTGGACACAGAAGGTGGTGGACTTCTCCATGCTGTTTCTTATCCCTGCTGCCTGACTCTGCAAGACACCATTGCTGGCAATAGCCTGACTTGAACCATACCTTTTGCATCTTCCAGGAGATATTTGGATCATGGACCAAGAGGCAGGGGATGCCAAGTGTGATGGGGAAGTGAGGTGAGTTAATAAAGTTAAATTTCAGGGTTTCTTGGTGGTCTTGTATTTTGACCCAAAGGGGCACGTATTAGTAGGTGATGGGACTTGAGGATAGCATGCTCCCATCAATCAATTTCTCTAAGTGTGGGGCAAGCTTTCTTTGTACTGGAAGTTGGGTAGCCTTAGCAAACCCAGTGTACATTGAATTACTAGAGGCTCCAGAATCCACAAGTGCAAGTTGGGTGCAGCTCACCTTAGGTGTGGAAGGGATGCAGAGACAGAACAAGACTTACAAGTGGGGATGGCAGTGATCCACAGCTGTTAAGATGCATGTTGGCAGAAGAAGGGATCAGTTTGGGGAACCTGATTCCATGATTACGTCCAGCTACAACCCCCTTAATGGGGGTGGACCTGGTTGTTTCCTGGATCTGGCACAGGTGTGGATTCAAGGGTGTAGTCAATGGTGAAGTGACCTGCCCTCCACAGTACAAGCAAAGGCCATTCCATCACCAATACTCTTTCTCCAAGACAACGAGATGTCTTTTCATTATGGGCTCTGTCCCTGGGGCTGCATCTGGGGGCAGTCAGAATGGGACTGCACCTAGACTTGGGTTGAATGTATACTCTTTTTTTCATGGCACCATTTGAACAGTCAACTGAACTATACTTACAGATTGACAGTATGAGTTCAGCACTGTGTATGCGTTGAGTGGGGGGTACCCCAAAGCTCAAGATCAAACTATTGATGAGATGTGGGTCAAAATGGACTCAGTCTGAGTTTTGCCCAGGGACCCATGGTTCCCACTAAATCCTTGAGGGACCCAAATAGATAACAATATTTAAGAAATTGTACCTTTTTTTTTTTACACAGTGAATGGGCCAATACAGAAAAATTAAAGGGTTTCCATTCCCACTATTTTATGTGCTTTAAAGCCTAGTTCTTGTAAATGCTCTAAAATCCAAATGGTTAATCAGATTGCTTTGAAATTTGGTGTGCCTCCTGGGCTGCATGGTAGTGTTAGGGGTCCCAGTTTGATGTCATTTGATGCCTGGGGATCCCTCCTGAAACCAGTTTCCTTCTGTTGCATTGAACTGCTAAGCTGAGAGACACTAACCATTGGATGAATCACACCTCAGTGAGCTTGATGAATCTGCGCTCACCCTTGATGGGTTTGAACCCACCTTTCAGTTACCATAACTACTGATAAATTAATCACAAACCCCAACCTAAGACAAAAGGAGTGACTGGAGATTGGCTACAATTTGTGAGTCATGGGTAGCTGTTTGTTTTGGGGGGCATGTAATCAAAGTGGCAAGAGTGAAATGCCTGCAACCTGCATAGAAACTATTTAAAAACACTAATAGAGACTCAAATTAAATGTATACCCCAACTTAAAAAAAAAATAGTAAGAGGACCAAAAATGCCACCATGGCAAAACAACAGAGTAAAAGAGGAGGTTAGAGGCAAAAAGGCATCTTTTTGAAAATAGGATTTGACTTCCAACTCAGGAAAATAGAATGGAGCATTACCACTAGTAAGTCAAGTGTAAAAGTATAATTAATTAGGCAGGTCAAAGAATTTGAAGAGCAACTAGCAAAAGGCACAAAAACTAACAGCAAAAAAGTATTTAAGTACATTGATTGTTTGGCAGGCTTCCTGCTTCAAAATGAGCCACTGGAGGACGATCAAGGTGCTAAGGAGCACTAAAAGAAGACAAAGCCATTGCAGAGAAGCTAAATTAATTCTTTGCATCAGTCTTCACTACAGTGGCTGTGAGGGAGATTTCCACACCTGAGCCATTCTTTTTGGGTGACTAATCTAAGGACCTGTCCCAGATTGAGGTGTCAGTAGAAGAGGTTTTGGAACAAATACATAAATTAAACGGTAATACGTCATCCGAGCCAGATGGTATTTACCCAAGAGTTCTGAAGGAACTCAAATATGAAATTGCACAACTACTGACTGTGATATGTAACCTATTGCTTAAATCAGTCTCTGTACCAGATGACAGGAGGATAGGTAATGGGGAGATTTTTTAAAAAAGGCTCCAGAGGCAATCCTGGCAATTACAGTCCAGGAAACTTAACTTCAGTAATGGGAAAATTGAAACTGTAGTAAAGAACAGAATAATCACCCACACATGCAGAGGTGGAGCCCCCCCCTTAGGGGAGGCTAGCTCCCAGCTCCACCCCTTCCACCCACACCCTTTCTGCCAGAGCCCCAAGACCCCCTCCCCCGCGGCCAGAGCCATGAGTCCCTCTCCCCTGCCCTGCCTGGAGGAGTACCAAGTGGCGCCCCCTAAGCCAGAGGAGCCCCAGGCCAGCTGGAGCCCTGAGTGCCTGCACCTCCTCCCCCTCGGCAACCTTACCTGGGACTCCTCTGGCTAACCCTCCTGGATTGGCTGGGAGTTTCCCAGCATCAATCTCCTGGTGGCTAAAAGTCCAGTGGGCAGCACAGCGGGGCTAAGGCAAGCTCCCTACCTGCCCTGGCTCCACATGAGTCCTGGAAGCAGCCGGTATGTCCCTGCAGCTCCTAGGCACAGGGGTAGGCAGGGGGTCTCTGCGCGCTGCTCCCGCCCCAGCACTGACTCCACAGCTCCCATTGGCCAGGAACCACAGTCAATGGGAGCTGTGGGGGTGGTACCTGCAGGCAGGGGCAGTGCGCAGAGCCACTTGGCCACCCTTGAGCCTAGGAGCTGGACATGCCAGTCGCTTCCGGGAGCTGCCCGAGGTAAGCGCTGCCCAGTTGGTGCCCACACCCCTCACCACCTCCTGCACCCCAACCCCCTTCCCCAGCCCTGAGCCCCCTCCCGCACCCAAACTCCCTCTCAAAGTCCATACCCTGCACCCCCTCTTGCACTGCAACCCCCTGCCTGAGGTTCAGCCCAGAGCCCTCTCCCACACTCTGAACCCCTGGGCCCAAGCCTAGAGCTCACACCCCAACCCGCTGCCCCAGCCCAGTGAAAGGGAGTGTGTGTGGGGGGGACAGCAAGTGACAAAGGGAGGGGGGATGGAGTGAGCAGGGGGTGGGGCCTTGGAGAAGGGGCCGTCCAGGGATGTTGCCTCAGGGAGTGGGCGGGGAGGGGAGGGGCAGGGCAAGGGTGTTCAGGTTTGTGTGATTAGACAGGTGACAACCCTAGTCCCAGTCCAGCCAAAGCCCCCATCCACCTGCCCAGAGGTGCCCCAGGCCAGCCACAGCCATGCCGCACCTCCCATCCCCTCCTCTCCCCAGACCCCAGACGTTGTGGGGAGAAGCCTCTCACTCTCCTCTGAAGAAGCTTTTGATATGCCCCATGCAGGTTCCAGGGCGGCTGGGCAGCAGTATTTGCTACTCAACTTCCTGGGTTCATGAGTAATCTCTCTGGAGTCCAGGGAGATTACTGATGAACCCGGGAAGCTCACTAGCACGTACCGACTCCTCAGCCACCCCAGAACCTGAATGGGGCATAATAAAGCAAAAACTTCCTCCCAAACCCCTCACCGGGGAGGTCTGGCGGCAGCAGTTTCCAGGGGGTTAAAGGACAAGGGTGATCCAGTGGATATAATGTACTTGGACTTCCAGAAAGCCTTTGATGAGGTCCCTCATTAAAGGCGCTTAAGCAAAGTAAGCAATCATGGGATAAGAAGGAAGGTCTGCTCATGGATCTGTAACTGGTTAAAAGACAGGAAATAAAGGGTAGGAATAAAAGGACAGTTTTCACAGAGGAAAGAAGTAAATGTGGGGGGGGAGCGGCCAAGGATCAGTCCCGGGACCTCTGCTGTTCAACATATTCATAAATGAACTGGGAAAAGGGGTAAACCGTGCAGTGGCAAAGTTTGCAGATGATACAAAATTACTCACGATAGTCAAGTACAAAGCTGACTGTGAAGAGCTACAAAGGGATCTCACAAAACTGGATGAATGGGCAACATAATGGCAGATGAAATTCAATGTTGATAAATGCAAAGTAATGCACATTGGGAAAACATAATCCCAAATGATAGCTAATTTGGATTCCATTATTTTGTTACCACTCAAGAAAGATCTTAGAGACATTGCGGATAGTTCAGTGAAAACATCCACTCAATGTGCAGTGGCAGTCAAAAAAGCGAATAGAATGGTAGGAACCATTAGGAAAGGGATGGGTAATAGTGTTGTAAATATCACAATGCCACTATAGAAATCCATGCTACGTCCACACCTTGAATACAGTGCACAGTTCTGGTCGCCCCATCTCAAAAAAGATATCTTAGACTTGGAAAAAGTACAGAGAAGAGCAACAAAAATACTTAGGGGTATGGAACAGCTTCTGTATGAGGAGAGATTTAAAAGATTGGAACTGTTCATCTTGGAAAAGAGATGACTAAGGAGGGATATGATAGAGGTCTATAAAATCATGATTGGTGTAGAGAAAGTGCAAAAGAAAGTGTTATTTGTCTCTTCACATAACACCAGAACCAGGAGTCATCCAATGAAATCAATAGGCAGCAGGTTTAAAACAAAAGGAAGTACTTCTTCACACAATACAAGGTCGCCCAGTGGAACTCATTGCCAGGGGATGTTGTGAAGGCCAAAAATGTAACTGGGTTAAAAAAAGAATGAAGATAAGTCCATTAAAGGTTAGTAGCCAAGATGGTCAGGAAAGCCACCCCATGCTCTGGTGTCCTTAAGTCTCTGACTGATCCATCCCGTCATCCAGTCCCAGCATCTGGCAATCTATAATTGTCCTGTTTTGTTCATTCCCTATGAAGCATCGGACATTGGCCACTGTCAGAAGACAGGCCACTGGGCTAGATGGTCCATTGGTCTGACCTAGTATGGACATTCATATGCTATGTTCTTAAAGCATTTGGGGGTGGGGGTGGAAATTAGACATGTGAATGCCTGGGAGGGCAGGCTTATTAGGGGTGGAGGAGTGGAGAAGAGGGGCTTGGGGATGCAGTGTGGGAAAGGGGGATAAATGTTGATGGATAGTAAGGGAGGTGAGAGAGGTTGGGAACTAAGGGTCGGGAGGCCTGGCACTCAACAGCTGGGTCAGTGCACCCCACCCCTATGAATGCCACAGCTCTGACAGTGCACCCCAAGCCCTTTGCACTCCCCAGCTCTGCTAGTACACTCCTTGCACCCCACAGCTCTTCCAGTGCTTCCCAACCCCCCTGCACCCCACAGCTCTTCCAGTGCTTCCCAACCCCCCTGCACCCCACAGCTCTTCCAGTGCTTTCCAACCCCCCCTGCATCCCACAGCACTTCCAGTGCTCCCAAACCGCCCTACACTCCCAGCCCTGTCAGTGCAGACTGGGGGTTCGGGTGAGGAAGGCATGTGGAGTACGGGAGAGGAGAGGTGGGACAGTGGGAAGGGGCCATTGCGGGCTAGTAGGCGCCGGCAGCAGGCAAAGAGCCCTCCCCCTCCCCTGACCCGACCCTAGGAGCCAGAGGGACCTGCCGGATGCTTCCCAGGAGCCGCCCCAGGTAAGCACCGCCGGGACTCCCCACCTAGCCCCCCGGCAGGTCCTTCTGGCTGTTAGGGTCGGGTTGGGTTGGGAGGGGCAGAGGGCTCTCTGTGCGCTGCCGGTGCCTGCAAGCCTGGCTCTGGGAGCTCCCATTGGTGCTTTTCCTGGCCACTGGGAGCCACGGAGCTCGTGCTTGTGGCGGGTGCAGCACGTGGAGACCCCTCGGCTGCCCCTGATCCTAGGAGCCAGGGGGATCTACGGCAGGAGGGGTGAGTAGGCGGGCAGGGGGGTGAAAAGGCCAGTGGCGGGCAGTGGGGGTTGAAGAGGCGAGCAGCGAGGAAGGCAGCAGCAGGCGGGAGGGTGAGGAGGTGGGCAGCGGGCCAGCAGTGGGCAGGGGGGTGAAAAGGCCAGTGGTGGGCAGCCGGGGTTGAAGAGGCGAGCGGTGAGGAAGGCGGCAGCGGGTGGGTGGCTGGGCGGGGATGAGGAGGCAAGAAGCAGCGAGCCAGCAGCAGGCAGGGGTTCTCGGGGCGGGCATGGGGGTTTCTGGCAGGTGGGAGGAGGCGAGTGGTGGGTGGGGGACTGAGGAGGGACACAGCAAGCCAGCGGCGGGCCAGGGGGTGAGGAGGGGTGTGGTGGCAGGGCTGAGTGGGGAGGGGGCAGGACCTGGGGCAGAATGGGGGTGGAGCGGGGGAGGAGCGGGGGTGGACTGTGCGCGGGGCCGACCCCCCCCTATCCCCCTCATGGAGTGTCCTTTTTTGTGGATGTTCAAATATGGTAACCCTACAATAAAGAAAAAAATTGTGCAAGGGTTTCTATGCAGCCACCTTATGGTTGCCTGGGTAGTTTGTGGGAACAGGGCCGGCGCAACCCATTAGGCAACATAGGTGGTCACCTAGGGCACTAACATTTGTGGGGCAGTGACCATGGTGACCGAATCTTCGGCCGCCCCGGTTGTCGTCAGTATTTCGGGGGCGGGACCTTCCGCCGCCTAGGGCGGCAAAAAAGCAGGCGGCACTCCTGTGTGGGAATGTGTCAAAGCCAGTGCCCCTGGTGAACACCCCACCCCTGATGTTTCTAGTGTGAACTTTTGGTACATCTGATCAATAAGATTTAAAAACTCGCGTTGCTTGCTACAAGTTGTCTCTGTTATAATAGAGCATGCTTTTGTTTTATGGGGATGCTTGATGTGAACACAGCAGAGTTGTCAGCAGCCAGTCTCACCAATTTTTTTGTTATAGTGATTGGGGGGGGAGCTGGAGATTGAGAATTTGGGGAGGGGACAGAGACAGGGAAAGGGGTTGTGGCTGCAGAGCAGTTGCTCAATGAGGATTGGTGGTAAGCACAGGGTCGGCTCTGGCTTTTTTGCCGCCCCAGGCAAAAAAGCCTCCTGCCACCCCCCGCTCCACCCGCTGGCGGGGAGCGCGGCAGGGGAGGGTGCCGAGCCCGGCTGCGGGCCCGCTCTCCCCAACCGGCCAGAGAGCCGGGGGAGGGCGGCTTCGCTCTTCCCGGCCGGCCGGAGCGCCAGGGGAGGGCAGCAAGCCCGGCCGGGGCCCCGCTCTTCCCAACCGGCCGGAGCGCCGGGGGGAGGGCGGCGAGCCCGGCCGGGGCCCCGCTCTTCCCGACCGTCCGGAGCGCCGGGGGGAGGGCGGAGAGCCCGGCCGGGGCCCCGCTCTCCCCGACCGGCCGGAGTGCCAGGGGGAGGGCGGCGAGCCCGGCTGCGGCCCCGCTCTCCCCGGGTGAGTGCCACCCTCCTCCAGGTGCCGCCCCAAGCACATGCTTGGAGGGCTAGTGCCTGGAGCCGGGCCTGGGTAAGCAAGCCGTGGATTGTATTTTACTAGCCTTGGGGATGGGGGCAAGTGGCTTGTAGCAGGGTGGACACCTGCTCCTGCCTGGAAGGGCCTGAGATAGCCCAGGGAGTAGGCAGTGTGAAGGCTGAGCTGATTAGGGGAAGTGGCTGCAGCTGGGGCACGCCCCAAACAGCCTCAGCAGGCCGTATAAAGGCTGGGAGCCAGGAGCTCAGGCCAGAGTCTCTCTCTGCCTTCAGAGAGAGAAGGGCCTGGCTGCAGGGAGCGAGACAGGATACCTGTAGTGGAGCAGGGCTGGGGAAAGGCTGGGGAGCTCCAGCCTGGATAGCCCCAGGCTGCGGCCTGGTAGTAGGCCAAGGGGTACTGGGGGTTGCAGTGGGCAGCCCAGGGCTAGGCCAAGGCAGCAGGTCCAAACCTCCCTTGCCAGTGATGAGTGGCCTATACTGCAGTCTGCCCCAGGGAGCGGGGGCTAGTTGGTGACTGGCAGTGGCCTAGTGCTGAGGCAAGGTGGGGCTAGTGGGTGGGGGAGACCCAGATCTGTGGGGTACTGCCAGGGGGCAGTGACCCAGAGCAAGGGGCACCAGGGGTCCTGGGAGGGACACAGGGGCCAGAAGTAGGGACAAGGTGGATCACTGGCCTACAGAGGGCGCTCCAGAAGCTGGATGAGCTGATTCCCCAGAGTAACCAGTAGGGGGCGCTGCAGGGGTGAGTCTGTACCCTTACATGGCTACTTCCTGATCTTGGGGCAGATTAATGAGCGGGTTCCAAAGACACATAGCATGGAGGTTTGGAAATGACAGCGCCGGCATCTTTACTACTGAGGGAAAAGAAATATGTGCACTGCTAGATTTGCTAAAGGGTGGATTCCAGAAGATGGAACTTTCTCTTTGCTATCACAGTAGCAACAAGGAAGTTAATGTTGTAATTCTCCCCCTTCACAGTGAAACAGCTGTGAAATTCACTTGTCTACTGCCTAGCACAAACTGGAGTGCTGCTGAGTTCATTGTGGCCATTAGTGAGAGAGAGCGGACGGCTTGCTGTCCTGCACTCTTGTATCTTCTTGGTTTTCATTTGTATGGCCCCACACATACAGGCTGTGTGAGAGGGAATCACACACAGGGTCAGATGCCATGTTTCAAGAGTGTTTGGCCATCCTCACCCTTCTGAGATACTCCATCAAATTCTGTCCTAGTGCAAGAGTCACAGTTTAGGGCTCCAGCAAGTTCAGGAGTCAGAGAGCTGGCAGGGAAGCAAAGCACATTAGGGATATACCAGGGACCCATGCTGTCCTCAGACCCTCACTTTCACTCTATGTCTAGAATGCATGGTTGGGAACAAAATGGGTCTGTCTACACTGCAGCTGGGAGCATGCCTCCTAGCCTGGGCAGACAGACTCATGCTAGCTCTGCTCAAGCTAGCACACTAAAAATAGCAGTGTGGCCATTGCAGCATAGGAATTGGCATAGCTTAGCTGCCCAAGTGCAATCCTGGCTGACCCCCAAGCTCAGGTGGCTAGCCCATGCCGCAGCTTGTGCTGCAACATCCACGCTATTCATTTTAGCATGCTAGCACAAACAGAGCTGGTGTGCATCAATCTACTCGGGTTGGGATGTACAGTCCCAGACTAAGCCTAACACGGTTTAGTCTGCTAGAATCTGCAGCCAGCCTGAGACAATAGATCTGAGAGGTGTGAACTTCCCCATTCACGTCCATGGAGTTGTTCCTGAGCTGTCCTTTGGTAACACCAAGTCTTCTTCACCCATTGTGGATACTAGAATGCCTCTCACTCTTAATTCTCCTAATGCATCAGCTAGACCCCTTTCCTTTTTCCTGCACCCTCTAGCCCTCCTCCCTTCTTTAACGTGAAGATTAAAAAGGGATTTTCAAAACACACCTTCTCGTTTTCCTATTTGGTGACCAGGAGGGTGATGCTGAGAGAGGAGGTTCATAGATGACACAGTCAGGGCAGTGTCGGTGGCGTAGGAAGATTAACGAGCGTGCTATCACTTTGGATTTAGCTCCAGGTATTTTCAGTTCTCCAGGGCTATAGGCAGCACTACTGTGCTGACCCTTTCCCAAAGCTCTAATGAAACCTGGCGAGCTGCACATGGCTGAGAGGAGCCCGGCAGTCCTGTGTTCTCAACCTTTCAAAGTTTCAGAATCTCACTTCGTTGGATGTCCCAGGCGGACTGAGGAGTGGAAAGGTCCCTTACCTGACAGCACAGTGAAGACAGCAGCAAAGGCATTTAGCTTGAGCCCATCTATCACATTACTCGAATGGAAGAGCTCTAGGCACATGAGGCTGAACCCAACGACTAACAGCGTGATGTACAACACTTCAGACACGACCGATAGCCACAGGACACCTGCAACACAGGAGAGAAACAACCAGAGGCTGCTTTTAGTTACCTTTGACACAGTCCAAAATTGACAAAAGCACAGCGATGAGGGCAGGAATATGTAGCGCTGACTCCTGCCATTTAAATGGGGCAGAGAAAACGCTTGAGGGAAAGCAAACGTGGCAGTGAAGGGGGCTGGGTTTGGGACACAGGCACCCTCGTCTCAATTTTCAGCTGAGCTCTGCTAATGACTCTATGTGATCCTAAGCAAGTCATTGAATCCCTGTGTCTGAGTTCTCCAGCTGTAAAATAGACGTGATATAATAATTAATAATCCCCACCATAGCTGGGTGCTGCTGGGAATAAAGTTTGGGAAGTGCCAGGGACTGGATGTGAAAATGGACAGATAAAAGGGCTTGATGTGCCTCGAGGGTAAGTGCTGAGCTGTTCTGAAACAGAAAGATTTAGTTAGGAGAGGTCAGAGAAGCTCCAGGGCTCACGCTCTCCTAAGAATGTGAATGGCGGAAGCAGCAGGCACTGACTGTTCAGAGAGACAGTTGGTAGGGCGCTAGAACTGTGCAGTTAGTGCCCACTATGTGTGTATTTGAGTTGGACAGCTGTGTGCAATTGCCTTGTCCCACTACATAGCACAAACTGGAGTTCATTGTGGCGATGGGTGAGAGGGAACGGCTTGCTGTCCTGCACTGTGGTATCTTCTTGGTTTTCATATGCATGGTCCCTCGGGGATGGGCTGTGTGAGGTAGAGTCTCAGCTCAAAGGCCACAATTCAAATTCCCATTCTTCGCAACATCTCCAACATCTGAGTGGTGCTTATGTCACTCTTTTCCATCTGAAGATGCACATTTCTTTGGAAAGGATGGCCATTCTCCAATCAGTCCCAGTATGAAGCAGAAACACTGGAAAACTACCATTCTTGGATGGATGGATGGATTTGAAAAGAAACACCCTTTATACCTTTTCTGGAGCACCATTGCAGGATGGTGGGGGTGATCACCATGCCTACATTAGTGGCACAGCATCAGACAACTCCAGAGAGACTTGTACTGACTCAGTGCTGTGTTGGCAACTTGATTCAAGCATCAGTTGACTGTCAGGTCTTTCTACTGCATGGATCCATGAGAGCAAAATGCACTGGTACCAGCCATCACACACTAGTTTAATTTCCTAGTGCAGTGGAATTAATGAGAAATATAGCATGAACATCATATCTTGAAGGTGACATTGGAGATGCAGAGGCAGTAGTGCTTAAAAAGTGCATTAAAAAGTTAAGTGACATGAGTCTGAATTGGAAGCACTCTAAAAGAAGGGGGGTCACAGGTGCCTGAACAATGGCCCTGCCCCCCAAGCCTCCGCCTTCATGCTGTCTCTTTCCCCGAGGCCCTGCTCCAGCGCCACGTCTTCCCCCATCCCCTCCATGACCCCATCCCCACTAGCTCTTCTCCACTCCCTATCCCATGTCACTTGCCCTTATGGCTTGTAAAAAGTGGGAGGGCCATGGCCCCATGCCCCCCCTTGTTCTAGCACCCTGCTGGCAAAAAGAACATAAGCGCAGCAAAACCTCCTGGTACCAACGTCTTTGGTAGGTATAAAAGGCCAAAGGTTGGGAAAACCAATGAGAAAGCACTGGTAAGGATTAAAAATGGAGTGAATACCATGGTACTCTCTCTGTCCTGACCATTTTTGCCTTTAATATGTTCTTTCCAAATTTCTAGGCAAAGCTGCATTTAGAAAAGTCCATTTTAAGAAGCAGGTGGATGGGTACCAATTGCAGTAAGGCAATCCCTCTGAATGCGGTTATGCAGTTGGGGGGAGGCAAGAAAGACTATGTGCAGGGCACCTTTTCTAGCCTCCTCCCCATGTGGGGTGAGCAGAGCAGGTCCTAAAAAGGGCAGCTCAGTCAGACACAGCTGCTGAGTTGCACTCCTGCCTCTGTCCAAATGCAAAAACGACCGTCTAACAGCTGCCATCTGAGTGCTGGACTTGGACTTATGTGCATGAGTTCTTTTAGCGTGGAGATGCCAGTGGCCACATGGTGCTTGACAGGATGAAGCTCTTAATCCAACGGCAAGGGAACCAAGAAGATTGGAGAACGCCATCCTGCTGCAGCCTTCGTCCACCTCCACAGCCGTTGAGAGAAATCACTGCTGTTGAGGACTTGGGGTGGGGTGGGGTGGATTGCTGTTCGTCTGGAACCTCACCTTTGACCTTGCTTCCTTGGGTGACCCTACAGGGAGTGCAAGACTCCCGATAGCATCGCTCTCGGAATCATGGGAACGCTCAAGCTGCTCCACCATCTCAAGGTTATGATCCACTGGGGCAGGTTAGGATAACATAGGTATACTGAATTATGATATTGGAAATATAAAGATGAATTGCTAAATGGTAAAAAGGGCTTTGTTACTTTAATAGTTTATAGTTATGGATAGTGAATAAGTTTGAATGAGGTAACACTTATGCCACGGCCTTGACTTGGGTGGTGTTTTGCCAATTTTTTTCTCACATGGACTGGCTTAGATAATGCTTACTGCTGACAGCGATGTTTTGTTATGCTGCAAATTTTAGATAAATGTAAAGCTAACTTTCCTTTTGTGTATTTCTTATACTAGTTAAAAGTCCCTTTACTGGGAAAGCCCAAGAACAAAAAGATGTGAAAACATAAGGATGTGCAAATAGTGAAAACAGCAAATGTTGTGTAAATTGAAGCTTGTCCATGCAGGTTGTATGGGCTACATAGGAGAGTTCTTAATGCTGATTGGAAAAAAGTTAAAGATTTTGTAATGTAGAAATTTATAAGAAGACAAGAGAAGTGGGGGCCCAAGTTGGAGAAATACCAGACCAGAAACTGAAGGAATGAGACTGAAGGACCAGACCAGGGATCAGAGGCTGCGACAATCATCATGAAGTATAGAAGAGCTTCCCAGAACCCCACTGCTGAGTAACTTGGGCTCCTGCCTCTTCCATATTATCTGTTTATTGTCTGGCATAAATACACATTCAGAAAGTGGCAATTCTATCTGAAAATTTTATAAATAGCCTAAATTGGGTGGACTTGTGACTCAGTTTCCCACCTTATACTCCCAACACTTATACTGATAGATTCAAGAAGTTTCATCTATTTAGCTTAACAAAGAGAAGGTTAAGGGGTGACTTCGTTACAGTCTGTAAGCACCTACATGGGGAACAAATATTTGATAATGGGTTTGTCAATCTAGCAGAAAAAGGTGTAACATCATTCAGTGGATGGAAGTTGAAACTAAACAAATTCAGACTGGAAATAAGGTGTAAATTTTTACGTGAGACTAATTAGCCACTGGGACAACTTACCAAGGGCCATCATGGATTCTCCATCACCGACAATTTTAAATCAAGAGTGTCTGTTTTTCTAAAAGATCTGTTCTAGGCATTATTTTGTGGCAGTTCTCTGGCCTGTGTTATACAGGAAGTCAGACTAGATGACCACAACGGTCCCTTCTGGCCTTGGAACCTATGGATCTATGACTCTAGGTATATATGAGCAGAGGAATCACACCCTGGCTCATAGTGTAGATGTAGCCTATACGGCATGTTTTCAAATTCTTAAACATTCTCGTGGCTCTTCTCTGAACCCTCTCCAATTAATCTGCATTCTTGCTGAATTGTGGATGCCAGAGCTGAACCAAGTATTCCAGTAGTGGTCACAGTAGTGCCAAATACAGAAGTAATATAACCTACCTACATTCATGGATCCAATTAGCCCTTTTCAATATAGCATCACACTGGTAGCTCTTGTTCCGCTGATTACTCACCATGACCCTGCCCCCACACACACATCTTTTTCACTGCTTCCCAGGATAGTCCCCGTTCTTTGTTCTTAGATATCTAACTTTACATTTGGCCATATTAAAATGCATATTGTTTGCTTGCACCCAGCTTACTAAGTGATCCAGATTGCTCTGTATCAGTGACTTGTCCTCTTCATTATTTACCACTCCCCCAATCTTTGGGTCTTCTGCAAACGTTATCAGTGATAATCTTAGGTTTTCTTCCAGGTCACTGATAAAAATACTAAATAGCTTCTCTGGGCTTGCTAGTCCTTGTGACTCTGGTCTCGCTAGCCATCATTGTCCTGCTTCTTCATGTTTGCCCACTATATTGTTTAGTCTTTGGGATTTCCTCTGAGCTCACCAGCTCCTCCCACCCCCAAGCTCATCCAGTGCATTTTCTGTTGCCTGGATAGATAATGGGGAAGGAAAGAAACCATCATGCTGTCTGGAGTTGCTCACGACCATGAATGCCTGCCTCAGGACAGACTGTCAGAAAACAGGACAAACACTCCAGACTGGTGGTGTGGTTGATAATTAGATTTTACCAAGCCAGTAACAAATGTGAATTCCTGGATCACTATAACAGTCTTACCATGGAATCACAGACAGTCCCCTTGGAGTCTCCAATCTATCTTACCATCCAGACAAACTGGACTTCATAATAAAAGGTCACTTACACCAAAAATCACCACATCAGGTTCTCCCAGTCCCAAGAGACCAGTCACATAACCCAGATCAATTAGTACTCCAGATCTTACAGCAAAGGCAGTGCTGGCATTGGCAGCCAATTCTATAGTAAACTAACTAAAGGTTTATTAGCTAAGAAAAGGAAATCAGAGTTATTGAGGGACTAAAGCAGGTAAAATATATGAACAGGTGAGTAACAGTCTATAATTCCAAATAGTAGCAGAGATGTAGTAATCTGCCAGTTTCCCAAAAGTCTCTCAGGGCTACCCAGAATAACTCTGGGGATCTCCATATTCTTGTTCAGTTGTTCTGCCCTGTTAGAATCCAAACAGTCCAAAGATAAAGGATCTTTCCCTGAATCAATACTTATAGCTTCTTCTCACCGAAGACAGGCTGACAGTATCACTACCCATGCGGGCTTTTCCTTTGATGGCAGAGAGTGACAAATGCATTTTGAGTCTTTGACCTCCGATCATCACACACAATGACCACTTGCTTTAAAATTAGCACTTTTCTGTTGAAGTTCTTCATTTGCATTTCACACGGCTTCTTTCTCATTTGACTGCTCATTTGATGGGTTATTTAGTTGTGAGGTATACACAACGTAAGTATTTGCGACTACATTATAATGGGATGCAGATACATGAAAACAATGCAAGTAACATCTCACTTGTTTTCATGAAGATTAAACACCAAAAACACTCTTATACATTTACCAATTACTTTGAGCTATACTAATACACAAGTGAATTGACCTGGAGCTTCAGCATGAGCTGGCACCTGGTCTGCCAGCGTCCCAGCTCATCTGATTTTGACAGTCCTTCGGTATGGGTGGGATGGTGGGGATAGGAAGGGAATGATTCACATGCCTGGGTTCACAATTTCAGAGCAAACATTCTCAAAGTTATAAAGTAAAACGTACCTATTTTCTTACAGCATGGAATACCGACATTACAAGTGAGATTAATGCATGCAGTAATTTGCAAGCATTTCATAGAGTCGAAATACATTCTTATAAGATTAATACCTATTTGGAGCAAAACTAACACACAGGTGAACTGGTCTGGTCTCTAGCTATGAGTCTGTCAGTTCTTAGCTAATGCCTGGGACCTGGGCGAGAGCTGGCATCTGGCCTGCCAGCGTCACAGTAACTATACAAGTGTATTAAGTTGGAGGAGGAGTTGGGATGCTTTGTGTCTCCTTTGTGAAAAGGCATTAAGCCCCATTCAGGCTTAAAATAAGGGCATGATGGCCAAGTGAGCACGCCTGCTTTCTCGTTCAATTTCACCATTCAGATAGTTTTAGTGCTCTTTTTTTGCTTGTATGTTTTAGGCTCCCAGATTGGAATTGTGTGCCACAAATACTTGGTGTGATCAATAAGAAATGCTGAAAGAAATAAACATTGAGCATACCGTCGTGGCTGGCACAGTTTTCCAGCTCTGCACTCCCAGCACTGAGCATTCAGCCCATCTGTTGGGTAGTGTAATCTGATTATGTCAGACCATCTGCCTGATCACTTTGTGCTTCTGTGTAGAAAGCTGGGATGAGAGAAATAGATCAAGAAGCTGTGAGAGACTTCCTCACAAATTCTTCATGTTGCCTGGGATGCTGGCAGACCAAGTGCCAGCTCATGGCAAAGCTGAACACTAATAAACACATACCTGGAATTAATCTGCCTCACTTGTGTGTTAGCATTGTTAAAATAGTAGTATTAGAATCATAAAAATATGTTTAGTTTTTTTGATTGTTGTAGTTAGATTAATGCAGGCAGCAAGTTACAAATATTCAATATTTAATGCAGGCAGCAACTTACAAATATTCAATATTGAATATTTGTAAGTTGCTGCCTGCATTAATCTAATAACATCTGTATCCCATCTTGTAAAGTAATATTAGAGGGTTGTATTGTAAGCCTCTGTGACTGTGTAAATCATCAGGTAGGGGGCTAGCCATTAACTAGTGTAAAGTGCTGATTTCCAATAGAAGGTGTTACGTCCTGTCCAACAGGCAAGGTCCATCAACACCAGATTGACTATTGTGGAACATGAAATAGGACCAAAGATATTTGCTGTTTTGCTCTCTCTTTCTCTCCCCCCCAACCCCCCGTGAAGATCCCATCAGCTGAGTTTGCAGCTCAGAGCATATGGCAAGAGGGGGTTAAAAACCCCAAACAAAAGGAACTAGGGCTCTCTCTGCTGCTTGGACTCCAGTGGGCGAGGTTTTTCTAAGCATTGACAAGAGATCCCCAGCTGCTTAGCATAGGTAGCCCTAAAGGACAGCTAGAGTTTACAGATTATAGAAGCTTCTATTTCCTTTTGAAATTTAAGATTGTAACTCATTTGTGTACTTATGTTCACCTGCATTAACGTTGTAAATAATTTCCTTTCCTATGATTTATTATTATAGGATTGACTACAGGGGTTGTCTTTGGTGTGAGATCTGAGGTGCAATTGACCTGGGGTAAGTGACTGGTCCTTTGGGACAGGAAGTAACCTGAATATTGCTGTGGTGCTTGGTATAAGGGACCATCTATCACATAAGTAGGCTCACCTGGGTGGCAAAATAGATTGGAGTACCCAAGGGGACTGTGTGTGACTCCAGGTATAGTGCCTGACTGTTTACATTTGATTAATTGGTTGGTGAAATCTAAATAGAAGTCACAGCCAATGTGGGGTTTGTGCCGTGGTTCTGAACAGTCTGCCCTGCGCTTGGTACCCATGCTCCTGAGCCACTGCAGGGCAGTGTTACTCTGCCAAAACCCAGCAGAGGCACCTACAATTCTGAAATGTCATTAGACACTCAGCAGAAGGGATAGGGAGGATCATCCAGCCAAGGTGGCTGTGGCTACCAGACTCTGGGTACATCTACACGTTGAGCTGGAGGTGTACATTCCAGCTCAAGGAAACATATTCTCACTAGCTCTGGTCAAGCTAGTGCACTAAAAATAGAGCAGAGTCCTCGTGGCACAAGCGGTGGGAGGGGCTAGCTGCTCGTAGTCTGTGCTTACCATTTTGGATAGGTACCTACTTGAGACCTCCGCTGCATCAGAGCTAGCATGGGTATGTGTCCTGGAGATGGAACTCACACCTTCAGCTCAAAGTGTAGATGTACCCTCTGAGACTGCATGTGGTGAGTTTAATGCCCAGGCACAGTTTGGATCATGGAAAGAATGCTGGTTGTTTTGGTTTCATTTGTCTTTAATCTTGGATGTATTTCTTTATTTTCTTGGGATGAGGGGAGCTCTGTGCCAAAGGAACTAAGAGTGTGGGCTGGAGTCAGAAGGGAGGGTTTCCATTGTCTACTGTAGTACAGTTGATTCCTCGCTATTTAACCAAACAAGAGGAAGGTTGTTTTTATAATTAAGCCATTGGACTGGGATCAGGAGTCAATTCTGTGTGTGACTTTGGGCAAATCACTTGATACCCCTGTGCCTCTTTGTAAAATGGAGGTAATAATACTTCCCTACTTTGCAGCATTGGGAGAGAAACTAATTAATGTTCGTGTGGCACCTAGATATGGGGTGATGAGTGCAATGGAAAACCCATACAGTAATATCTAAAATAAGAATATTCCCCATACTTTTGTATGGAAAATGCATTAAATCTCATATCCAAAACAGAGTTTCCCTACTCTATCCCCAAACATGTCAGAGTTAATACAAGCATTGGTGACATACAACATGAGCTGCCAGTATGATGCTGCGGCCAAGAGCTAATGCGATCCTGGGGTGCATAAACAGGGGAATCTCTAGTAGCAGGGGCGGCTCCAGGCACCAGCGCACCAAGTGCGTGCCTGGGGCAGCAAGCCACGGGGGGCGGCCTGCCAGTCGCCGTGAGGGCGGCAGTCAGGCTGCCTTCGGCAGCATTCCTGCGGGAGGTCCACTGGTCCCGCGGTTTCAGTGGCAATTCGGCGGAGGGTACACCAAAGGCATGGGACCGGCAGACCTCCGCAGGCATGCCGCAGAATCCGCATTACCAGTGGACCTCCCGCAGGCATGCCGCCGAAAGCTGCCTGACTGCCGTACTTGGGGCGGCAAAATACATAGAGCCGCCTCTGTCTAGTAGGAGCAAAAAGATTATTTTACCTCTAGATTTGGCCCTAATGTGACTGTTGCCAAAACACTGTGTCCAATTTTGGTGTCCCCAATTCAAGAAGGATGTTGATAAAATGGAGGCGGTTCAGAGAAGAGCCATGAGAATGGTTAAAGGATTTGAAAACAGTGGGAGACTGAAGGCATTCAATCTATTTATTTTAACAACGAGAAGGTTAAAGGGGTGACTTGATTATCTACATGGGGGAACAAATATTTAACAGTAGGCTCTTCAATCTAGCAGAGAAAGGTAACACTATCCAATGGCTGGAAGTTGAAGCTTGCCAAATTCAGACAGGAAATAAAGATGCAAATTTTTAATGGTGAGAGTAATTAACAATTGAAAGAACTTACTCAGGGTTATGGTGGATTCTCCATCACTGACAATTTTTAAATCAAGATTGGATATTTTTCTAAAAGATCTGCTCTAGGAATTATTATGGGAGTTCATGACCTGTTATACAGGAAGTCACAATGGTGCCTTCTGGTCCTGGAATCTATGGATCAATGAATATATGTATCCTATTATTCACAAAAAGCTATGCTAAAAGAAAGTTGTTTGTAAAGTCCATCACTCAGCCATCCAGCAATATCAGATATAAAGTGTTCTGTGGAACCGTAATTCTGCCCCTTGTGCTATACATTATAACCAATCAATTCGTAACATCTCATAGGAAGTCTGTGATGGAGTCAGGAATGGAACCCAGTTCTCTTGGGTCCTCATGGAATGCTTTGTCCACAAGAGAACAAGGAACATTTTCTAAAGTTCCTAAGTCACTTTGAAGCCTTACTCCCAATGATTTTCACTGGACTTAGGCTACTTGGTGCCCTAGGCACTTTTGAAAACTTTACCTAACATCTTTCTTCACAGACAGATCTTTGCTTTGAAACTAATCTTCTATTTCCTATGAATACACATGTAAATTAGTTTCAGTGGTAGCCGTGTTAGTCTGTATCAGCAAAAAAAACGAGGAGTCCTTGTGGCACTTTAGAGACTAACAAATTTATTTGGGCATAAGTTTTTGTGGGCTAGAACCAGGGCTGCCCAGAGTGGGGGGCAAGTGGGGCAATTTGCCCCAGGCCCCCATGAGAATATAGTATTCTATAATATTGCAACCTTTTTTTATGGAAGGGGCCCCCGAAATTGCTTTGCCCCAGGCCCCCTGAATCCTCTGGGTGGCCCTGGCTAGAACCCACTTCATCAGATGTATGAAGTAAAAGATACAGGAGCAGGCATAAATACATGAAAGGATGTGGGTTGCTTTACCAAGTGTGAAGTCAGTCTAACGAGATAAATCAATTAACAGCAGGCTACCAAGGGAGGAGAAATAACTTTTGAAGTGGTAAGAGAGTGGCCGATTTCAGACAGTTGACAAGAAGGTGTGAGTAACAGCAGGGGGAAATTAGTATTGGGGAAATTAAGTTTAGATTTTGTAATGACCCAACCACTCCCAGTCTTTATTCAGGCCTAATCTGATGGTATCTAGTTTGCAAATTAATTCCAGTTCTGCAGCTTCACACTGGAGTCTGTTTTTGAAGTTTTTTGTTGAAGAATTGCCACTTTGAGGTCTGTTATTGAGTGACCAGAGAGACTGAAGTTTTCTCCTACTGGTTTTTGAATGTTATGATTCCTGATGTCAGATTTGTGTCCATTTATTCTTTTACGTAGAGACAGTTTGGCCAATGTACGTGGCAGAGGGGGCATTGCTGGCACATAATGGCATATATCACATTGGTAGATGTGCAGATGAATGAGCCCCGGATGGTGTGGCTGATGTGATTAGGTCTTATGATGGTGTCCCTTGAATACATATGTGGATAGAGTTGGCACCGGGATTTGTAGCAGGGTTTGGTACCTGGGCTGGTGTTTTTTTGTGTGGTGTGTAGTTGCTGGTGAGTATTTGCTTCAGGTTAGGGGGTTGTTTGTAAGCAAGGACTGGCTTGTCTCCCAAGGTGTGTGAGAGTGAGGGATCGTCCTTCAGGATAGGTTGTAGATCCTTGATGATGCGCTGGAGAGGTTTTAGTTGGGGGCTGTAGGTGATGTCTAGTGGCGTTCTGTTACTTTCTTTGTTGGGCCTGTCTTGTAGTAGGTGACTTCTCGGTACCCTTCTGGCTCTGTCATTACATTCATTTTCACATAAGGCAATTAGCCGGCACTTCATTATAACATAGATAGTTAAGCTGAAGGCAATCTAGATAATATTATTAGTTTCCTGCAGTATCTTACATCTTTGATCTTAATGTTAACTGGACACAGCCACATATATAATTAAGGCAATTAAGACATAAAAGGGGATTAGCATCTACAAGCTAATCTGGTTACATTGTTAAACTTCTAACAAGATATAGGTAAACACAGACAATTACTCTTGAAATTATTCCTACAAACGAATGAGTTGATGATTGCTAGTCTAGTACATCTCTTTGAAATGTACATACAAATAGATGATCTTGATTAAAAATTGTAATGCCTTCTGTTAGGTTGTTATGGGTCATACATAGGGTGGCCTGTCTGTCAGTGTCTCAGAATTGTATCCATGCAGTTAGTAATTGCATAATTGCACTGTGTCTTTAGGGGTGTGTCTACGCTTGTGAGGGTACACAGTTCCACGTGTGTTGTTGTGCCATAAACCCCCTACTATCCACATCTGAATCCCTGAAGCACGTTCCTGAAGGACAGTCTAGTGCACGAAAGCTAGCATGCATGATGTGTGTGGGTGTGTACTCCGCTTTGCTGTGGCATGGCCCCGTACCTGTTCTACAGTGCAACGTGGAAGGGAGCAAGGCACATGTACTAGGTCACGGGTATCAATAGTCCTCTAGGGCCATACTCACGGTGCATTGATCCCTTTGCTGCCTAGCCCTTACTCAAAGGTAGAAAGGTCCTTGATCTCCTGTTGCCAGAGGTACTAGCGACCTGCACTGAGCACCTGCCATAGATGCAGGAACTAGGGGTGCAGAGGGTGCTGGGGCTCTGCTCCTAGCCCTGCATGTTGGGTCCCGGCCCTGTGCCTATGCCCCTGCTACTCCCAGTCCTGCACCCCTGCTGTGGCCTCGGCCTCAGCCCCCTTACCTCTGTCTGGGTGCCCCCCTCCCGGAGACATGGACCTGCTCCTGGCCCCAGCTCTGCAGGGTGTGCGTGGGCAGGGGTAAAGGGTCTGGGTTTCAGCTCCCCCACTATTAAAAGTGTTCCAGCATCACTGTCACTTTCAGTTCTCCCATGAACTGTACTGCTCAGCACCTGCGATCATGGAGCATGTTCCAAGAGCTGCTGCCTGGTCTCTGGAGCCCACTCATGTGCTGATCAGTGTGTGGGCAGAATACACCCTCCTCCATGACTTCCTCTTTACTGGCAGGAACTTTCTCCTGTCTCGGGAGATTTTACAGATTCTGGAGGAGGTGGCATGAACCAGACTTCGTCCCAGAGATGGGAGTGCATGAAGCATCTCCTGCTCAGGTACCAGAGGGTTAAGGACTGAAACAATTGCTCTGGGAAGGGACCTAGCACATGCCCTTGTAGATGAGCTGGATTGTACGCTCTCCAGAACTGCAAGCAGTGAGCCTGAATTCAGTCACAACCCCCTCCTCAACCAGCCTCCTCATGCAACAGGATGCCAATGAGGGGCAGGGCAAGGCGGCATCAAGGACCATGGAGGGAGACTCCAAGGAAGTCCCAGAAGACCTGGAGGAAGAGGAGCATGTTACTGTGCACCTCTACCTGGCAGACCTGGTGAGGAATTATTTAGGAGGGCCCCAAGCTATGGCAAGAAAAGGAATCTCAGGCTGGCAAGTTATAATACACCCTCATGCTCCCTGGATCTATCCCCTCTTGTGCCAGGAATACATGCCTGGAAGCTAGCCCCGTCACCATATCCCCTCCCCAGGCTTCACCCCAACATTGTCCCTGAGCAAGACACAGCTGTAGATCCATGATTTTATGGAAATCCCATGAACCACTGCAAAGCATTTTGCATAAGCTATACCAGTGTATTAACAAGCAGTCACTCTGCCCTGTTCCTGTGCATTACTTGCCCAGCACGACAGTGATAGTTCCTTGGCTGCATGAAACGGGGAGGTGGGGGGAAAGAGGGAGAGAAGAAGGATGGCATCGGTTCTGAGCGGCCCTGAGTTGGGAAAGAACAGTTATGGTTGTGACAAAAACCCAACATCATCCCTTCCCCAGTTCCCCCATGCCCAGTCCTTCCCCTTGTGAATGGGAACTGCATGGAAAGGGGTGGGGGATGGTTGGGAGCTTGTGTGTGGGCCTGCCTAGGTCCAGGAAGGGAAAGGTTGTCCAAGGAAAGTCAGAGTGGTCCATTCTTCTTGTGATTATTGCAAATGTTATGTACCACTCCATCACCGCACTGAGCCACTCTGCAGATGCTGGGAGAAGCATCTGCTCCTTCAGTTCCATAGAGACAATGCTGTGTCCCTTAACGATGGAGAGGTGACTGGCTCGCGGTGTTAATCCAGAAGTTCAAGGGAGAAAATACACTTCCAGTGCATCTCTGTTTCCCTATCTTTTTCAATGCTGCTTGCTGTACACAGGGGCCAGAGTTTCTGGCAATGCAGGTGAGGTTGGTGGGCATTCTCTGTGATTCTCTGTTCCTCTTCCATAGGAAATCAATCTGCTAGCTTAAAATACAGTTTCCTCTCAAATTGCCACCCAGTCCTGTAAGCATAATTCAGCAAATTTTTGGAGTAGCAGAAATTTAAGCTGGTTCTTCAGATTTAAGGACTGTGCAAATGTGCTTGGTCCACCTTCGTAGCTCCTCAAACCACTCCACTCAGCCGAATGTAGAGGAGTCACCATTAGCAAAAACATCTCTCTGGCACTGGTGGCCAGTTGCCCTCCTCAGTCCTGGAAAGCCACATCTCTTTTCCATGCCAATGCTTTCAAAACTCCTGTGTTCTCCAAGTGATGGCCAGCCTTTAAAGAAGAAAAGGGTGACTGGTAATATTACCCCTGTGGGAACTGACCATACCCCAACAGGACCCTTGATACACTGTACGCATTCCAACATTTGAATATAAGTAATGCAAGTATGTATTTACCCTCAGCTCCTTCCTCGTGGGCTGCAAAAGTAGTCTGAAGAAAGGAGGCTGTAACAGCTGCACTCCTGGGCTACTAAAAACTATCAATATTGTGGCCTTCAGGCCTACGTTATGGGGGCATTTCTTAGGTTCCGTCAAAGGAGAAATGAAATATAATGCTAGCCATCTGTTTGACTCGGCAGACCATTCCGATACCAACAGGGAACCCATTCCACTGGGAAGGCAGCAGTTGTACTGCAGAGACAGCAGAGGAAGATGCCGAAGGACTCTGGAGGACCTGCTTGTTGGCATACACAAAAGGAGTCAAGAGCAGCTGGACTGATTTAGGGCAAGGGAGGATCAGGCTTTTGGCTAGGAGGAGGCATTCCTGTAAATGGAGAGACAGCCCAGGCAATGGGAGCGTGGCCACAGGGAATGGGAGTGTGCACTCATGCAGTGTCTAGTCCGACTGGCGGTAGAATGCTTTTGGGGCTCACCCACTGCTTTTGCTGCTGCTCCTCTCCTGGAACAGGCAGCACCTCTCACTTCTGATCCTCCTCCCTCAGATGCCCAGGCTGCAGCTGAGGCAGTGAATTCCAACCCCCACCCACCAGGGAGGAGCATGCTGGACACCAGCCACAATATACTCTGCTGGCATCTGAAACCCCTCTCATAGACTCATAGACTTTAAGGTCAGAAGGGACCATTATGATCATCTGGTCTGACCTCCCGCATGATGCAGGCCTTCCCGACCCCAAATATGGCGATCAGTAAAACCCCAAGCACGTAGGCAAGATTCTCCAGCCTAACCCTCATTAGCCATTATACTATTTACCTGCCATGGCACGCTGTTCCTTTGACTAAAATCATGTTATCCCATTAAACCATTCCCTCCATAAACTTATCTAGCTTAATCTTAAACCCAGACAGGTCCTTCGCCCCCACCGTTTCCCTCGGAAGGCTGTCAGGGGAACTCCCCAGAGCATGGAGGAGGGAAACGATGGGCTCCATCTTGTCCCTGTAGCCCAGCCTAGGATCAGCCCCCAAGCCCCACACAGAGTCCCTGTTTGTCTCCCTGCACCATAATCCACAGTTGTCCCCTTCCACCTGCCCTTTATCGGGGGGGAGGGGAAGAGCAAGAAGACATTTCCACAGACATTAATGTTTGCCCATTCCTCTGGGATTTTTTTTTGGTTGGTTGGTTCATTTGTTTCGGTTTTAAAGAAAAGTTTGCTAAGGGTATGTAACTAAAAATTTCTATTAATTTCCCTTGTGTGCGCATCTTGTTTTCTGATACTCAACATGATACTTCCCAGAGACTGGAAAGGGAGTAGCAGAATTCACAGCTCATGATGGTGATTTATTAAAAATCTGGTACCATGGAACTGCAAACAATTTCATCCCTGCACCAAACCTTTCCAGGCTCCCCCACTCATGAATTTGCTACCTTGACAATGAAGTAAGCGGTGAAATAACTGTTGCATCCAAAGCACCACAATGAAAACCAGAAGAGAATTTAACGGACACATCTTTATGTCTTTGTTAATAATTTGTGATAATACAGAGAGGAAACAAAAGTAAAATAACGGGAGATATGTAACAGTGAGTGGTGCTTTTACAACTCGTGTGTAGACTTCAGTATTGATATAGCCTGGTAAAATGCCCCAATAGTTGACTTCCCAAATTGGTTTACAACAGACTGATAGCTGTCAGATGTTGCCAGATTCCAAAGGGTGATAGCCACATGCTTCTGTTCTATGGGTTTCCAAAAATGAGAGGCCTGGCCCTGGAGGGTTGGGGCAAGCACTTTGCACAAGGCAATGAATTTCTGCTTTCTCATTCAGAAGTTCTTCAGCCACTAGTCATCCTCCTTGACAATGTGGACCCATCACACCATGCTGATTCTCCAGGGCCAGAAGCAGCAATCCACCTGCGACCATGCCATTGCAATCCTGGCATTGAAAAGATCTGTTCAATGGGACCCAAATGGATTTTCATTCCTCTTCTGGGTCAGCCATCTTCACCATCTGAAATCTTTTTGGACTGATTCTGTCCAGTAACTAGTACTGCACCGCATGAACATTTGTCCCACGAGCAGGAGAAGAACGACATCATCATAAACTTGCTCCATGACTCCAATGCAGTTTGGCAGAAGGGAGAGATGACAGAGGTGCCGTTGTCAAATGCATGAAGGTACAGTTCCAGCAACGTGAAGCAAGGCAGTTCCTAGAATGTCTCCTGTGACGCACAGAACTCTGGGACACTGCTCCTGAAACGTTACCATTAACATTGCATACTGAATAGGTGCAGTGTAAATGAGGGCACTCAACAGTGCACAGCATATACCCATACCCAGTACAGCATCTCTGGCCACGTGGTGCAGGTACAGAGTACATGGTCTAGTAGTACATGGACAAGTAACTGTGTACACTTTAAAGTGCAGACATAGGCTAAGAGAGGCACAGGAAGTGACTCTGGGTGAGAGTCCAGAAGACAGAGAGCTCTGGAGAGTCTGTGAAGCCTCTATCTCATTTTAAATATCATACTTTTCCTTTTATTATTTTTGTCTTTTTTTATTAGCTGGGAGATGCCCTAGCCCCCTTTTTATTTTCAGAGAAAGCAAGCAAAAAGCCCACATGGGGAAAATGCTGGAAAGAGAAGTATCCCAGCTGTTAACAGCTCTAAATATTGTCTCATAAAGATACTCAGTAGACTGTCTTCTGTGCCTAAAAGACTTGAGACTTTAAGATTGTCCTCTGTAATGTCTAGTAAATAAGGTTGTTAAACTTCTGCTTAGTAATGGTGTTCTGTTAAACTGTATTATAATATCTGTGGGAGAGGAAGAAAGGGTCGGCCCCCGACATAAGAACTGACGTCTAAGAAGGAAGCTGTATAATTGACTGTGAAGTTGTGGTTAAGATTATAAGAATTTGGTTTCATCGTTAACCAGGTGCAAATGATACATTTGATTGATTTTTGGTAAAATTTGCTAGTTAGGATTTATAACCAAATGGGCAGCCACCTTCTTGTGCCATCTCTTAGAGTTTATACAAGCACTGATTATATTTTTAATACTCATTTTATGATTTCATTCCAACCTAATGTTGAGACTCACTTGTTTGATTTCTGGATTTGATTCTGTTTTGATAGTGTTTTATTCTTAGTTTAGTATTATTAATAATAGCTTAGCTATGGTGATATGTTTCCTTGATTTTTATTTTAGTTCATTTAAGAATTTTAATAAAGTTTATAAAATAGAAACTGATCCAGACAACAGCTCCAACTTTGTCCTTTCCGGGGGGGGGGGGGTGCTCGACCCCTGCTCCACCCCAGGTCCCGCCCCCACTCCACCCCTTCCCCTGAGCGCCTATCCCCACCCTCCCTCTTTCTGCCCCTGCCCTGTTCTGCCCCCTGCCCCAAGTGTGCCCCTCCCTCGCTCCTTTCCCCCACAGTGCCTCCTGCACGCCACTAAACAGCTGATCCACAGTGGGCGGGAGGTGCTGGGGGCAGGGGCAGGTGCTGATCAGCGGGAGGCGCTGGGCAGGGAGGGAGAGGAGCTGATGGGGGGACTGATGGGGGGTGCACCCACCATTCCCCCCCCCCCGGGTGTTCCAGCCCCGGAGCACCCATGAAGTTGGTGCCTATGGATCCAGAATCACATCTCTTTCAATAAGCAACCTGTGTCCAGAACCTTTAAGGGCCTGGGTGAAGACCAGCCTGTCAATATAAAAGCATGGGAAGTGCCGCCTAATGTGTCTGTTGTTCTCACCTGTGAAAGACATACAATGCTTTCTACTGTATGTTCATCATCTGTCCAAGCTCCTGCCATACCTCCCCAGGTTAGCGAACTCCTTAGCAGTCTGACCACTGCAGATGCTGGTTGGTGTGGGAAATCCCCACAGCAAGATGACTCAAACAGATCAAAAAGTTAGTGGCGAAATAATTGAGTCCTAAAATGTTACGATGTAAAGAAACCTGTAACTATTCGATGTGAAGCCAGTGAACGCAGCATTATTACAGACTGGCCAGCCTGTGCCATTTGCCTTGTCTTGGACTATTTCCGACAAAGCAAAGCTCAAACATAGAAAGATTGCCTAGCCATTATGTTTAAATGCATCAAGTTTGACCAATCTGTCCTGGGACATGATCATATCCACGTGGATACAGACAACAAACCTTTGGGATCCATCTTCAAAAACCCTTTGCTTCAAAATGTCTTCAAAGAATGCTAATGAAAATTCAAAACTCATTGCTTGGACATAGAATACAAAGAAGGTGTCTGATGTTCATTGCAGACTCTGTTCAGCACAGCAGGGCCATTAGGAACTTGAACATATCAAAAAGGCAGAATTCCTTTCTGTGACAGGTAGCTTCTGCAGATACAAAGACCTTCCCAAACAGATGCTGCACTGCCAGCACTCAGACCAGTCACATACTCTGCTCCCAGAGCCAGAACCCAGTATTCTAGTGCCAGTTCGCAAATAGCTATCTAACCCAGCGATGAAGTGCATGCTCTAGCTCCTTCTGTGGGCGATGGGCTGCTCCTCAGAGAAGTTAAAAGCATGCTCTCCTTTATTTCCCCCTTCCCCTCCTCCAGTACCCCAGTTACTCCATACCTGGGGTAATTCAGGACTGTGTTATGCACCTGTGTGGTGGGGGTTCAAATCCAGCTGATAGTGGGACGAGCAGAAGTATATGTAAATTAGTGTGAGGACCCCAGGGAAAACAGTTTAAATCATTTTATATTACAGAAGAACAGTCAAACTGGCTCAAACAATAGGCCAGCTAGCCCAGTATCCTGTCTTCCAACAGTGTCCAGTACCAGAGGCTTCAGAGGGAATGAACAGAACAGGGCAGTTACCAAGTGATCCATCCCTGTCATCTAGTCCCAGCTTCTGGCAGTTAGACATTTAGGGACACCCAGAGCATAGGGCTGCATCTTGCCTAATAGCCATTGATGGATCTATCTCCATTAATTTATCTAATTCGTTTTTGAACCCAGTTATATTTTTGTCCTTCACAACATCCCCTGGCAACACGTTCCACAGGTTCACTGTGCATTGCGTGAAGTACTTCCTTATGTTTGTTTGAAACCTGCTGCCTATTCATTTCATTGGATGACCCCTGTGTTATGTGAAGTGGTAAATAACACTTCCTTATTCACTTTCTCCACACCATTCATTATTTTATCATATCCCCCTTCAGTATCTTTTCCAAGCTGAACAGTCGCAGTCTTTTTAATCTCTCTTCATACAGAAGCTATTCCATACCCCTAATGGTTTTTTATTGCCCTTCTCTGTGCCTTTTCCAATTCTAATACCTCTTTTCTGAGACGAGGTTGACCACAACTGCACACAGTATTCAAGCTGTGGGTGTACCATGGATTTATATAGTGGCATTATGATAAAATAGAAACTATCTGTCCCTTTCCTAATGGCTCCCAACATTCTGTTAGCTTTTTTGCTTGCCGCTGCACATTGTGCAGATGTTTTCAGAGAACAATCCACAGTGACTCCTAGATCTTTCTTGAGTGGTAACAGCTAATTTAGACTCCATCATTTTGTATGTATAGCTGGGATTATGTTTTCCAATTACTTTTCACTTAACAGCATTGAATTTCATCTATTATTTTGTTGCTCAGTCACCCAGTTTTGTGGGATCCCTTTGTAATTCTTCGCAGTCTGCTTTGGACTTAACTATCTTGAGTAATTTTGTGTCATCTGCAAACTTTGCAACCTCACTGTTTACCTCTTTTTCTAGATCACTTATGAATATGCTGAACAGAACAGGCCCCAGTACAGCTCCTTGCCCCTCCTCCCCCACCACTATTTACCTCTCTCCACTGCGAAAACTGTCCTTTTATTCCTGCCCTTTGTCACCTATCTTTTAACCAGTTACTGGTCCATGAGAGGATCTTCCTTCTTATTCCATTACTACTCACTTTGCTTAAGAGCTTTGGGTGTGGGACTTTGTCAACAGCTTTCTGAAAGTCCAAGTATACAATATCAACTTGATCACACTTGCCCATGTACTTGTTGACCCCTCAAAGAATTCTAATCGGTTGGTGAGGCATGATTTTCCTTTACAAAAGCGGTGTAGATTCTTCCAACATATCGTGTTCATCTGCATGTCTGATAATTCTGGGTTTTTTTCACTATAGTTTCAACCAGTTTGCCTGGTACTGAAGTCAGGCTTACTGGCCTGTAATTGCAGGGATCACCTCTGGAGCCTTTTTTAAAAATTGGTGTAACATGAGCTATCTGCAAGTCATCTGGTACAGAGGCTGATTTAAGTGATAAGTCGCATACCACAGTTAGTAGTTCTCCAATTTCATATTTGAGCTCCTTCAGAATTCTTGGGTGAATACCATCTGGGCCTGGTGACTTATTACTGTTTAAGTTACCAATTTGTTCCAAAACCGCCTCTATTGACACCTCAAATGAGACATTTCCTTAGATTTTTCGAATGGCTCAGGTGTGCGAATCTCCCTCAATATCCTCTGCAGAGAAGACTGATGCAAATAATTCATTTAGCTGCTCCACAATGGCCTTGTCTTCCTTGTGTGCTCCTTTAGCACCTCAATAGACCGGGACCCCCTGATTGTTGAATAGGCTTCCTGCTTCTGAAGTACTTAAAATAATTTTTCTGTTAGTTTTTGTCTTTTGCTAGTTGCTCTTCAAATTCTTTTTTGATCTGCCTAATTATACGTTTACTTTTGACTTGTGACAGTTTATGTTCCTTCCTATTTTCCTCTGAAGGATTTTACTTCCAATTTTTAAGAGATGCCTTTTTGTCTCAAACCACCTCTTTTACAGTTTAGCGATGGCCGCATTTTTTTCGTCTTGTTGCTATTCTTTTTATTATTATTATTTGGGGTATACATATAGCTTGAGCCTTTACTATGGTGTTTTTAAAAAGTTTCCATGCAGTTTGCAGGGATTTCACACTTGTGACTGTTCCTTTTAATTTCCACTCCTCAGTTTTCTGGTGTTCCCCTTTTTTAACTTTAATGCTTCTGTGGTGGGTTTGTATTTCCCCCACAGTAATATTACATTTAATTACATTATGATCACTATTAATGAGTGGTTCAGCTATATTCACCAGCTGGAGAAGGTGATTTTGAAATACTGAAGAAATTGACAAACCAGAACTCCATATATCAGGTATCAGAAGGGTAGCCGTGTTAGTCTGAATCTGTAAAAAGCAACAGAGGGTCCTGTGGCACCTTTAAGACTAACAGAAGTATTGGGAGCATAAGCTTTCGTGGGTAAGAACCTCACTTCTTCAGATGCAAGTCTGAAGAAGTGAGGTTCTTACCCACGAAAGCTTATGCTCCCAATACTTCTGTTAGTCTTAAAGGTGCCACAGAACCCTCTGTTGCTTTTTCCATATATTTCCATTCCATATATCCGTATATACCCCATATATCAGGTTGAACAAGATCTTTACAGCCAGTCCCTTCTCAATGCTGTTGACTCATCTTTTTATTTCTCTGTCTCTCAGACAAACAAGCAAGCAAACCTCCCACAACCAATATTTAATGAACAATAATGCCTGTGACACTGCTGCTTGCTCTGTATGCAAATCCTTCTGGCCTATGAAAACAACACAAATGTGCTGCTCCTCTCCTCCACTGCTGGGGGTTAAGAAGTTATTTCTGGGATGTTGTTTATAGTTTGACTTCCTGTAAAGCACTGGGTTTCCTCAGGAGGAGATGCATCTGGAGAACACTACACAAGACCTTGCAAAACTCCACAAAACTCCCACATAAACACTTGCCTCAAAGGTAGGGAATGACTGATTGGATGTTCTTTCTCGCTTTACACCCCACTCCCTTTCTTGTCTAGCTATCATATAAATTCTAGTGTAAGAGCCTCTTGTATTTTTATGAGAATGCACATTATCGCACTGAAGAAATAGGAAAAAATAATAGTGATATCTGCAAAGTGGCAAGTAGGAAGAAGCCTCAATTGTTATTTGTCTTACCTTTCTCAGAAGCCGGGGCAAGGTCAATAAAACTTCGACATTTTTCACCTTTAAAAGAAAAGGATTTATTTTAAGAGACAGAAGTTGATTTGGTTTTGCTTTGTCTTCTCTCGCTTCCAACGATGGGTACTGCAGCCACTCCCACTTCAGGCACTAACAGACCATGCACCGAGAGCCGGCTACTCATCTGCCAATCTTTCCCATCCACCATGCACTGCTCCCGCATGGTCTGACCCTCCAGCAGATCGATATGGGGTTTCCTCACCCATGTGAGCTCCCACATTCCCTCCCTCTGTTGGGAGTTGAGAACATGATTATGAAGAAGCAATTTACCCTTTGACTGCCAGCGTCCAGTCCCCCCCGGTGTGGTGACAGAGGGGATACAGTCTGCGCTGCACTTGTTCAGGAATTGTAAGGTCTTCTGTTGTACCCCTGCTACAATGGCCACTGTGCAATGCAGTGCAGGGGCACAGAATCACTGGGCATAGGTCTGCCCTGGCACCTGGCGCTCCAACCAGGGTGGTACAGAGCCTCCCTGTGGCAGGGGGCATTCCAAGGAAGGTGTGTGTGGGGGGGGTGTCCTGTGATCCCTTTGTACCAGCCTAGCTCTCTGTCTGCCTCAGAGTTACTCAACCCCTCCTGCTCAGAGCAAGCCTCCCAGAAGTAGTGGCTGGAGGAGCCTGGTCAATGCTAGCACACACCTCAGCTAATGCCAGTGAAGTAGAATTGGTGATAACAATGATGGGGCATTTTTTGCAGAAAAAGCCCATGTAAAAAAGGCCAATGATGCATGAAATTGACCAAGCAGCAAAAGTCCTTTTTCCCTTTTCACTGTACCTGGAAACACTCAAATGTGCTGTTGAGGGAGCATCAATAAACCATTGGAAATGGTGAAAGAGGAGAACATGGAAGATACCATGAGGACCTTGCTAGCTCTGCTCTACCTGTCGTAGAGCCAGCATACACCAGGAGACAGATGTGTTATTGCAGCGGCTTAGCTACACTGCCACCTTCCTACCTGATTCCTTCCTGCTGAGGGCTCTGGTTAGTGTCTTACAGACTGGGCCGGCTCTACTGTTTTTGCTGCCCCAAGCAGCGCGCCGAATTGACGGCAGGGGCAGGCCATGCGCCTTTAGGGCAGCACGCGCGTTTCTGTGGTGGTGGCAATTCGGTGGCAGCTTCTGTCTTCAGCCGGAAGACAGAAGCTGCCGCTGAATTGCCGCTGCGGGCAGCTGAACATAGAAGCTGCGGCCAAATTGCCGCCGCCGCGGAAACGCACCTGCCGCCCTGCTGCTTGGGGGCAAAAACACACAGACTGCCGCCCCTTGCAGATTGCCGCCCCAAGCACCTGCTTGGAATGCTGGTGCCTGGAGCCAGCCCTGCTTACAGACAGTCACAGACCCAGATTCGTCCTTGCACTGGCACCAGCATAGAAACCTAGGTGAGGCTGCAGGGCCAGTATGGCTCCTGAGGTCAGCCCTAGAGGCTGCCCAACCTTGTGCCTCAAAGGGTGCTAGTAACAGCGGCAGCAGCATGAGCAGTACTGGGGGGTAGTGCCTAGCAGCCCAGTCAGGGTGGGACTGGACCCCATTCTGCACACACTGAGTTTACCATCTGAGTCTAAGCAAAGAATGACAGGTAGGTTCAGACACACAGACAGAGGAGGACAAGGGAGCAGTGAGACGCCAACTATGATCACTGTGACAAGCAGAAGTCACAGTACACAAGTAGCCTGGCCTACCCCTTGTTTTGTAGCTATCATAGCAGAGGAGCTTTTAGGATTTGAAGGAGCAGTGAGGAGGCTTTGTAAACAGGGAGCTTAACCCAGGCCGTTGGGGGTGGCATGAGAGAAGAAAACTGGACTAATGAGCAGTCAAGACTTGCTTCCTTTGCAGAGTGGAGCTGAGGGTCGACAGCTCGATCACATATAAGAGATGATAGGTCAATAGGGTTTATTTAGAAGGAGGAAAAGTAGTTTGTTTTTGAGGCAGCGGAGAAGGGGGAAGCCAGTGAAGGGATGTGCAAAGAGCAGGGACGTGGTTGGAGTGTTGAGGCTGAAAAATGAACATTGCAGTAGCATTTTGGATGGATGTAAGTGGGGCAAGATTGCATTTGTCAAGGCTACGGAAGAGGATGTTGCAGTACTCACACTACGACATGAAGAGGGCCTAGGTGAAAGTTCTAGCTGTGTGGGTGGAGAGGAAAAGCTGGGTCTCAGAGATGTGGGGCAGGAAGATTTAGACATGGCCTGAGTTGATTGGTCTAGTTGATTGGACATGTTGATGAGTGGATAGCAGGCTGGCTATTGAGTAGAGCAGACAGCAGGACAGCTAGCAGGGTGGCTGGCAGAGAGGTGCATCTGGCGGTGAAGATTGTAGCAAAACCCCATGGAGAGGCGTGGCACTTGGCCATCAACCTGAGCAGCGGAGCATGTAAGATGCGCCCCTTCTCCCCCCATACCTCCCTCCACTTCCACCCTGCCTGGGAGGTAAACTCTGCAGATGAACTTCTGAACTCTGGGGAGGCTGCACTGACCAAGGTCAGAAACTGTGGGTGGGGTGACTTTTGGGTTGCTGGACTTAAGACCCTGAGGGAAAAGGAGACTGCCAAACTTACTTGGGGGTGGGTCATTTGCTCATGGTTTGTGTTATGAATCCTCTTTGTGGCGTTTCCCCAATATAATGCTGCATTGTTTCCCTCCTTTATTAAAAGGCTTTTGCTACACTCAGACTCCGTGCTTGCAAGCGGGGAAGTATTGCCTCTTAGAGGCACCCAGGGGGTGGTGTGTAATTGTCCCAGGTCACTGAGTCGGGGCTCGAGCCGGTTTTGCATTGTGTTATTTAAACAGAACCCCTAGATACTGAACCCGGCCCTTGTTGCTGCCAACTCTGATGGGCAGAAAGGTTACAGGGGGAACTGCTGTAGGGAGGTTGGAGGACAAGGCAGAGGATGGGGAAGGCCACCAGCCTAGGGTTACCATACGTCCGGATTTTCCCGGACATGTCCGGCTTTTGGGGGCTCAAATCCCCGTCCGGGGGGAAATCCCCAAAAGCCGGGCATGTCCGGGAAAATCGGGAGGCTCGGCCGGGGCCTCTTTGTCTGGGGCCGGGGCCGGTGCGGGGCTGGGGTCGCGGGGCCGGGGGCATAGTGCCGGGCTGGGGGCCGGGCGCGCGGTGCCGGGCCGGGCTGGGCGCGGGGCCGGGGTCCGGGCCGGGAGCCGGGGGCGCGGTGCCGGTCCGGGGTCGGGGAGCCGGGAGCCGGTCCGGGGTCGGGGAGCCGGGAGCCGGGCCCGCGGGGCTGGGAGCCGGGAGCCAGGCCCGCGGGGCTGGGAGCCGGGCCCGCGGAGCCGGGAGCTGGGGGGTGCGCCGGGCCGCCGGGGGTGGTCGGCCGGGGCCAGCACCCCAGGGCCCGAGCCGACCCAGGCTGGAGCCGCCGGGGGGCCAGCCTGGGCCGCGCCTCCTCCCCCCCACACCTCCCCCTTACCTGCTTCAGGCTTCCCGCGAATTAAATGTTCGAGGGAAGCAGGGGAGGGGGCGGAGACTTTGGGAGGGGGCGGAGTTGGGGCGGGGCGTGGGCGGGGCTGGGGGCGGGGCCGGGGCCCCGGGGAGTGTCCTCCATTGGGAGGCACAAAATATGGTAACCCTACACCAGCCAAAAGCAGCAGGAGAGGTAAGGGCCAGTCCAAGGGGAGGGAGGGGGCACAGGCGTCCATGTGTGCTTGCAAAAGCCCAGCCTGTGTGTGCTGCTGCTACAGGCCCAAGTGGTGGAAAAGGGGTGAGGCAAGCCACTGAGTCCCAGAGTAAGGAGCAGAGGCAGATGGTAGGTGGGGGTGGTGGAGGGGGCAGCAGTGGTGGTGGGGGGCAAGGGGGAACAGATGGACTAGGGGGAGGGCTCTGCGCCACCCCGTCTCCCCACAGCAACAGTTATTACCCCCACCACAAGAGCAGAGATGGAAGCAGTCACTCAATCCTTCAGGAGGCCCCCTCCGTGGTGTCCTGCAGAGTTTCTGCGTGCTCCCGCAGCAGCCAAGGTTTCCTTCTTCCTCACCAAGGCACCAGCAGGCTTCCAGGCAGCACAGGCACCAGCAACAGTCAGTCTGGTAACCAGGCAGGAGGGACCCCTCAGGTAGTGGCAGCGGCAACAGCAGAGGCGGGGTCCCTCACCCCCCCCCTCTGGGGAGCAGGCCAGCAGACCCCCCCCAAGCAGCAGCAGCAGCAACCAGGGAGTCCACCGGCTGGCAAGGTAGCGAGGGGCAGGGGGTCTGGCCCAAATGAGAATCTGAAGCAAAGGAATCTTGGGCCCAGCAGCAGCAGCTCCACACCCGCAAGAGGGTCCTGGACAGCCGATATGTTAGCCCTAGAATTAGGGTTACCAGATAGACTGTTCTCAGTGGTGGCAGATGACAGAACAAGGAGTAATGGTCTCAAGTTGCAGTGGGGGAGGTTTAGGTTGGATATTAGGAAAAACTTTTTCACTAGGAGGGTGGTGAAGCACTAGAATGGGTTACCTAGGGAGGTGGTGGAATCTCCTTCCTTAGAGGTTTTTAAGGTGAGGCTTGACAAAGCCCTGGCTGGGATGATTTAGTTGGGGATTGGTCCTGCTTTGAGCAGGGGGTTGGACTAGATGACCTCCTGAGGTCCCTTCCAACCCTGAGATTCTATGATAGCAACTGTGAAAAAACGGGACAGGGGGTGGGGGTAATAGGCGCCTATATAAGAAAAAGTCCCAAAAAACAGGACTGTCCCTTTAAAAACAGGACATCTGGTCACCCTACCTAGAATGTTAAAGGCCCTTTTTCCTACAAGCTGAAAGCGGGTTACCTCAGGTCAATTAGGGACACCTGAATCCAATTGAGGGCTGCCTTTAAAAATCCCTCCTCTGGGGCAAATGAGACAAGCTACTGCTGGGCTGGTGGCAGTAAAGAAACAAGCTTTTCCAAGCTAAGAGGCTATGCTCTTTACCAGAGGGGAACAGCCAAACCTGAGTGCATGCTTGGGGAAGGATGGACACCCCAGGGCAAACAACAGGACAACACCCTGCCCCAGTGAGGAGGCAGGGAAAGGTATGCCTTTGTGTTTATGAGACTGTTTCCTTTTTGATTGATGAAGGATCACACCCCTGGCTGATACTGGGGCCTACCCTGAAAACACAGCCACAGGCACACAGAAGGCAGGAAGGCAAACACTGCCCAAAGTGGGGCTGACCCTGCCATTGCCAGAGTCTGGCAAGATAAAGGAGGTGCCTTGCCACACTAGGAACACCCAGAGCATGGGGCTGCCTCTCTGTTCATTTTGGCTAATAGCCATTGATGGACCTATCCTCCATGAACTTATCTAGTTCTCTTTTGAACCACGTTATAGTTTTGATCTTCACAACATCCCCTGGCAATGAGTTCCACAGGTTGTCTGTGTGGAAAAAGTACTTCCTTCTGTTTGTTTTAAAGCTGCTGCCTGTTAACTTCATTGGGCGACCTCTGGTTCTTGTGTTATGTGAAGGAGTAAATAACACTTCCTTATTCACTTTCTCTATGCCAGTCACCATTTTATAGCCATCTATCATATTCCCTTTTATTCATCTCTTTTCCAAGCTGAAAAGTCTGTGGGGGTGGTTTGGTTTTGTTTTGTTTTTTTAACTGCTGCTGTTATGGGTGTTTTCAGAGAACCATCCACTATGACTCCAAGATATTTCTTGAGTAATAAGAGCTAAGTTAGACCCCTTGCAAAAGCATATAACTATAAAAGGCCCCTTTTGAAATTGTGTGTATATGTTAGCCCTAGAATTAGGGCTACCAGATAGCGTTACCAGGATATTGTGACTAGGGTCACAATGGGGTTCTAATGCCACACCATTGTCCCAGGTCTGCAGAATAGCCTGACACTGCTAGTTGAAGCTGGCTTACATCAAACAGTTCTGCTCCAGGTGCAGTGAAAGTCTGTCCACTGCAGAATGATAAAGAAGCAATAGTGGCCAACAATCCTCTTTTTCCATGTCAGCTAGGCCAGAGGTTGAAATTTTTTTCTTTTGGATGCAGACTGAGATACAGCTACCCATGGCTTTGTCACTTCAGCAGTGGATAATTATCATCATGTGCTTTGTAAGGAACTAACCAAGACAGTCATTTGGAAACTAACTAGTGGAGAATGCCTGCTTGCTTGGGGTACTTGGCAGGAACACATTACACCTCTTCTCTGGGATCTGCATGGGCTTCCCCTTTGTTTCCAAGTGCAATGCATGGTGTTTGTCTTCACCCGTAAATCCAGGGCCGGTGTTAGACTCGCTGGGTAGAAACTAAGCAGTAGGCCTCCACCCTGCCTCCCTTAGCTATTCATACATTGGATTTCTGCAACATTTCTGAAGGCAAAGCCCGAACCCCACTGTCACCCATGGTTACAAAATCAGGCTGCTGCCGCTGCAATTTTTACTAGTGTGTCTCACACAGAGCCACTGCCATTGAATCAGGGATTCTGCCTGTCTCACTTAATTTATCACTGTAAATGAAATTCTTTCTGCAACAGATTCCACATTTGCTATCTCAGCCTCACTAAAAGGCTTGTTTCTGAAAGGGAAGCTTATCTCAGGGCTGGGAGGTGGGTATTTGACCTTTCCACAGAGATAAGATGATTTCACTCCTCTGAAGCACCCACCCACCAAACCAAGGTAACTGCCTCTTTGAATGTGATGTGCCCTGAGGGGACCAATAGCATGGCTAGTAAGCGATCCCGAGATGGCATGCCTGTCCTAGGTAATAGAGAAGAGTCCATTTCAGCCTAACATTACATAATTAATGTGCAGACAGCTGAAAGATATCAAGTGAAGGTTTTGAGTCATTTTCTTGCAATTTTAACTACTCTAGTAAAAACACTAAGACCAAAAATACAATACTAATAGAAGAAAACAGCAAAATGCTGCAGAGACCTCAAAATTACTGTTGGGTTTATTAATGGTAACTAATTAGCTACACAAGCCATAGTAAAATGTTAACTCACTCAGTGTCCTAGGATTCTGAGTAGAATTCAACGTATCAGAATGAAGAATCAGAAATTTCTAGAATAACAAGCTATTATAATATTGCTATTGCTATGATTTCTTTTATTTACTTTCTATAATTCTAAAACTATACTGAATAAGAAAAAGAGAAAACAAAATTAAATTCTTTATGAAGAAAGGAAAACATGGTAAAATAATTGTTGATGAAACACAGACAAGGGATACTTGGAAAACCTATAAATCAGCCAGGATTAGTAACAGGGATCCTTGGGTATTAAGTGGACCAGATAACTAGAAGGATAAATTTAAAAAGAAAAATGTAAATGATAGTCGTTTAAGAACATTTTGCTAGATATCCAAAGAGCCATAATCACAAAAGAAAGGTAAATCAGTTTTTTTAAAAAAATCTTACTTTAGAGGGAAAGGTAAAGCAGCAAATAATAAAATTAAAATATAACAAATAGAAAAGAGAGATGCTGATAAAAGTTAAGAAATGCAGACATTTGATAAGGGATGCTAAAGGTACCAGTGGAAAAAAAATCCATGCTTGGTCAAGTTAAGAACACAAAGGAATTTTTTTAAAAAATATCAAAAATAAGGAATCCTAGCAATAGTGCATGTCTATTACTAAATTGAGATGGTAAAATTGTAACACTTGTCCAAACTTTTTCACTAGAGATCATTTTTTTTATTTAAAATGCATATTTTTTGATGAAACAGAAATCTTTACAAGAAATCTTCCATTTTCATTGAAATTTTGCAGGGTTTTATTAAACATAGCTTGGTTTTAAAACCTGGAAAGGTTCAAAAGCTAACAAGTGTTTGGCTTTCTATTTTGTGATGAAAGAACAAAGTTGAGTGACAACTTTAAACAAAAATGGAAAAAAAAATGAAATTTTTGGCAGGAAATAAATAACAGCTTTATAGATCTAGTTGGGAATTGTAATGCAGATGCAGAAAAGAAAAGTGTTCAATAAATATTTCCAAAAACAGGATGGAAATAAGCTGGATGAAGTATTCACATCCTACAATGATGAAATATTTCCATTCCATCAGTATCTAAGGCGGATGTTAAACAGCAGCTACTGAAATTAAACATTTTAAAATTTGCAGCTTTTGATATCTTGCAGCCAAGAGACTTAAAAGAATTGGCTGAGGGACTCCGTGGCTTGTTAATGTTTAACAAAACTTGTTAGAGAGGAGAAGTTCTAGAGGACTGGAAGAAAAAGTGGGGGGGGGGGGGGAGAGAAGAGTAGTGTAACTGTGGTAGCACATATGGTGTCAGTATATATAGTGGCAGCTGACATGGCCGAGTTCATACCCACCAAGTTCAGGCAGATTTGTACTTGGCACACCTCAGTCATGCCTCTGCCACCACTACCCGTGGCACTATAGCTACACTGCTTTTTATACGCCTATTAGCTCAATCGGAGCTAGCGCGAGTATGTGTATGTGAGCAGGGCAATCGCATGCCTTGCTTGTAGCATGGACGTAGCCTAATGTCTCACTCTGGTATCTTCTCCAGTCTTCAAATCATTTTCTCCTTTCTGCAAACTCCTTTTTTTTTAAATGTGGACGCCAGAACTGTTCACAGGGTTCTAGTAGAGGTCTCACCGATGCCACCTACAATGGTAAAAATCACTTCTCTACTCCTACTCATTACTCCTGTTTATACGTCCACAGATCACATGAGCCGTTTCTGCCACAGCATCATGCTGCCTGGTTCTGTGCAGCTGCTTGTCCACAGTGACCTCTAGATCCCTTTTCAGAGTCACTGCTTTCCCCCATTCTGTAGGCATGGCCTGCCTGCCTTGTTCCTAGAAGTATAATTTTGCATTTGGCTAGACGAAAGCACATCTTGTTT
The DNA here is from genome assembly GCF_011386835.1 of Chrysemys picta bellii. Taxonomy (NCBI): domain Eukaryota; kingdom Metazoa; phylum Chordata; order Testudines; family Emydidae; genus Chrysemys; species Chrysemys picta. The sequence goes on from NC_088800.1 coordinate 57,404,533, forward strand.
GACTGGGCACAGCTTACCAGGTGATTGAAAACGGCAGCCATACTAGCAAAGCTATTTTCAGAGCTTTCCTGATGAACCAAGAGATTTTTAAAATGAGCAGTAGTTCCCTTATCCTCTCCCCTCGACTCCAGAAAGCAGAAATCACTGAGGATTTAAACAGCAGCTGTCCTGGGCAGCATTAGGAAAGTTGCAGAGATGGGAAGAGCTAAACATCTGCCTCACGTGCATGGTGGATTCAAACAGTCCTCTATGAACCAAGGTGGAATACAACATGTGCTGTAGGTGATAGGTACACATTAGAAACTGAGTTCATCATCAGCACCTAGGCACCTCCTCTTTAAAGAGATGGAGCACAGCATGGCCCTTTTCCACAGACAGGCTCAAGGTTTGAGACATTCACCTCTCATTTACCACTATGCAGCTGCAGAGACTACCCACATCAGTTGGTGAATAAAACCCCAAAGCTCCAATTGCTTCCAGAGGAAAAACCCTTCTCTAGCCTTTAGATCACAGCCTGTCACTTGCACAGAGAGGTCTCCATGATGCATTGCAAAAGCACATTCTGATTAGCACTAGCCCAGTACTCTCTCCCTGCTTCTCACAGTGGGATGAGAGGCAACCCCACTCCTTACAGAAACTGACAGCTGCCCCACATGCCACTCACAAGCTTGCAAGAAGCCCTGATGCTTCATCTCTTCAAAACTTTGCCCAAACATTTTAATTTCTCATTGAAAATTTCCCTATTTTCCAAAAACTGTAAAGGTTTACATTAAAAAAGATAGGCAAAGGAAATAGGGTTTTGTGGGTGTGGGAGAGAAGGGTGTGCTTTGGTCACAGCTGTTAGGGGCAGGTTAGGGTGACACTGCTGGACCCCAGGGAGGGGCTGAGGAAAGGGGTTAATACGTATGCAGGGGCATAGGAGAGAAGAAAGGAGGTGTGGAAAAGAACAAGCAGAAACCTCTGTAGGAGGCTGCTATGCAGTTGGCAACAAGAGCATTCGGCCCTTTAGAGCAGTGATTCTCAGCCAGAGGTCCAAGGCCCCCTGGGGGTCCATGAGCAAGCATGGCCAGTGTTAGACTTGCTGGGCCCGGGACAGAAAGCCAAAGCCCCGCTGTGCAGGACTGAAGCCCGGGTCCCTGAGCCCCAGCACCCAAGGATGAAGCCTGAGCAACTTAGCTTTGCAGGTGCCCCTGTGGTGTGCCCTTCAAGCCAGCCCTGGCTAGAATACAATTGAAAAACAATTGTGGCACAGCTGGGCCGTGGAGTTTATATAGCATGTTAGGGAGGGGGCTTCAGAAAGAGAGGCTGAGAACCCTGTTGTAGAGCAGCATCATACACAGATGCTTGGCTGAGTACAGAAGGTGCAGGTACCATATGCTGGCAGCCCCAGCCTCCACGGTAGTGAGCAGCTCTCAATCTCAGGTCTCTCTGCTGGAGAAGCAACAGCCACTGTCTTCACGTTCTGTTGGGGCCAGGCGCTGCTGTGGAAGGATTGGCAGGTACTATTATTGGACACTACTGCCTGAGAGCCGGTGCCCTGGAGGAGAGGGAGAGGAAGGGGGCTAAGGGAAGAACACACCCTCCACTGCCGGATGGGGGAAGCTGGGCTGCTCTCCCTGCCTGACCTACCCACAGCAGTGACCCCCAACACTGTCTGGAGGTGGGTGCTCCCTGCCATGAAGAGATGGGAGATGCCCTCCCTTCCCAGGAAAGCATTGCTGGAGAAGAAGCTAGAAGATCCGGTGACTCACACCAGCCCAGAACCTTGTTTTGAACCATGTATTGAAAGAAAATCTAAGAAAAGGGATTGTCCATCAGAACCCCCGAAACAAATTCAGAGACACAGACCGGGTTAGCCCGTTAATCCAACACGGGCATGGTTGGCTGAGCTAGTCCTGCTTCCTCTGTGTCTAGCCCCACCCCTCCACTGCAGTGAGTAAATGACATGATGAAATCACTCCATGTGACAGCACTATGACAGGTTGCATGTGTCTATCTGCGTTGCTGGAGGTGGATGCTGAGTGAAGTCTCTCTATATGCTGGGGGTGGGGCGGGAGAATGCGAGTGCAGCATGTCACAGTTGGGGACCTAGGGCTGCAAGCCGTCTCCAGACTTGCCACCTCCTCCCACCCACAGCCTTTTCTGGCAGACTTCTCTCCACACTCCCCAGGAGAGACGTGCACCTGTATGTCACGATAGTACATGCCACACTAAACAGGCACTTGGACCACACACACTGCAGAGGACAGGGAAGGTGGGTGACAGCAAGTTGGTGCCGTGCTGGCCTCACATCTCTGGGTATTTGCCAGTATGACAGAGGGTCTCAGTTAGGGGTTATTTTCCTGGGATCATGGAGACATCCCTCCCATTCACTGTAGCAGCAGCACCCTGGTCCTGAGAGGAGCCAGAAGCAACACTGACCAACTGAAAGCCCTCCAGACTGTCCCAAGAGAACCCACTGCTCTCTCCCTCTGCATCTGCCATGATGTCACTTGTGGGTAGTAATGCTGCTGGCCACATGTTGGAGGCCATTGGTCATGGATCTGAGCCACCATGCCTGTGAATCTACCTCTAAATGCCCTTTTCTTCCCTGACAGAAATGAAGCCATAGTGGTTTTGAAACAGGGGACTAGGAGTGTTGCGGTCAGGTTGAGCTTCTTTTCCATCATTGCTTGTAAATGGCAATTTCCCACAAGCACAGACAGATGTTCCCGATCAGAGCGAACCCAGCGTAGTGCTTGGTTGCTAGAAGAGGTTTTTGTGGGGTTAGTTTCCTCCCCAGTTTGCACAGCAAAGGGATTAGCTGGCCAGTGCCACATCACCCCTGCTGCCAGCTTGGTGGCTTCACTGCAGTGCTCTAGGCCAGTGGTTCTCAAACTATGGGTTGGGACCCCAAAGTGAATCACAACCCCATTTTAATGGGGGTGACCAGGGCTGGCTTAGACTTGCTGGGGCCCAGGACCAAAGCCCAAGCCTGAGGGCTTCAACTCTGGGTGGCAGGGATAAGGTTACAGGTTCCCTGCCAGGGGCTGAAGCCCTCGGGCTTGGACTTTGACCCCCCCGGCCGGGGCAGTGGGGTTTGGGTGAGCTCAGGCTTCAGTCCCCCTCCTGGGGCCTGGTAGTAACTTTTCTTGTCAGAAGGGGGTGATGGTGCAATGAAGTTTGAGAATCCCTGCTCTAGGCAGTTGCAGATCTTCTCCACAAGCAGCTGGAGGAATGCTGAGAAGTCCAGGAGGGTGTCTGTCTGAGCCTAAGCAGGGTTGCAGAATGCTAGCCCTGCTGCTCTCTGATCAGACAGATGCTCCAGCATGCAACAGGCAGAATTCCTTGGTCAACACCACCTGCTTTATCTGGCAAAGAGAGAGAGACCAGCCGCTCATGCTGCACAGAGATGGCTACCATAGCCTTGGATTTGACAGGCCACTGTAAGCCATGCTGCACCTGAGCAGCCCCCTCTAGAATTCCCTCATCACTAGACTGAGGCAGTGAAGGAGGCCAGGGATATGCTGGAAGCCAGCACCATGCATGGCCTTGGTGACATGCAATCCATTGTCCGTGGCCACAACACTAACAGAGTTAGGGGCTCACCCATTCCTCTGCAACAACATGCAGCTTCCCCACAATGCTCCTGGAAGAGTGCTGCTTCACACGGACCACACAGGTGGTGCTAGTCTTGCACCTGCTTACCCATTGGGCCATGACAGCTGTTTGGCTACTGGTCCATATATTAGTGGATGCAAGATGTCCCTTGCCACCTTCACAGTTACCCAGAGAACACCGTGTAGCTCCTCTCAGGGCTGCACACAGCTCTGCCATGGCCCTCTTTGCAAAATAGAACGGGCTGGATAGATACCAGCTGGGACCTTAAACAGCTGCAAAGTCCCTGTAGCCCTTACTCTCCATTTGGGAGAAAGGAAGCAAGTGCACAGCCAGCATCATTGCACAGGCTGCAGTATGTGATATGGCCAAAGGCTGGTTAGGATGGAATTTCTGTCCCACTTGAACACACTATGTTAGGGTTACCATATCTCATAAATAAAAAAAGAGGACCCTCCACGGGCCATGGCCCCACCCATTTCCCCACCCCTAGCCCCGCCCCAACTCCGCCCCTTCCCCCACCCTAACTCCGCCCCCTCCTCCCTCCCACTCCCAGCCAGGGGGAAAGGGCTGCCCCAGTGCTACCAGCATCACGGTTTCCCGGGCAGCCCCCAGACCCTGCGCCCCCAGCCGGCGCTTCCCCAGCGCAGCTGGTGCCTGGGAGGGGAAGCGCCCAGCCGGGGGCGCAGGGTCTGGAGGCTGCCCAGCAAACCGTGAAGCCGGTAGCGCTCGGGCTTTGGGCAGCCCCTATGCCTCCGAACCCTGTGCCCCCAGCCAGGCACTTCCCCTCCGGGGCTCCGGCGGCTCTGCGTAACTTACACTGTATAAGTTACACAGAGCCAAAGAGGAGCAGAGCCTCCGCAGCTGGAGGCTCTGCTCCTCTTAGGCTCTGTTTAAGAGCCGGGCTGCCCTAGCGCTACCGGCTTTGGGCAGCCCCCGTGCCTCCGGACCCTGCGCCGCCGGAGCCCGGGTGGGGAAGTGCCCGGCTGGGGGCGCAGGGTCCGGAGGCACGGGGCTGCCCGAAGCCGGTAGCTCTCGGGCAGCCCGGTTCTTAAACAGAGCCTCCAGCGGCTGGGGCTCTGTGTAACTGATACTGTGTCAGTTACACACAGCCCTGGCGGCTGGAGGCTTTTCTCCTCTTTGGCTCTGTGTAACTGACACTGGGTCAGTTACACAGAGCCCCAGCCGCTGGAGGCTCTGTTTAAGAACCGGGCTGCCCGAGAGCTACCGGCTTCGGGCAGCCCCCCTGCCTCCAGACCCTGCGCCCCCAGCCGGGCACTTCCCCTCCCGGGCTCCGGCGGCGCAGGGTCTCCAGGCACGGGGCTGCCCGAAGCCGGTAGCGTTCAGGCAGCCGGGCTCTTAAACAGAGCCGCCATTTTCCCCGACATGTTCCGCTTTTTGGCAATTCCCCCCGGACGGGGGTTTGACTGCCTAAAAGCCGGACATGTCCGGGAAAAAGAGGACGTATGGTAACCCTACACTATGTGGGCTCTGCCCACCCCTGCTCTGAGGACCCAGTGCATATTTGTTGTCCTGAGAGTGGCTGCTGCTACTTTAAATCCTGAGGGCTGTGCACCATGTTGTTCAGCATGCCAGAGGCCTCTACCCTTTAGGGGTCAGAGTCTAAGCCAGCCATAAACATCTGCACAGTTGGCAAGTGACCCTTATATTGTTATCACCACCTTTCAAAAGGAGGGGTGTCTAAAGGGCTTTGCAGCAGGGGCCTGGGGTTTGTAGCTGGTGATGGCTGCTGCTGAATGGTAATGTGTAGGAGCTCTGTCTTCCCCACAGTGCTCCCCCTAAACCCATGTCCAGCAGAGGGGGAGGCAGTGCCCCAAATTGCTTCACAATATTCTGTTGGAGCGAACACCAGTGCTGGGAATGAGGTTCATAGAACATTTGCTTCTGTTCTCCAGGAGGTTCCTGTTAGCTTTTATCTCATGGCAGTGCAGGAGATGAGAGTCTTCTTTAAGTGTTCTAGATGTGACCACTATATTAAGAGTCAAACTGGACCACAGTCTAAATAAGTGACAACTGTCTGGGAAGGGAGTGGATGATCCTCAACACAAACTGTAAGGGGTCTTTCATCTGAAGAAGTGAGGGTCTTACCCACGAAAGCTTATGCTCCCAATACTTCTGTTAGTCTTAAAGGTGCCACAGGACCCTCTGTTGCTTTTTACAGATTCAGAGTAACATGGCTACCCCTCTGATACTTGTAAGGGGTTGATAGGCCAAGTGATTGTTTAGATGGAAGTTTGGGCACTATCAGACTCTCAAAGTAAATCTCCATTGATGAAGCTTTGGCCAGAGCATTCATGTCCTGACAGAGTGTCTCTTCAGCATTGGGTAGATCATTATCCACATCAGCGAGACCGAGCCCATCCACATGTACATACTTACAACCTACCAACAACTAAAGCCAGTAAGTATATATGTTGAAAAGGAGGAGACCTACAGTGGATCCTTGTAGGAGTCCACTACAGAGATGTCTAAGCGAGTTAAGTTTGTCTCCAGCTTGCAAAAAGGAACTCCAATTTATCTCCATGATGAGCTGCACCATAGGTTTAGAGAGAATAGTGTGACACAACTTGGCAGTCAGCCCCACCTGCCAAACAGCATCACATGCAGCTGATAGATCCACTAGAACAGCACCAACTTTCTTGCTTTTCTCAAAGGCATCTTCAATGTCCTGTGTTGAGTGAATAATGAAATCTTGGGTACAGCATGCTCATCTGAAGCCAGCCTGAACAAAGAGCAGTTGTGGCTTGATAACATCATTGATGCACATAAGAATCAGTCTCTTCATAAACTGTATCCGACGAAGTGGGCATTCACCCACGAAAGCTTATGCTCCAATACATCTGTTAGTCTTAAAGGTGCCACAGGACTCTGTTGCTTTTCATAAACTTGTACTTGACACAAAGTAGAGAGATGGATCACTAGCTCTGGGGATCTTCCAGGGTTTTCCTGGCTTCAGAATGGCTACAACCTTTGCATTGTGCCAGATTTTTGGGATGAGGTTGTTCTGGAAACACTAGTTGAGGAACCAAAGCACACCCCTTTTAGCCCTAGGTATAGTAAGAAATTCATATGGATAGAATCCAGGTCTGGAGCCTTTCCTGTTTCCATAAAATTTATGGTCCAGTCCAGCTCTGTCTGAAAAAAGACCCATTAAGTTTGAATCCACATTACAGATGGCAGGCTCCTAATCTCAGTTTTGACTGCAGGACTGAAAGACTTATCCAGGTTCTGTCTATGGGCAATAGCCATTGTCTGGGAAATGACAGCATTTGTGGAGATGGGGAAACCCTATTTTGATGAGCCTGGAATATCCAGAAAGACTTTTAATGGCCTGCCAGGCTTTCCAGCTGGAATGAGTAAAGTCCACCGTTGTGACTGTCTCCCTCTATGTATCATATCGATCACACCTTGTTTGATTCAGCAGTGAATGAGTTCCTTGCTCTTAACAGCCTCCTGTTTGTTACCAGCAGATCTGAATTCCTGGCAGAGCATAATTGCCTTTGATGACCACCCAGGGATATAATGCTGGGAATAGACTCCAGGGATTGATTTCTTAGCAGCTGCCTGAACTAATTTGCTATTCAAGCAGCTCTAATTAAAACTTCAGCTTTATTGTTCCAGTGTGGTGTGTCCCTGTCCCCTACCCTGTGTCTGTGTGGTCTGTTTATTCTGTCCAGAATTCACAGTAGGGACTGTCTGCTGCTCTGTTTATCACAGTGGTGCCCCATTCTTGGTTGGTTCTTAGGCTGTACTGGAATAAATAATTCAGTTAACATGCCTCCTGCTCCAACTGGCACATACCAATGCACCTGTGGGAAGAGCCAACAGCACTCCGTGATAGCAGAATAGTTTAAGCCAAGATATGAATAGACTAAGACCAGAAGGGGCCGTTATGATCATCTAGTCTGACTTCCTCCACAACATGGGCCAGAAAAAAAAAATTGCACCCACTGATTCTGGCATCAATGCCATAACTTCTGATTGGGCTAGAGCAGGTCTTTTAGAAAGATATCCAATCTCACCATAAAGACTTCAAGTGATGGAGAATCTGCCACATCCCCAGGTAAGCTATTCAATGGTTAATTACACTCACTGTGAGACAATTGCACCTTATTTCTAGCCTGAATTTCTCTAGCTTAAGTTCCCAGGCACTGGATCTTGTTGTGCATTTGTCTGCTGGACTGAAGAGTCCTCTGCTGTCTTCTCCCCAGGTAGGTATTTACAAACTGTGATCAAGTCATCTTTTAACCTTTTATGATGACCTTCCATCATAGGCGCCAACTTCTCCTGGTGCTGGTGAGTGCTTGTGCCCCCTCTCCTCCCCTGAGGGCACCGTATTCCCACTCCTCCCCCTTCCCTCCCACTGCTTGTTACGCCTGTTTTGCAGCAGCAGGCGCTGGGAGGAGAAGTGGGGAAGGCATGCTCAGGGGAGGGGGAGGAGGCAGAGGCGAGCTGGGGTGGGGAGCTGTCGGTGGGTGCAGAGCACTCACCAATTTTTTCCCATGGGTGCTCCAGCACCTATGCTTTCCATAGAGCAGAAGAAAGGGGAGAAAACGGCCTGTGAGGGGTCTTGGAGATCACCATTCTCCCCCATTGCAGGTCTTCATTAGGCATATGTTGCTATTATCTGCCTCACCCTTGCCCCACTGTTTGCTCCATGATCCAAATTGACAGGACATTTCAAAACTGTGGAATAGGGATACCATAAGGACCTGACAAAGCCAGGAGAATGGGCAGCATGATGGCAGATGACATTCAGTGTTGGCAAATGCAAGTTAATGCACCTTGGAGGAGTAATTTTAACTTCTCGCATGCTTTACTGGATTCTAAATGCACTGGAACCACTCTGGGAAAAGAGCTGGGTTGCACTGCAGATGGCTTAGTAAAGTCCTTGGCTGTGTGTAGCGGTGGCCAACAAGCAAAGAAAATGGATGGAAAATAATAGTGCAAATAGTATTCTACTGTCAATTCTATCACCCCATCCTAGGAATATACCGGAAATGAAAGAGCTCCAGAGATGGGCAATGCAAACTATTAGAAGAGTGGATAGATTTCTGTATGAAGAGGTGTTAAGACTCAGCGTAGCTACGGGGCGAGGGTCCACTCCCCCACTAAGCACAAGTGGCGCCTTGTCAATTTCCTGGCGCCTTTGTACTCCCCCGGGGGAGCAATTTAAAAAAAAAAAAAAACCGCCCACTGCAGCACTTTTATTTTACTCGCCCAGCGGTGCTCCAGATCTTCAGCGGCACTGAAGGTCTCGCCGCCGAAGACACCCAGAGCGAGTGAAGGGTCCACCGCCGAAGACCCGGAGCGCCGCCAGGTGAGTAAAAGCGTGTTTTTTTTTTTTTTTTTTTTTTGTTTGTTTTTTGTATTGCTCCCCCTGTTCACTCCACCTGGCTACGCCATTGTTAAGACTGGGACTGTTTAAGGAGGGACTGGATAAGAGGGGACATGATAGAGGTATACTGAAGAAGAAAGGGGCTAGAGAAGGTAAATGAGATGCTCTTATTCACCCTCCAATACAAAAAGAATATGGAAATATTCAATAAAATTTAAAACTAACAGGAAATATTTTAAAACAATGAAACCCACTAAAAATCCACCAAAAAGAATACTAAATACCATTTTTGCGCACACACACCTCTATCTATATGTAATCATGCTAGGTGAAGCTCACATGTGTAGAGTACCATCACAAAGAGATGCACAAATAAAGTGGTGCACCAGCCTTTGCTAACCCTCAGCAGCATGATGAATTTCACCCCATTATCTTTTGCTTTTGTCTGACAATTTTTATCTTTCCAGGATTAATGCTTATCTGTTTGCCTATGACTGTGGTAGTTGCACTTGTCACACATTAATTTCTTAAAATAAAAGTGAATTAGTATATTACAAAAACAAAATGCATAAAAATCCCTGAATACATAAAATCTTCAGCCTCCAAAATATCTAGTCACCTTAGCATCTTTCTTTGTCTCCCACTCATTTAAGTTAACTGCCGCCTTCTCAGCAAATCATTAATTACTTATATATATATATATATATATATATATATATATACACACACACACACACATGTATAAATATTAGAATTTACATGTTTATAAATATTTTATATTTCTCATTAGAAATGCATTGTGTGCACTATGGAGATAGACATTATTCTGTGGAACTATTCTAGATAGTTTTGCAGTTTAAACTTGATATGTAATTCTCATTGTGTGGATGTAAGAGACAGCAACATAAAGCAGGAGCTTAGGGCCCCAGCTCTTGGTGCCATGTGATGATGCCAGAATCTCAGCTTTCATTTAAAAAAAATCTCTCCTGGCAGTGAAGAAATGTTTGAAAATGTGACCCAAGTGTTATTGCTATAGTAATCTCTGCCTGAGTCTGAAGACAGCCTGATACAATAACTCTGAACTACAGATTACATTATTCGCAATTTGTATGTTCCTATAAGAGAGACTGGATCAGACCCAGTCTCTGACAGTGACCAGAACCAGATGCTTCAGAGAGAGGTATAATACCTCCACAATGGGCAGATGTGGGATAATCTTCCCCCAAACAGGTCATAGCCTCATCTCTTGGATTGAGTCCTGAAGCCTACTGATGCTTCCAAAATTTGTTCATAATTAATTATGATCACTCTGGATCTTCTTGAGATCCATATAAATGTCCAATCTCTTTTTAATCTTCAGTTCTTGGCCTCAGTGATTTCCTCATTACTAGCCCCCTTTCCAGATCATTTATTTATATATAAATAAAAACAACACAGGACCCAGTAGGGAACCCTGAGGCCCTGCTGCTAAGCTTTGCCATGATGAAAATTGACCATTAAACCTTAGTGTTTCTTTTCTGTCTCCTAGCCAGTTTTTGATTTATGGCAATACTCTGCCTCTCACCCCATGACCACTTAGCTTCTTCAGTAGCCTTTTGTAGGACACCTTGTCAAAGGCCTTTTGAAAGTCAAAATGCATTATATCTGCTGGTTCTTCTTTATCCACACATTCAAAGAATTCTAAGAGATTAGTGAGACACAATTTTCCTTTGCAGAAACCATGCTGGTTAGACCCTGGTAGACCACGATTTTCCTGGTGTCTTGTTGCTCTATTTTTAATTGTTTCAACCAATTTACCAGGTAAGGCTGACTGGTCTGTAATTCCCCAGATCTCCTCTACAGCCTTTTTAAAACCTGGGTACAATATTTGCCACCCTCCAGTCCTTTGGAACAGTGGCAGGTTTTTAGTGAGAGGTTTGGAAATTTTTGTTTGCAACTCAGTCACTACCTACTTGAGCTCCTTCAGAATTCTTGGATGCATCACCTGGGTCTGGTGACTTATTGTTTAAATTGCAATAAATCACAATCAGTTTGCTCCAGGACCTTTCAGACACCTCCATCTCTGAGAGCACCTCTTCTTTACCAGAAAGAACAATCCCAGGTAGGATCTCCCCAACAGTGGGCTGAGGCAAAGAAATCATTTAGTTTCTCACTGTAGTGGGGCAGCTGCCCCACTTCCTGAGAATTTAGGCTGCAGCAGGCCAGTGGGCCTGCTCAGATGGACAGCCAATCAGGGCCTTGATTGGAGGCAGCCCTGCTCTGGGAAGGAGCAGCCTGTCTGTCCCAGGCCTTTGGGAGGGGAAGGTCTATCTCCAGAGCTGGGAGACTAGTACCTGGGACAGTGCTGGGCAGTGCAGTGCTGGGCAGGCCTGGGGGAGCAGAAGGTAACTCCAGCCTGGTGTCTGCCAGGCTGCAGGTCCTGAGGGAAAGGGCCTAGCCGGTGCGAGGGGCCAAAGGGGAAACAGCCCAGGGATGTGGACAGACAGAGGGAGAGAAGGAGGGCAGGACGGCTGCCACTAGAGGGTCCCTGGGTTGGGACACAGTAATGGGGGAGGGGGGGCTGGCCCCCCCTGCAGTACACCCAGCCATTGGCTGTAGGGAGTGGCCATCATAAACCCACCAGATCCCTGACAAGAAGGGATTAGATTTAAAGGGTGTGGTTGGACATGGTGGCTGGACATAGAGACTGCTGATTGACACCCCCCTGGAAGGGGTGTGGATGGACTAAGGGGCACTGCCGGAGGGCAGTGGTCCTGAAGAGGACGCCACGAGTTGGTGAGTGACGTGGGCTCAGACGCCAACGGAGGGCAAGACAACAGATGGGACACTACCAGGAGGGGGTGCTCCACTGGACAGAGCTAATTTCTGAGGCAACCAGTAGGAGGCACCACAGTGGTGAGTCTCAACCTTGTTACACTCACCAATGTCCTTATCTTCTTTAATTGCTGTCTTTAATCCTTAATGATTTAGCAAGCCCATCAATTCTTTTGCAGACTTTATGATTCTGCTATATTTAAAGAATCCATTGTTTGTTTTTTGCTCTTCAAACTCCATTTTGGCCCTTCTTAATCGCCTTCTTACTTAATGTCTGCTGTAACTTATTATCCTGTTTATTGGCTTCAGAGGCTCAGATTTCAAGGATTTTGGTTAGGTTCAAGTAGTTATTTGAGCCAGTCATGTAGACCAGGACTTCTCAAAGCTGGTCCACTGCTTTTTTCAGGGAAAGCCCTGGTGGTCTGGGCCGGTTTGTTTACCTGCCGCGTCTGCAGGTTCGGCCGATTGTGGCTCCCACTGGCCGGGGTTCGCCGCTCCAGGCCAATGGGGGTCCCAGGAAGTGGTGCGGGCTGAGGGATGTGCTGGCCGCCCTTCCCACAGCCCCCATTGGCCTGGAGCGGCGAACCCCGGCCAGTGGGAGCCGCAATCGGCCGAATCTGCAGACGTGGCAGGTAAACAAACCAGCCCAGACCACCAGGGGCTTTCCCTGAAAAAGCAGTGGACCGGCTTTGAGAAGCACTGATGTAGACAACATGGCTTACTCCTTGCTTTCCTGGTGGTGTGGTGTGGTTTGGTTTGTTTGGTGTGTGGGGGGGTTTGTTTGTGTGGTGTGTGGTTTTTTTTTTTTTTTTTTGGGGGGTGGGTGAGTGGTCTATTATAGGTTTTTCTTAGTAGCAGCCAAGCCGTCTCTAGGGATTTTCTTTCCTTTACTTTTAGCTTTAGGGCCTTAGCATCTAACCTTCTCATTTTATTGAAATCTTTTTCTAAAGAAATCTTTGTCATTTTTTGGCCTCCTACCTGCCTTGTGGATGTTTAACCTAACTATATTGTGGTCATTGTTAGGTTTGTCAATTTTAAAATTAGCCTGAAGTAATAACCACATATAACCTCTCCTCTTCGTGCTCTAGAGCTAGCTGTTTCAAGAAGCAATTACATGAAGTGTTGTCGGAAAACCTTGTCCTGTTAAGCCATCTGACAAGCGTATGTGTGGGTAGTTAGTCTCCCACTACTAGTATTAGGTTAGATATTGCTGCCTTTTTTAATCTCTCTCAATATTTGTCTACTTATCCACATACCAAATGCCTTATAAACTGTTGAATCTTGGCCTGCTGAGAAACCTCAGGAGCACTGGAAAGGCTAAAAAATTTTAGAGACTCTGAAAAAGGCATAGTAAAGGTTGCCAGATTTCTGGATTCAGGGGATAATGCACACCAGTGTCCTAATTACAGTAATTGTTTGAGCCCCTGCATGACCTGGAAAATATCAGTTGTAGGTACAGGATTTCATGCAGTTCTTGATTCTCAGCATATAGAGGAAGTCACAATCTTTGTCACTTTATCACCGCATTTAGACAAAGCTAACAGTGTCACAGGCTGATTAAAGAATCTTATTCCCAAATAAGTCTCTCTCTCTCTCTCTCTCCCCAACCATTCTCTAGAATGTACTATTTGCCCTCTTTCTCCCCCCCCCCCCCCCACTGGAGAAGCTATGTAATTCAAAGCTGGTTCCTTGACCCGACTGCTTTAGCACTCCCTTCAATAGTATATGCATGTCATCCCATAAACTATGGGTGGGGTTTGAACAAACACTCAGTCTAACTCTGATCCCATTGAAGTAATGATAAAATTCCCATTAGTTTCAGCAGGAACAGAACTAGACCAACGCTGAATGCTTCAGAAAAATCCCACCTTGTACATTTTCTAGTTAAACTGGGCTTTGAGATAGCTCATATACAAAACAATTGTTTCTTTCTAGGTAATAGAGCTGCGTGAATGCAGAATTTCCATCCTGCAGGAAATTCTGACATTGCAGTATTTTGAAGTTTTCTGTAGAATGGAAATTTGATTGCAGAATGTTTAAACATTTTCCTTTAGATATTTTTGATCCAAACAAAACAATGACATTCCTGAGATAAAATGTTTCATTTCAGTTTGTCAGAATAACCCAAAATGCTTCATATGGAGCTATTTCAACATTAAACTGCATTTCTTTATAGCCTGATATTACCATTCTGCCCTAAGCGCCAGGCCCCCAGACTGGACTACAGTGCCACAATACACCCAAGCTCATATATAGCCTGTCACAAGAGCCATTCACTGAGTGGCACCTCCTGCTGGCCATCCTTAGTATTAGCTCTGCCAGCTTGCACTCCCCCTCCAGTGTTGTCTTTTTTTTTCCCCACCCCCATCCTGTCTCTCTCTGCCGCTCTGCTCCTTCCTGGGTCTGCATCTTCCTCTGTGGCCTGGCTCTCCAGCCAGGCCATTAAAGTCCTCCCCTTCCAGGGAATTCAGAGTCTTTTCAGACCTGCTGTCTGTCTGGCACCTCCAATACCCTGGCCACTCCCCAGTGGCTGGTAGGGGAACTCAGGCCCCCTATTTATAATGGGCTCCAGCCCAGGAACCCCATAACAAGCAGCCACAGTCCCTGTGTAGTCCTACCTCTTCCTGCTGTTTCCCTGGGCTTCTTCCTACATGTCTGGCTTGCCCCCTCTCTGGTTTTACTAGCCTCCAACTCTCTCCACTCAGGAAGTGACTACAGCCTTTCTTAGCAGCACCTCTACTACCTGGGTTTATACCGGCCCTACCTGTTCCTGCATAGGTGAGCCTGCCCTTAATTAGCTGCCTCCAGCCTAAATCTCCCCTGTTTGAAGCCTAATTAGCTGATTGGGCCTAATCATCTAAATTCAGCACTTGCTGGGCTAGTATGGGGAGCCTACCTCCATTATGCACCACTTAACTTGGTCACAGTGAAATCCCTGCATTGCCTTATCAGATGTAGTCCCTCTGGAGCCTAGCCCATAAGAAAGAATGGGGGCTGGAAATGCACCACCCATAAATAGGGTGACCAGGTGTCCTGATTTCATAGGGACAGTCCCGATATTCAGGGCTTTTTTTCTTAAATAGGCACCTATTACCCCACCCCACCCCCAGTCCCAATTTTTCACACTTACAGTCTGGTCACCTTACCCATGAGACAATACGTCACAGTAGGATAACTAAGTTTGATTCAGCTAGAATCAGTAAAAAAAATTAATCTGGGTCACTTCAAAAACAAACCATTCCAGTTTGGATCAAATTGGCCCAAAATGAAATATTTCATTCTGATTTTTCCCAACAGAAAACTGCATTTAGCAGAAACTGCACTTTTCATGGGAAAAATTATTCTGATGGAATATTCCAAACCAACCCTACTAATAACAGGTGTTTTCTTTCAAAATAGTTTAAGAAAGGTTCAACTAATAAAACTGTTTTCACTCCTGGTATCAGCTGCCACTTTTAGCTTCTGTCCATTAAAAAACAGTTGCAGGCTTTTTTACTTCTGATTTAGTAACACGGTTATTTTATCTTCTGACATAGCTCACACTCTCCATCCCATTGGGGGTTGCTTTAACTCAGAATTTCTGTGGCCAATTTTTTTATGATTTGCTTTTTTCCCTGCCAACTCTAGCAGCGTCCCACTTCCTTATGGTACAGAGCTTTAGACTTCCTTGACTTATGTTTATTTTGTGAATGTGTGTAGACAGTTCACAACCACAACAGATTTTACAAAGGTAAAATCCATATTTTATGCTTATGCTGAAGCATCTTTTTGGCTGAAATGGTGGGTAGCTGTGCAAGGAGGCTGCGCTGTATGTGCTCCTGTCAGCCAGCATAGCAGAGAATGCTAGATTCTGCTGGTGCTGACTCAGATAGTCGTGCCATGGCAACTGCCTTTTCCACACTGAAACCCTCCTGTTGTAAGCACCTTTTACACAGCATTTTGTTGAGCAAACTCCTCCACAAATTTATCTCAGATCATGACTAATTCAAATGTGCCAAAAACTCTCACTTCCTCAGAAGCCCACCTAGTTCAGCTCCTAGTTATAGATGTCTAATAGTCATGTAGTGTGGAGTCCCATGCAATATGCCAGCCTCGTATCTTTGCCTATGCCTGGAGCAGGAAGAGGGAAGGTAGACCCAGGGAGCACCTGTGCAGAACCAGCACCATGCTTGCCTGACATATGCACCCCTCTGAGATGGGGACTAGAACTGTGAGAGTGACTGAGCGCCCATGGCATTCTTATGATGGAGGGACCCCCAGCCACTGAATGTAACTGTAACCAGACCCCAGGGCCTGAGCATGTGCCTCTTACTCTGACTGAGGGGTATGACAGTAGGTCAGGTTCACTATCCTAGAAATGCCACAGTGGGATCATGCCCACTCCCCAGGTCCAGGATGGCCTGATCCTGCTAGGACAGTCTAGGTGAGGGTCCCCAGACAGTTGGCTGTTGCCACAGCCCCTCCACATTGCTCTGAGGTCCTATGTCCTGGCCAGCTCTCCAACAGCCTTAGTTTCACTCCTGACAGTGATTATGGACGTGGCTCTTCAAGACCTCTCCTTTTAGGGGCAACTGAGGAGCTGGGGCCCACCAGGATGACAAATTCAGTTTCTCCATCCACATAACTTCCCCATTCTCAGATCTACCACCACTGGGTCTGTAAAGGGATGGCCTGTTCTGGAGATCTTCCCCTTATCCTAATGCACTCTTGCCCAAGCCCCTCTCATTCCCTACTACACACTGGCCAGAGCTCCCATTGGTGGCAGCTATTCTTCCTGAGAGAGAGACAGACTGCACTAAGGTAGTATTGCTAACTCAGACCAATGCATTGTAATTTTTGCTCTGTCTGAAGAATGTCCTTGTGGTGATGTGAAGATTTGTACTCAGAGAGAGAGAGAGACTTTCTTTTTATGCAATACTCTGTAGCTGAGGGGAGAGTGCCCTCAACCACAGACCATGAGTTCTAGTCCCAGATCTTCTACTGACAGTATTTCAGTGGCATTCACAACCCTAAATCTGAACCAAGGTCTCATACCTGGTGCGTGTAGCAGGGTAACTATCATTCACCCATTTCACTGATAACTAAGAGCTTGCACAAGGTCATTTCAGGCTGAGCTGACAACAGAACCCAGGGTTCTAATCAACAGAGCTAAAAACATTGCAACCCTTCTGCCACTTAATCTCTAAGGCCTGATCTACACCGGGGGAGCAGGATCAATCCAAGTTACACACTTCAGCTGCATGAATACTTCAGCTTTGTTCAATCTCTAAGGCTCTCGATGTGCAAGGAGGCTACCTCCCAGTGGGATTTGTTTGGATGATGACATTTCATGTTCCTAGATACATGACATGCTGTGGACTGTATTAAACATGCACTGGTCAAGGAAACCCAGGCAAACTAGATCACTCTGTTTAACTGATCTGTCCTCAAAATTCTTTAACACAAAGATTAGTAGAGTAATATCTGCCAACTTTACTGGCACTGATTTTATATTTTCTTCCAGATCATTGATTAAGACCTTGAATACAATTGGGCCAAGAACTGATCCCAGCAGGACCCCCCTAGAAACACCCCCACTGGATGATGATTCCCCAGTTACAATTAGTTTTTGAGATCTTTCATTTAGCCAGTTTCTGATCCACTTAGTATGCACCACATTGACTCTCTTAAAGTGCTAGAATATATGTGGTGAAGGAGTTAAATGCCTTAGAGAACTCTAAGGACCAGACTTGCAAAGAAATTTAGGTGTGGTGATGCGGAGCATAGAAAAGCACCAGCATTCACAGAGCCCTGTACGGTGAATAGAGAGAGAGCAGCACTTTAGACTGGGATTCACAAAAGCCAGCCTGTTAGGCAGCTCCTCATATGGGAGAGCCCATGGGAGACTCCAAGCCACATGGGTTTGCTATCTTGGAGCTAGGTGCCTAAATCCAAGCTGCAATGAGGTACCTGCCTCTGCTTGGTATTCTCAGCTACAAACCCTCTCCGGGAATTAGGTGCCTACACTTTCTGTGAGGATGAAGAGGCAGCAGCCTTCCCTCCTAACTCTTAGCCCAGCAATTAGGGCCCCTCGGGACCACTCTGAAGAAAAAAGAGGTACTCAGAGCTTAGTAAAAAAACGCCATTGGAAGAAAATCAAACCAGGCAGTTTCACCTTTCCTTTAGATCCCCTTAATGAATAAAGCAGGGAGAGACCAGAAATCAGTGTTTGCAATTCTGTGGGATGTGTGGTTCATGCTACAGTTCACTAAAAGTTTCAAACTGTTTTGCGCTTCTTTTTAACTCAAAAAAGTTCCTGCACTACACAATGGCAAGAGGTTGCTGTCGCCATCCCATTGCCAGCACTCCATCTAAGATGGCATAGGACGACAGGCCAAGGACTGCAGCTGACGCAATGAGAGGTCTTCTCCACCGAAGACAGACTCCACACTGTTTCAGCGAGAGCTGCTAGTACGACAGAGGATTTCCCGTCATGGAAGAGATTTTTCCAGGGCCCTGTATCAGATGACAGTGGTAGGGTACAAATTTGGATCTGAACCATGTTATCCAAAATCTCTTCATGTTGTCTTATAACAAGATAAAAGAAAGAACTGTCATGCTAATTATGGTGGAGTTATAGCTTTACCAATGTTAAGATTGCACCAGAGGTTTTGTTTAAGGAGGAGTATTAAATTTTCATCAAAAGTGTCTGAATTCTCAAAGTCCAGTTTGAAATTAAGAGCTTAGGCAGTCTCATTGAGAGGAATGGGAAGGTGTGGGGCCCCAGTAAACATGACCCACATCTTCCCAGTTACAGATGTTTTAAGGGCTCCCTGAGCTCAGGGCCCTGGTACAATTGTCGTCCCCCCCCTTCCCCCTCTTTGCCAGCCTTGAGCTTAATTGTTTCCAAAATCACAATAGCATGTGAGCAGGAGCAATGAGGGGGACAGGGATACCCCCCCAAACCTAAATAGCTCCCCCCAGAAAGATGTATGATTTCCTGTTGCATCCCACACCATTGTAACGTGTGTATATAGCCATTAACATATACCTTGAAAATATGTTAACAGCTGTAGTTCTCACTCAGCCCATTTAATTATCTGTTAACTAAGATCACTACCAATCACACTTATGCTACTAACCAAATAGTGCAAGTTGAGTACTATTTAGGTTACAGAATGTTTCACATTTCATACTATTATCTTTCGTATAGGTGTGGAGAAACAGTCAGGCCCTTTTTCAAACAATCCAGCATTCCCATATCATGTGTAATAAATTTTTGGAAAACCACTCTGAAAGAAATTTTTAAATATACCAGAGATAGGGCTCAAACAGGACTTGAAGACAAGGGAGTGGGCCTGTTAAAAAGATTCAAGTCGGAAATGAGGAAGCTATTCCTATTCTCACTCTTTATAGCAAAAAACAAAACAAAATAACCATTCTTTAATTTGTGGACCCAGGCATTGATTCCTACTGTAGATTGCTGGGGAAAAAAAACTATTAACAGAATATTTTATAATGGAAGACAAATTTACCACAGAAAATTGATAAAGGGAACTGGCATACTTTGCCCAAACCTTTATCTTCCTCTTTAAGATAAAGACAATGAGAGTCAATAGGCCTGTCCCAACAGGTGGGACATCTTATCTGGGGAGCATTAATTAAGCTAAAGTAAAATACACAGTTACCAGGAAAGGAAAGCTCCAATGATTAACAAAGTCTTCAAGTTACTGTTAAAGGGAATCTCCCTTGATTTGCATGAGGACATAATTCCCGTCTTACTGGCTAGCTACAAAGTATTATGAACCAGTGATGAGTGAAGAAACGTACATTTAAGCCCTCTAGAAATAACTAGTTATGAGACCCAGAAAACTGAAGGTCAACTGGAGCAAACTACCTGTTCCTGCAAGAAACCCAACCCACGTTGCCTTCACCTCAAGCTATACATTTGTTTGCCTTATGACTCAGACGCATATCTCTTTGTTACTGATCTGTTTTATTCTGACAGTATAAAGTCTCCAATCCCATGATAAACCCTGGAAGATGTGAAGTGAAAAGAATGTAAAGATTCTGCCCACTAGGGTTAGAGGAATTATAAAGGATGTTATTTTCTTCGTAAACAGTTGCACTCTAGAAGTGACAGGGATTGTATGGCACAAGAAGGGGAAAGGAATGGTCTAAGCGCCCACTGAGGTTATAACTGGGGGAATTCCAATTAATAGTCAGGGCTAATATTGAAATACAGTCCTTGAAATGAATCCAATATAAAAATCCTCCAATAAGAAAAGGACTGAAAGAATGTTTTATATACCGACACCCTCTACTGAATACTGATGGAAGTCACAGAGAAACCAAGAGAGCTGAAATCTGAATACCCAGCTGGCTAGTGTCCAGTACAAAATAAGGGGATTGCCTTCCTCCAGTGGACCCTGAAATAGTATCTCAACTTGGATCAGCTTGTGGGACCCTAGAGCTTGCTGAACCCCTGCAGACAGCCTCTCCTCTAGGCCAGAATCACAGGATGGAGCAGAGGTGACTGAACCCACAAATAAGCTGCAAAATCCAGACAGGAGAATGATGTTTGGATCAGCCATGAGGAAAGGATTCTCCCCTATTTCATGCTTAACTGAGTAAGAAGTGGTGAAATTAAATTTCAAAGATTGTATTTCTCCTTCTATTCCATAACATAAATAACTGAAGGTTAGCTTGTTGAGTCTGCACTCTCTTTAGAGAGACCTCAAGTAACCATATTCTGGATTTTAATTAACTAATGCTATTAGCAAGCTCTACTTTGTATGTCCAGCAAATTGGCCTAAGAGAGATTCAATACAATAATTATAATCAATTGCTTTTGGTATTTTAAACTTGTCCCTTTTATTCCATACCATTCCACTAGCAGGGGACCATACTCTTAGAAGTGCCTTAAGACATCCGTATACATTGGTGAGGGACCACTAGTGAAAAAAATGTATTAGAAATACTGACAAAGTGATTATTGATCTTGTATGTAATAAGAAATTTTTGTAGTTTGCTTTGTTCCTTGGCATAACTGCTGACCCTTGAACCTAGTCTGACAATCACTTCCAAGACTGTATTTTTGTGTTCAGTACAGACCTAGAAAATTGATTGTGTCTACAGCTGATTGAAGAACTGTTTATGGCATATGGATGTGGTTCCGGGTGAATTAATAAACTGTGGATTGATTAAGAATACCAAGTGTACTGATTTGAGAAACACTGTCTGAGCTAGAAGTAGACCTGAAAAAAAACTTCACTTTAGAATTAGTAAGCTATGGCTTCCTGGACTCAATAAAAAGGGTTCATCCTTAAATTCCATTCCAATAATGGCTACATCACCTATCAGCTTGGCAAATCTGGTTTGTCAGATTTCAGCTTTAAAATCTAACTGGCATCTTTGCAGGTTGACAAAATTAACCCCAATTTACACTGCTACCATCTTGCAGCACTGCACTGCCCTCCCCTGTGGCTCTTTACACCACCACCACAATTGGTTCCCAACCTCAAGGAAGAGATCAAATCTGCAGGGCAAGCCAGGAAAGGAATGTCTTGTGTCCCTGGGGCAATGACGGTATGAGGGTAGCATTGGAGCCTCCAACCCAACCCAGCCCAGCCTAAACCCACTAAGGGAACCGACCCTGTTTAAACAAAACTAGAAAATTAAACAAACACCATAGTTTAATTTGCTGTAGCAGCACAAGTGTCATGGTGATGCTTGTTGGTATGTGTAGGAGATGGAAGTGACAGCCTGTGTATTGCCCACACTGTGGCTGTATGATCTGTACTATTGACTGCACTGGGGCTGTAAGGAATATTTAATTAACAGTGCTGTGACTTTACTGAGTGTGCTATTGACTCTATGGTGGCTATATGGAATGTCTTATTGACAGAGATATGGGCTATACAGTGTGTTATTGACCACCCTGTGGTTATACCGAGTTTGCTATTGACAACCTTGTGGTTGTCAACTATACAGAGTATGTTATTAACAGTGCTTTGGTTGTATTGAATGTGCTATCACCAGGGTTGTGGCTATATGGAGTGTGTGAGTACACCAAAGCATCCTTCCTTACTAGTTCTGGTCCTGTGCTTACAGAGCATTGGACACCAAGCAATTCCCCCCTCTGCAGGGTATGAAGAAGGTGTTTGAACTTGGGGTTCTTAGCCCTTACGTAAGTGCCTTAACTCTGGTCTATAGGACAGTCTGGTGTGGGCATTTGTCCATCTCTCCAGTTGAAGCTGTTCCACTGGGTATGAAATAATTAAATATGCATTGGTTCCGAGAGCGAGGGACTAAGGACGACTCTTTACTTCAAAGGTTCAGGGAGTCACCGGAGAGGTGGGAGACCCACGTTCAAACCTTTTGTTATAAGGGCGACAGCTTTCCCCCACGCTTGTTTTGTGCAGAGTTTGGCATCAACTGCTGCCGTTTTTGCAACAAGTGCCTTAGGCACCTGACTTGAGGGAGGGTTCACGGCTGAGAATCACAAATGAAGTCAGTCAGGCCAGTCTAGTGCCCAAGGCTGCGCTAGGCCTGTCCTGTGCCTGACTGCTATGGAAGCAGCCTTGGCTCTAAATGTTGTCTCCTGAGCACAGCTCATAATGAAGGGCATATACAGGCTTTCCTTCTACTGCTGACTTACCTCCATGTATGAACTGGACTGAATTCACATGGTGAAGAGGTACCCAGGCAATCTGGGGTATAAACAGTAATGGTCTGAGCCTGGCTAGGAAAGCTGGAATAGCCTGTAACAAACTCAGAGGCACTTGGGTGGCCCTGGTTCCGGTCTGAGTGCCACCCCGCTCTGGCTAGGTCCTGCTCTTCTTTCAAAAATCAGTGAGAAAAATGCCCTTTTTTCTGTAACATTTTATTTTTCAATAAATTTTTATGGTCCAGCATTTGCCTTCATTCCACCCCAAGCAGGTCTGAGAGGATGATCCCAAATCAGGAGTTCCATGCACATTCCTTCCCTCACCTGAGCAAGATGGCCCAAGTTTACCCTTCTGTTGAATGAGCTTTAGTGGTTGACTAATTCTTAAAGTACCACCTCAGAAAGCAACACTTCCTGTCCTGGCCATCCAGTAAGCAAGCAACCCAGTGCTTTGGGATAGTGCAGACCTCGTGACGTAATCAAACTCTCAGCCAAGACAGCTCCAATGTATAGACTATTTAGCCTGTTTTACTACATCCGTACTAATCCTTGCTTTAGCTCTGTATGGAATTCCACCCTTTCGGATCTGGCAAATCCTTTCCATTTTGCTTTGAGTCATCATTTTGCACTCTGGGCTAGATTAAGGAGATCTGGGTTAGGCACACTCCCATATGCAGCTCCCTGGGACACCACCCCAGAGGATGCTGAATCAGTAGCAGCGGGCCTCTCCATCTCTCCCAGAAGTGATGGGAGCAACACACCTGCTTTCATTGGGGGTGTGGGGCCAAGCAGCTTCCTCCCTAGCAGCGGTAGCTGCTGCTCCTGCCTCTGCTGGAGGCCCGCTGCAGCCGTCACTGCCTCGGGGACACTTGGGTCACATGTTCATGCTTTGTTTTGCAACCACATGGGACTAGAAAACAATTTTTCAAAATTAAAGCTTAGATTCTGGCATCATTGCACAGCTTGGGGAGCAAGGGCCAGAGGCGTGGGCCTATAGTGCCTTCATCCAGCCCTGTTTGCTTGTCTATAACACCTTCCATCCAGGAGCGTTTTACTGGTGAGGTTGGAAAATATCATTATTCCCATTTTACAGTAAGAGAAACTGAAGCACAAACTGGTGAAGTGATTTGCCCAAGGCGGCACAAGGAGTCAGTGACCAAGCTGGGAATGGAAACAATCTCCTGTCACTCAATCCTGTGCTTTCACCAGCATGTCCTCTGCTGGGCTTTGGTTAGCTTGTGACGTAGCCTGGGGGTTGTGTCACAATAAGTGTTACTAGAAACAGACGATTGGGACTATTGGCTGAGTGGAACCGTGAGCTTCACCCTCCCCCTGAAATCCAGGACAGTGTTTTCAGGATATTTAAGGGGATGATTGAGTAACTGAACCCCAGAATCTCTGCAGCTACTAACAGGACCTTCTCTTTTGTATGATATGGCGAATGACTCATGAAAGGAAAGCACTGACTGGCCTCTGGAAGCAAGCAAGCAGGGCCAGGGCTTGCTAGCACATATTTGTCTGAGGTTCAGCTGATTTCTCAGCACACACTCACTGCCTGATTAGCAGACAAACAAGCAAATTCTCCTCCTTGCTATGAACAGGTTGTTTCCCCTCTGTCCTGTTTGCAACAATGAATTGCTAAATTCTCAGGCTTTCATCTGCAGAGAGTTTACAGTTGCAAATAGCTCCTCCAATTATGTGTTAAGCTGCTGAATCAAATATAAAGCAATGCAAGCTGAAAGGAAATAGTATTGCCACTTACCAGCAGCATTGATATTTTCCTCACAGGAGTACCAGATCCCAGTGTGGAAATACCGGAAGAGAAAGCGGTCATCCCCCGTTTCCCAGCTATAGTGCACCACGTTCTGGTTTGTCTCATTGGCCGTCTCATTCCCACTGTAGTTGAGGCAATTTGTCTTCTTGTCTTTCCCACAGTTTGGCTTGGGGACCCTCTGAGTCCCTTCACACCAGTGGGTTGTGATAAAGGCTGTGGTGGAGAAGAGGAGAGCCATCAGGTTCAGACTCACTGCTAGGAGGGCTCTGCATCTTCGGTTTGTCTTCATGGTAACCCGCCCCCTCCTGCGGAGAAAAGAAATCAAATGTGGGTTTTTTGGGGCTGGGAAGTTCAAAGCCCGTCACAATTCAGAATGTGGTTTTCCAGTCACAGAAACTCTCAGCTTCTTCCAATCTGTTGCTGAAACAGTGAAGGAAATGCTGCAGCCATCCTCCCATTTTCCTCTTTATTTGAAATCCCGTCTTGGTGTGTTACAAGAGCAGCTGCAGCCAGCAGAAACGTAGCTGTATTGTTGTGTGTGTCATGGCTAAGAGTGCTGAAAGAATCAGAGAAGGTCTGTCTCAGAGGCAGCATGAAGAGCAAGTGAACATCTGCTAGCGTAACACACATGATGCCGAGGGGCTATGCAGCCTTCTCCAGGGAGAGACACCTGCAGGCTGTGGGACTACATTGTACTTGACTCTGAAATCAAGCAGGAGCTGCTTCTGCATGCCATCAAAGTCATTTGTGAATCTCGGCTGTTACTGCATCATGCTGACAGCTGAATGTTATCGGGGGGGGGGGGGGGGGGAAGGGAAGGAAGCCTCATTTTATATTCAAATTAATAATTATTCAAGACTGAGGAGCCCATTTTTGGAAGCTGTACATGAATATTTACCCAGAGGAAGGGGGAATTCAGAATGATTACAGACTTTTTATTGTGCCTTGAGTAAGGAACAAGTCATGGGGCTGATCCTCCTGTTATGTTACGTGATACAAGTCCTCTGACTTCAGCCAAGCTACTTTCGATTTACACCTATATGAAAGGAAAATTAGGCCCAAAGGTGATTAATTACTAAAATGCCATAATTAGTAGAAAAAAATAATCCCACAATAGCAAATGGAGGCCACTGTTACAGACTTATTTCCAGATATAGCACATACAGGCATATCATACGAAATCTGTAGGCTAAATCCACTTTCTATGGATGGAGAGAATTAACTTAGAACAAACTGTGATCTTTGCACCTTTGTGTCTGCTTCTTGCCTGCCAGCTGATAAGAGGAACTCCTTAAAAAAAATCACATTCACAAGGAGTGATGTATTGTCCATCATTGTCCACCTGTTTACTGCATCTCTGATCAGCGTACAATCTTTTATTCAGAAGTATTCAATGAATGCTCAGCCTGCTTGTAAACTGTCTCAATGAGCGCTGTTGTGAGAATGTGATATACAGAATTCCAAATCCAGCTGTGTGGTTGGTCACCTTAGTCACATGGTATTGTTTTTGTGCCCTTATCAGATAAGCATAACTTTTTGAACAGCAGAAGTTGCACAAACCTCTGGGGCTCTGATCTTTTTAGGGAGCCTCTGGGAGTACGTTAGGGACATACTGCTAAGTGTTATGCAACTTGTATGACATCACAAATTTGACAAAACTCTTGTTTGGAAAAGTTTTGACCGACTCTATCCATTTCACTACTGTGCCTTATGTTCCATAGAGAAATGTGGGGACCATACCAAAATAATGCCTGAATGTAAGCAGCTGTAGCATGCTGTGGGGTGGAACAAAGCTGTTCTGGGCTCCCTGTGACCATTCCAATAGACTCAGCACATGGTTCCTATGGCCCCTGCCCCTGTGGACACCAACTAGGACAGGAGTTTCCCCAACTTATGGAGGGAAGGGAGAGAAAGCCAGCCTAGGCTCCCCTCAACCACCTCCCAGATCTCGCACCTAACTCTAGTGCCCTTTTCCCTGCACTCCTAGGATAAGAGCCTTCTCCTGCTGGCAGTTAATGAAATTAGTACTGTAGCTCACTAACAGGTTGTCTGTCCTGGAGGTTCAAACACTACTGATGTTGCACAATGGGGCTGTTAGCCACTTCATGTGTGTTAGGTATACTATACATCACCTTAATAGGTATTATGCTCATGGTATTAATGATATACATCATATATGTTGTGCTAGGAAGTTATGTTAACTGAATGTATTATGCTCTTTCCACAATTCTATTCACCTATGTCAGTATCTCACAACACTTTGCAAAGCCAAAGTCAGCTTTGGCATTAGAAAATAGGAAACCTGTCAAAAACAAGATACGTGAATAGTGTGTATGTCCTAGCACATGCTGGGATGTCCCTCTTCACTGAACTGATTTAGAATGTAGTAAACAAGAGATAAAGAAAAGTACAGAACAACAAGTTAAGGAACTTGTATGAACTGATGGGTTGGATCTTAGATGATGTATAAAGTGCTTTTAGCTTGTAAACAACCCTACTATAAATAGAGGTAATTTTGAGGGTGTATCTTTGAAGTTCACCTATCGTGTAAGATGAACATGATGGGAGAAGCAGCTTCCCAGAGGGAATTGCATATAAACCTCTGTGACAATGTGTAGGGTGTGAATACAGGGATACACTCTTGTAAAAATCTTTGTACAAAGTTTATTTTATATGGTATCATTGGAAAACTCATAATTTGCTGATCAGTATCATCCTGATAAAATATGTGTGTGCGGCAGAGTGGATTAGGTCCGGAGGCCCCCTGCTGGAGGTCTCTTGGCCCTGCATCACCCTGTCCCAGAATAGATCAGCAAGAAGTCCTCCAGGCAGCCCAGAGGGGCTGCTGGAGTGACCAATAAGGGGCCAGAAGGGCCAGATAAAAGGCAAGCAGCGCAGAGCCTTCAGTTGTTGTGTAGAGCTTGATGAGGGAGGACCAGATGTCTGGCTGGCTAAATGAACAGCAGTACTGTGGATTGGTCACTGCAGAGAGCTCACCAGGCAGAACTGAGCCCAGTGGAGGCTGTCAAAGACTGGGGGCCTGGCTGGATAGAATAGCTGCAGAGCTGTTGGAAGGTCAGTGTGGGCAGGCTGAGCCAGGGGGACTGAGCATAAAACCTGGCCAGACCAGATGAGGGTACTGAGATGGGCCCTGCTGGTCTGGTAGCAGACTGAGCCCAGGGAGGGATGCTGAAAAGGACACCAATTGAGGATATCAAGATGGGCCCCAGTTGAGTGGTTGAAGAAGGTGGTGCCTTTGGGAGAAGCCTTAGAGCTGTGGCCCCATACCAGAGCCGTGATAAGAAGAGGGGGACAGCGTATGTGGCTTAACTGGAGGGCTGAGCTGCCGAAGACCAGCCAAAAGAACCACCAGCCGTGGGGAGGGGGTGCTTGCAAGAGGTGGATGCCACCCTGTTGAAAGAAAAAAAACAAAAGCAGGCTCACACCTAACCAAAAGAAAGGGGGCCATCCACTAGAGATGGGTGCACCCCCCCCCCCCCATGAAAAGAACTGTTTGCAGGCACTATCGGCCAGAGAAAGGGGGGCATGCACAAGAGGTGGGTGCTGATGAAATTACAGTATGGCAACATTTAAATGAAGTCATAAGATTCCTATGTATGGTTTTTATAAGTGTTCCAAATGGAGGCTGGCAAACAGGTCTGTCTTAAGCAAAGGAATGTGTGCTTTCCTTAATTTGCATTTAAGCAGTAAACAGAATCAATCAGGAAGAGAAATGGGGGACACTCAAATAGGTGGCGGGGGAGGGCGGGGGGGAAGCAGCAGGGAACATCTTTCCCCATAGTCTCTTGGTACTCAGCTGAAAATATTTTTCAAGAGGGGGGACTGACACTATAACAAGGAGGGACAAACACCCGAAGGGTTCCGCTTCCTCTCTCCTAGCCCATTGCATTCATGGCACCTGAAGCAACAAGACAAAGGAAGCATTTTTTGGAGAAGGGGTCCTGACCTAAGAAGTTGGGTCAGTAAGACTGCTGAAAGCATGTGCTGAGAGAACTTTGTTTTGAATGTATAATGTGTTAATTTAGGCAACAGTTGCATTTTATCTTTATTTTTCTTGTAACCATTTCTGACTTTTGTATCTCATTCTTGTATTCACTTAATCTTTGTAGATAATACACTTGTTTTATCTAATCCAGTGTGTTTAAATTGAAGTGTCTGGGAAACTCCTTTGGGGGTGGCAATTTGTATGCATATTATTTCTAATAAAGAAATAAACTTTATATAACTTGTATTGTCCGGGACAAGGCTGGGCACTGCAGGACATACATTTTTGGGGGGAAATCTAAGACTGTAGGTGTGTTGTGGTCACACTGCAGTATAACCAAGGCTGGTGAGATCCCGACTGCAATCCACTTGTGGCTGGAAGGCTGCAGTTACACACATACACACACACTCACACTCAGGGTGTGGTTTGCATGCTGGAAGGCTGTTGTGAGTGAAAGAGTTCCCACTTTGGCCAGCAAGGCATCATAAGGCACTCAAGGTTACAGGGTGTGGTCACACTGCTGCTCACTAGTCTAGATTGTACTCTGAGATTTGGGTGGCAGATAGGATCCTGGATGCTTAGAATGAGGCTGAGTGCAGATGCCCAGAGGCAGAACCTTAGGAGCATCTGGAACTTTTACTGCAAAAACTTAGGTCCTGAGCATGCTTAGGATTAAGCAGCAGCCATGCATGGATCACAGTGAAGCCTAAAACTGGTGCTTAGGCACCTAACTCCCTTTATGGATCTGGACTAAGGTACCTAATTCCCACTGGTAGATGCCTAGACACTTTGGAAAATCCCACTAGACATCTTAATACTTTTAAATATCTAGCCATTAGGTACCTTTGAAAATTTTACCCAAGATCTATTTTCAAATCTATTCATAAAACATTGATTCATATTAATTATGCTACCATTCTCTAATTCAGTGGTTCCCAAACTTGTTCCGCCGCTTATGCAGGGAAAACATCTGGTGGGCTGGGCCGGTTTGTTTACCTGCCGCGTCCACAGGTTCGGCCAATCGCGGCTCCCCGTGGCCGCGGTTCGCTGCTCCAGGCCAATGGGAGCTGCTGGAAGTGGCGACCAGTATGTCCCTCGGCCCGTGCCACTTCCAGCAGCTCCCGTTGGCCTGGAGCAGCGAACCGTGTCCACTGGGAGCCACGATCGGCCGAACCTGTGGACGCGGCAGGTAAACAAACCGGCCCAGCCCACCAGGGGCTTTCCTTGCACAAGTGGCGGAACAAGTTTGGGAACTACTGCTCTAATTCTTTACTGATTGCATCCCCTATCAGCCATTTCATGACTTCATAGAATATCAGGATTGGAAGGGACCTCAGGAGGTCATCTAGTCCAACCCCCTGCTCAAAGCAGGACCAATCCCCAACTAAATCATTCCATCCAAGGCTTTGTCAAGCCTCATCTTAAAAACCTCTAAGGAAGGAGATTCCACCACCTCCCTAGATAACCCATTCCAGTGCTTCACCACCCTCCTAGTGAAAAAAGTTTTTCCTAATATCCAACCTAAACCTCCCCTACTGCAACTTGAGACCATTACTCCTTGTTCTGTCATCTGGTACCACTGAGAACAGTCTAGATCCATCCTCTTTGGAACCCTCTTTCAGGTAGTTGAAAGCAGCTATCAAATCCCCCCCCCATTCTTCTCTCCTGCAGACTAAACAATCCCAGTTCCCTCAGCCTCTCCTCATAAGTCATGTGCTCTAGCCTCCTAATCATTTTTGTTGCCCTCCGCTGGACTTTTTCCACATCCTTCTTGTAGTGTGGGGCCCACAACTGGACCCAATACTCCAGATGAGGCCTCACCAATGCCGAATAGAGGGGAATGATCACGTCTCTTGATCTGCTGGCAATGCTCCTACTTATACAGCCCAAAATGCCATTAGCCTTCTTGGCAACAAGGCCACTCTGTTGACTCTCATCCAGCTTCTTGTCCACTGTAACCCCTAGGTCCTTTTCTGCAGAACTGCTTCCTAGCCATTCAGTCCCTAGTCTGTATCAGTGCATGGGATTCTTCTGTCCTAAGTGCAGGACTCTGCAATTGTCATTGTTGAACCTCATCAGATTTCTTTTGGCCCAATCCTCTAATTTGTCTAGGTCCCTCTGTATCCTATCCCTACCCTCCACCTATCTACCATTCCTCCCAGTTTAGTGTCATCTGCAAACTTGCTGAGGGTGCAGTCCACGCCATCCTCCAGATCATTAATGAAGATATTGAACAAAACCGGCCCCAGGACCGACCCTTGGGGCACTCTGCTTGATACCAGCTGCCAACTAGACATGGAGCCATTGATCACTACCCGTCGAGCCTGACTTGGCCCAGGAGTGATGGTAACCTCACTGGCCTATAATTATCCAGGTCATCCTGTTTATGCTTTTTAAAATCTTGGCCCAAGATTAGTTTTTTTTTCAGTACTTGTACTTCTCCAATATTTCAAAAATTTATTAAATATCAACATCAGTGGTTCAGAGAGCTCCTTGGTCAACTCCTTTTAAAATATGTGAATGCCAATTATCCAGTCCTGCAGATTTAAAAATGTTTAGTGGTAGCAGTTTCTATTTAACATCCTCCTTAATTACTGTTGAAATAGTAATTATACTGCAAGATATGAATACACCATCAGACTTTTCAAATACAGAACTGAAATATTTATTTAACTCTGTTTTTTCTGCATCATTGACAATTTTACCATCCCTATCTTGTAAGGAATTGACACTATTACTGGGATTTGATTTGTTCCTAATATATTTAAAAATTCTTTTGTTGTCCTAACCCTACTGTTTATAGATATGTCCAATACCTTTTGCTTTTTTTTAGTCTCCTTTCTGTTTTCACTTCCCTTCTTAACCAATACAGTTTTAAAGTAACAATCTTCTTTCATCGTTGGACAATTGGGTTTTTTGTATCTATTAAAGTTTTCTTAAATGACTTGAAATGATCTTTCCCAATGTTTTGTTTACATTTTTCCTCCCAGTCAATTTTGCTCATAACTCTTTTCAGCTTAGGGAAAATGGAATTCGCGTGCCACACACACACACACACACACACACACACACACGAGAGAGAGGTGGAGGGATTTAAAAAAATTAGGGAGGTTTTTAAAAAAATGTTTCAAAATATAGTAATAAACCTCACATTTCTCAGGAGTTGTGGGTTTTTTTAAGAATCCTATTACGTGGGGGGAATAAAAATCCCCTTATGTCAAGGAAGGAGCAAAAAACCCTATTTTGGGAAATTGAATGAAAAATACCCTATATCCGGGAGGAGTATTAAAAAACCCTTATGGGGGGGAGGAGTAAGACTTTTCGGGGGGGGAATTTAAAAGATTGCCTAGTGATGAGGGGCAGACAGAGGAAAAAGGGGGCCAATGATGTGCATTCTCTGGGGCCCCAGGGAAAGTTGGATCGAGAATGACCCATCTAATGAAACACTAAGACCAACTAGAGAGATAGACGGAGACCCAGGTGGGGGTGGAGCCACAAAACCTGAGAGAGAAAAATGTTAAAGTATTGTAAGCATCCAATGATCCATATTAGTCCACCCTCAACACCCATCCCCAGGCACCCCATGCCTCAGGTACCCAACATAAAAACTTTCCCCTTGTCTTGGCTGAGGGTGCTGCCATTTCACACTAGCGAAAATGTGTCCCCATGTATCGTGCAACAATATTTTAAATACTCTGGGCCAAATTCTGCTCTCCTTTATACTACAGCAAATCTGAAGTACACCAATTTACACAGGTGTAAAGACGAGCAGAAATGGCTTACTGCATTTCTATATGTAGACCCAAAAAAGTCTATTAGTTTCTCAGAGACAGTTTTTGTGTTAATATCCACTTCTAATATCATTGGACTACCAGTCTATAGAGAAGCTATTGCTGCCAAGGAGCTATTTAAAGATACTATAGCCGTGATAGAAATTGTACTTTCCCGTAGCATTCCAAAAGCTTCTACTTTACTACTACAGATAATGCCACATAAATACAACTTAATCCTGATATCTGAACTGCTTTCTGTAACACATGTATGGTCTTTCCATTTTTATGCATTTTTAAATCTGATAAACTGGGATTATACAGAGAGGAATGGTTGATGTGTTCCAGTGTGAGAAAAAACAGAGAACCAATTTCCTTCTTTTCAATTAATCCCAACATACACTACAAAAAGAGTCCCCATGATTAAGGGAAGCTGACTTTCATTAGGAAAAAGATAAATTTCAGGGTAAAACCATCCTGATTTATGGCCAGCTGTGCTTTAGGTTGAGCATCTTATGACTTTTGAGTTTCTAAAGCTGTTTATTGTAAAAGAAACTAAGAAAATGCCAGAGAGAAAGTTCTTGCATTGTTTGCAAATATCCATTAGTCAAGATTTTCATAATCACTAGTGATATTTGGTACCTTAATCAGAGCCTGCCCAAATTGTGAGAGAGATAAAGGAGTCTGATTTTCAGAAAATGAAGAGCACCTGCTTTCTGAAAATTCAGCCCTTCTAATCTGCATTGAGTTGGACACCTTCTGTGGCTCACAAAATCAAAAGATACTTTTAAGGAACTCTGGCTGAGTTCACCATATATCAAGGTCTGTCACTTTCACACTGACTGGCATCTTGATGCTGTCTTTTTAGAGATGTAGAAACATGGGGAACTTCTAATTTTCATTGTCATGATTAGGTTAGGTCATCTAGTCATGCTAATAATTATATTATACAACCAAAAATCATGTTTCTACAAGAAACAAATGGATCATTCACAAAGCAGCCAGTCTTAAAGAAAAAACTCAAGAACCTCAGACTTTAAATAAAATACAGGAAAACACAGACAAACATGAACATTAAACAAGTGCATCTAAGCTATTCTAAAGCTTCTACAATTCCTCCATGAGACATATTTTATTAATGGTAAGTTATGTTAATAAACATTGATCGTGGTCTCTCCAAGAGAGACTCTAGGCCTCTGGGAAAATAATGCAAAACATGGCACCACAGTCCCAGAAAATACTCCAACCAACACAGTTCCAACCATACTGTCCATCCGTCAACACAAGGAGAAGGCAAGTGGAGAAGTGGGCACCAGCTCATTCAGCTCCCTGATTTCAAGGTGTAAGAGCAAATACATGCAAGACAAAACTCCACTGGGGCACACAGGGCCCAGTTTTCAGAAGTGAAATGACAGCAGCCAGAAGGAAAGATATGCAACCCCAAAGCTGATGTTGGTGACAAAGAAATACAGAAGGACAACAGTGGGTAGAAGTGGTCATTGAATCAAGTCCCTGGGGTGGGTGGCCATCGCAATGTCATGTCACTGTCCCCATGACTCACCTACGCTTTACTGTGATGTCACTGAAGCATGCTCTATCCAACATGGCCAGCTCCTAGGAATCAGAAAATGGCCTCTCCAAGCACAGGCACTGGGTGACAAGGAACCCAGTGGAGGCCACTAGCTACAGACAACAAAATCACCAATAATGCACCAATGGCATTGGATCCTGTGGGCATAGCCCAGCACCTCGACTGAAAGGGGAAGAGGTGGATAAGTGAAGACCCAGCCACTGAAAGGGGCTTGCCACTTTGTCAAGAGCAACTTTTGTTATTAGTACTCCGGCCCCCTACAGCCTCTCTAAGCTCGAAACGTGTGCCTGAGGCAGGCACCAAACACACTCAAGCATTCCTTCAGGTCCCACATCACACTCCACTACATCCCAAAAGGGGGAGGCCAACTAGAAGAGAATGGAAAGTTTGTTAAAACTCAGAATTAAACCAGTCAAGTCCATGTTTATTCTTTAGAGACCTCCACTAGCAGACAGCAATTCTGCATGTGCCTGTAGGGCTGTTCCAGCAGCATCCACCTCATCATGTCTTATGGGGGTTCTCAATAGCTCATCATAGGGCTAAAAAAAAAAAAAAAATATCAGATGAACCATTAGGCTGGGTCAGCAGCACCAGGAGCATCCAGGGCTGGTCCCACTCTGCAGCCCCGCCAAGCTGAGCCCCATTAAAGGCAGGGTATGCACCATGAGCGTGAGTCAGTAACACCAAGGAACAAGTGATAAAAGCATGGGGGGGGAGGAGAGAGAGAGAGAGAGAATGATTACATAGCTAGAGTCCATTGGACCAGAATTTGGATGAGTGACTTGTTCTCTCACACTTGCCAAACCAGATGTCCTCAGCATTATGTTTTGGAAACCTATTTTGTCTACTCTTTTGGGGTGTCTGCCTCCTTGGAGGCAGACCTCTCTGTGCCCTTTATGCATGTTTCCTTCTAGCTGTGTGAGGCCAGGCAGCTCCGACTGGGCAGCCATGAGTTAAGCTGGGCATCTCTCCTTGTCTGGGGATGTTACAGCTAAGTAAGTAGATTCCATCATTTGCTTAATTCCCCATTTGCTGGGAATTTGTTTCCCTATTGACCATGCCTTGTCCCAGAAAATTCCAGGAGTCCTAGTCCAATGGTTCTGGTTGAATGGGAGCTCTCAGAACTGCTGCCTCTGCCATCACTGGCATCTTCTCCATTGAGAGTGGCAGTCCACATGTTAGCATGCATGCTGGCCAGAAACATGCATTAGTGGAAGCCCAGACTTTAGCAATGTGACTACTGATGAAGGAGATGGCTATTATGCCAGAGCTGGAGCAACTCCACAGTTAAGTTTGTAGCAGAGTTTTCATTTTAGCAGTGTTAAAGTCTATTCAAAACATTCCACTTTCATTTTAGAATTAATTTGAAATGGTAATCCCGCAATCCTCAAATGGATTTTTTTAAACACTTCCGCTAGAAATAAGGCAGGGTTCCACTTCCTCCCTGCAATAAGGATTTTTTACTCCTCCCCCCAAACACTTTCCCCCATTTTGACCCCCAAAATGGAAACATTTTACACTTCCCTCCAAAAGAGGGTTATTTTACCCCCAAAATAGTTTTCTTTACTCATCCTCCCTTCATATGGGGTTTTATTTTATCCCTCCCTGCCAAAATAGGGTTTTTCCTTCTCTTTCCCCCTGAAATAGGTTTTGTGTTTTTCTTCCATTGCCCCACTTCCCTGAAATAGGGTTTTTTGTTATCCTACTCCCCTGGAATAGGGTTTTCAATCCCCTCCTGGAAAAAAAAAAAAAAGGTTTTTACCCTCCCCTAGAATTAGCATTTTTCTACCCTAACCCTGAAATGAGATTTTATTTCCCTATTTCCCCAGTGTATGCGGTTTTTACTCATTCTAGTACATAAGGTTTGTTTACTCCTGCCACCTATAGATTTGTAAGCCCCAGGGGGTTGACAGAGGCTGGACAGGAAAAGGGGAAAAGCCAGCTCTGGCCAGCCTCATTTACTTACATGAATTATAATGCTGCTTACCCATAGTTCCTTTCAATCTTTGGGCAGTTGTTTAGGGAGAGATTCTGGCTTCCCTCAGCTTGTCGCCTCTGGCACTGCTGGTAGCAAGTTTGCTCTCTTCCCTGCTTTGCCATTGTTGCCAACAAATGAGCTGCTCCTCTGCCTTTTAAATTCTCCTCCAGTTCACGCATTTGCTACAGGTGTGGCAGAGTGGGGCTGGCTGGTCCCAGTAGTTCCTTAACCCCTTGTCTCCCAGTGTGGGTTTGTATATCCCATCACACCTTGTCACAGACATACATGAGTGAGTGTACCTGTAACCTGTTGGACAGGGCACTAGGACGGAGCCTTTGCCACCGAACTGAGCCTGTGGTCTTTCTTTATGTGTAACATCGTCCGTCTGCCAAATCACAAGCTACAGTCTCCACTAGTGCAGAATACGCAGGAGTTCCAAGAACAGCAGCACTAGCAATGCCCACTATCACTCAGGAGCTGAAATTGGAGTGGACGTTTCTGAGGTGATTTTTCCAGGAATACTTTTATTAACAGCAATGTCTCAACTGGAAATCAATTGCTTTTTTACAAAAGGTGTTCTCAGGCCTGTTTTGATGTTCTTCACCACATTGTTTGTAGGGATATCACTGTAATTCCTACCCCTACTATTTATGTGTTTCAATACCTAACCACATGCTTCCCAAACATTCCTGTGACATGTCCACATGTAGGCACTGCAGAGCAGATTAAAACAGAAGCTGGACTCTTAATAGCTATTCACATGCTTTCCATCTATTCCTATGGCATATCCACATGTGGGTACTAAAGAACAGGTTAACTACCAACAGTTGGGGGAACCCATTTGTCACAATTCAGGGCAACTGCCCCTGTGTTCTGCCTCTATGGTTTACCAAGTGCACCCAACTCTTCAGCTTCAGACTCCCCAGCCATCACCTCTCTTGGGTGGAGACGTGTGTCTCTCCCCCCGCTCCTAACTGGGTTATTTCCAGGCTGCACAGTTCCCTGCCTATACTGTGAATTCCCCAGAAAGTCAAACTGCCTCAACAGGCCTGCTTTGTCTTTCTTCCTCAGAAGCTATAAACAGCATACTTGCCCACATTTAAGTTACCACCCAGCTCTTGCTAAGCAAGTACATTTATTCTTAGGTAAATACATTACAGAGAAAACATACTAAAAACAATAAAGGAACCTGCACGCATGCAAATACGCTTACCAGAGATCACACACACACACACACACACACACACACAACTCCTACAAGGGATCTGGTAGGAGTCAGTCCTTCAAACTCCACCAAGGAGTTATTCTGTGGTTACAAATTCATAACCACCTTGGCTCAGAACAAGAACCCCCAATGAATCTGTGAATCACTCTTTTGTACAGTTGGGCTTCTGATTTTGTCTTCAGAAAACAGGTAATCAGCAGACACAGGTCCCCCCCCTCAGGGCAAAGCTTCAAAAGGCTGAGTTTTTGCATAATTGGAAGAGTTATATTCAGTGCTTAATTTGTAATGAAAGAGGTGCTGGGACTTAAGCAATTAGTGCCAGGGCTCAAGTAATTTTTTTACATTTTAAGTTATGCAGCAAGCCCAGAGGTGCCGCGGCCCAGCCTTGGGAAGCCCTGGCAAAAATTAAGCACTGGTTATATCTGCATACACCTCCCCCTAGAGATTTCTTGGGAAACCCTTTAACTTCAAAAATTCACATTGTTTCAAACAATCCTTTGAAGCTCATAGCATTTCCCAAGGTGTCCATTAGTCAGGTCTCCTCCCTAGAGACATTACATACAAGCCCACAATAATACATAAACATTGCATTTTTAATACAGCAAACCCCTAAGATACTTAAGTTAAACCTGATGGAATTAAGTTTAATTCAATAAGGTTTGTCTGAGATATTGCAGGCAATTGCCATATCTGTCACACCATTGTCTGAGCCAAAGGATGTTGAAAACATGACTGACTCCTATCTTTTTATTTATTCATTCATTTTTTATGGCACTTGGGTGACAACTAGTGGTTTAACAATAGACTGCAAAAAACAAAAACAAAAAAAACCCCAATCAAACAAAAAAGGAATGAATTGAAAAAGCAAGCTACTTACTGTGTATTTTAAGAATAATGATATCAAGATTTTTTTTTTCAGAGAGTTAGTACCTTTAAAATATATTTTCAATTTTGGGACATTATACTACAAGGTAGATAAAACACACTGAAAATGTGTTATGTTTTCAATTTAACAAGTTTGGAAGAGAAAAAAATAGTTAGAAACATCTAAAAATCACACATACAGTAATCTTTGACTATCACAGATTTAACCAATTATTTTTCTGGTTAAAAATAGGCTTTAGCATTTTTACCAACAGATTTTTAATTATGTGTTTTTAACATCATTAAGGTCTGCCAAAAAAAGTTATAAATTTTTATTAATTAAAATAACACCACAGAATGCATACCCTGAAGGACTCTGTTGACGCTGTGAAAATCATATTCATAGGAAAGAATAGCTATTTACCTTACAGTAACTGTGGTTCTTTAAGATGTGTTGTCTTCACACTCTTGGTGTGCGTGGAGCTCACGCATACAAGTTCAGATCCTTTTTGTCAGCAGAGTCTGTTGGGGCCATGCCAGTACCATAGATGTCCTCCCACACACCCCCATTTGATGACATAAAGGGTGGGATGGGCCCAACCATCCCTCAGTTCCTTTGCCAATCCAGAATCCCAGAGGAGTAGGACTCCGTAACAGCAAGGAAGGAAGGTGGATCCTGGAATCCATGTTGGCAACACATCTCGAAAGTTACTGTAAGATAAATTACCATGCTTTCTTCTTCAAATGATGGTCCACACAGATTCCACTCTTGGTGACTAACAAATTGCCAGGTACCTGTTTACTTGGAGGTTGGTAGCAGAAGTCCTTCTTAAACAATGCAAGACAGCCCTACCAAAGTGGGTATCTGAACTAGAAGCCTCTGCCAAAGAATCGTGACTCAAAGCTGTGGATTGAATTCTGCTTCACTGCCCAGCAGCTTTCAGAAAGAGGTGTTATCTTCAAACAGGCAGCAGAGGCTGCCTGAGCACCAGTGGAATGAGCTCTGCTATGGCTAGGTGTGTGTACCCTGGCTAACTTGTAACACGTCCTTATACAGTTGGAGACCCACTTAGATAAGCTCTGAGGATATTGCCTGACCCTTCACCATCTCTGCAAAGCCCACAGACAGTCGGGGGTGTTTTGAATGGTTTGGTCTCATCGGTGTAAAAAGACAGGGTTCTTACTACATCAGGTGTGTGAAGTGCAGCCCCCCCCCCCCAAGGTTAAGTGAGGTTAGATAAATTGGTTTACATGGAATTTTAAAACAACTTTGGGCACGACATTGGGATGAGGTCTGAGAGTGATCCTGTCCTTATGAAACACTGTACAGGGAGCCTGCCATGAGGGCCTGAATCAGCCCTATCCTTTGAGCTGATGTGATGGCTACTAAAAAAGGCAGGCTCCATAGGGTGTCATCTTGGATATAAAAAGTTTGCATTGCTGCTATAGTGTAGACACTACAGCAATGGAAGAGGTCCTTCCATCACTGGACCTTCCATCACCCGAAGAATTCTCCTGGTGACTTTGCAGTGTCTACACCAGGGCTTAGGTAGGCTTAATTACATCACCCAGGACATTAATTTTTTCACAGCCCTGAGCAATGTAGTTAAGCTGACTTAACTTTGTTGTGTAGAGAGCCCTCAGAAGCTGGTGGCTTGGACTACGGGCAGTATCATTCTCAATTTCTCAAGCAGAGATGACTCTGATACTGGGCCCACAGTTAAATTACTTGGTATCATGTACACTTTGGGTACTAAGATAGCCAATGCCAAGGTACAGGGAACACAGTTCAGAGATGGCGAGTCTGAAGGTAGTAGCTATTGGGGATTTGAGTACTCAGGCACTCAGTACCAAAGCTGTAAGTACCAAGGCACCCAGTGCCAAAATTGGTTCTGAAAAACTGGTACTGACACATGGTCCATACACTCAGTAAGTACTGCTGGCACTCTCTTGGTAAACAATACTGCAGCATCCAAGGAGGTGTATCAGGCTTTTGGCCCTTAGGAAGCTGAGCCCAAAGATGAGTCAGAAGTTTGATGGCACTTGTGTTTTGGCTTCATAGGCACTGGAGAAGATGACTGTGCCTTGTCACCTCCCTGAAGTGGTGCTCTTTCCTGCCCCTGTCAGATGACATTGACACCCAGATAGTGACAGATGACTGGGGTCTCTTAGTAGATGTGGCCTAGGAACTTGAGGTAGAATCTTGGCTCACCAGGGCACTAATGGAGAGGGACTCCCCAGATGACTTCAAGACTCTGCCAGTATAAACCTTGCCTTGCAGGTAACAGAGAATCCCAGTTCCTGAGCGCCCCAGAAGTGCCTCCCTGCAGTGTCCAGTCTTTCTTCAGGCCCGCTGACAGCAATTCTGGGTCCCAGGGCAGAACTGTCAATGGGCCCCCGCTAAAGTCCAGTGAGCTGCCGGCTGCGCTGCAGGGCACACTCTTCTGGCCAGGGCTTCAACATGCCCACCCGGCTGCCTTCGCCACCACCGGTACCATCCCGCACATGCCTAGGAGCATAGGCGCCGACTTCCAGATTTCCCAGGGGGTGCTCGACCCCCCTCTCCATACTAGGCTCCTTCCCCCAATGTCCCATCCCTGCCCCACCTCTTCCCACCCCTGTTCCGCCCCCTCCCCCGAGGGCGCCCCATATACAACTGGTACCTCCCCATAGTGGGGGGGGGCACGATCTAAAGGGCAAGTCACATGTTTCCCCCACCCCAGCCCAGGGCCACCGCACTCTCCCCACCCCATGTTACCTGCGCGGGGGCACTTTGTCCTCCCACTGCGCCTGCCCCCACCCGGCATGTACTGCCGCTCTCCCTGGCGGACAGGACAAGTCTGGTTACAAACAAAATAAAACATGCTTTCTAATGACTAGAACATAATCTTTAAAAGTTACATTCTTAATTCTTCTTAACTTGATGTAGGTACCAGCATTCCTAGCCTTTCAGACTAGGGAGATCCAACTTTCACAGACTCCAAGGGTGCTATACCCTTTGTCTCCTCAGTGATGGATCACTAAAATGTCTTTTTGCTCCCCTTCCATTGTCTCAGCCTCAAGAGTCAGGAAGGCTTCCTGGGGTGTAGATTTGGTCCCCCGTTGTGATTGTTAAACAGTCTTCTCCCCCACCTATTTAACTTGATGGCTTTGTTCTTCCATTGTCCTCTGCCTATGACCAAGCTAGTCAGACCGGTAAATACACATTCCTTTATCTAGGGCAGTCTGGTTTTATGGTCTGCCTCCCAAACACATTTTACGAACATATTTCCAGCATACATCTATAATTCTCTGTACTCAACCCACACATACATCAATGATTTTTGTGGGGACCAGTGTGTCACCAGTTTACATATGATACCTTACATGAGACCTTTGAGATACCCTGAGTCTGTGGGAGCTGTGTGCAGGCTCCCAGTGCACAATCTGCTAGATCTGTTCATAGATGGTTTTCTACAGGGTTGATTATCTCTGGGCAGCTTTAAAGTGCGTCCTGAATCCACAGTCGGAGGATCTCTTCGGGGGGAATCACATGCACAGCCACGTCACAACATTCAGTCCCCTCACTCCTGCAGTGTATTAGCATCGCAGGGGACTCAGTTACTTTCTGTAAAAACAAAGACATGCAAAGCATCTGGGCAGCCTGTGCTGACGTCGTATTGTCCTGCAGGGGCATTTTGGAGCCCAAAACCCTTTTCTCCCTACATTTTGCTTGCCCTCCAAGGCCCTTCTTGCCTTGTCTGGCATAACTCCCCAGAGCCCCAGCTCTGCAGGGCCCAGCAGCCCCAGAAACTTGCTTTCTTCTCACTCAGCAGGGACCCAGAGAAGCTAGAGGTCATTTAATTAACCTCGGGCCACCCTTGCAGAGTCATTCCCCAAGGTATGGTATCCAATGCTTTCTTCAGTCTTACATGCAGTGTCCGAAGCCACCTGCTTCCTTTGGGAGACAGCTGCAAAGCTTCAGGCTACCAAGAAGCATCTCCTACTAGACAGACGGAGTTATCCTTTTCTTAATAGAATCCCATGTCTCCTGTTGATTCCCTTCAGCCTGTTTGAAGGAATCCCCCCCTCCCAGGGGATTATGGCCCTCAGGCAGGGCCGGCTCCAGGCACCAGCTCAGCAAGCAGGTGCTCGGGGCGGCCAAGGGGAAGGGCGGCAAGTCGGGCTCTTCGGCGGCAATTCGGCAGCGGGTCCCTCAGTCCCTCTCGGAGGGAAGGACCTGCCGCCGAATTACCGCTGAAGAAGAAAGTGGCGCGGTGGAGCTTTTTTTTTTTTTCCCGCCGCTTGGGGCAGCAAAAACCCTGGAGCCGGCCCTGCCCTCAGGTCATTTGAGGTGGGGTTTTCAAAGGTACCTAAATGACTTGGGGTACACGTGACTGTTACTGGTTTCATCTGCAGTGGGGGGCACCCTGAGCCAGCCTTTCTGAGTAATGTGGGTTTCCCAACTCCAGCAGCCAGCCTGCTCCTGACATGAGGATTACAGACCTGAGCCCTCAACCTGGCCAACAGGGGCAGCAAAAGCAAAGCAGTGGCTCCGGGTAGGATCAGCACCATGGGTATCTGTGCCCTCTGATCCACTCCCTGCGCAAAGCATTTCCCTGTCTGCTGGGGGAGCCTCTATGGCCAAAGTACGGCTATCTAGGGCATGACAGCTGAGGCTGGGACTCCCTAGGGGATAGACTTTAACAGCCTGCAAAGGGGACTAGTTTCCAGCCTAGGAAATCCCCCCTCGGAGTAAGTGGAGGAAGAACTATCCCTCACTGGCTGATTCTCTCCCTGCAAAGAGAAACGCAACAAATGCGGGTGCACAGGAGAGGCAGAACAGGGGAGGATGATGTGCTTGAAAGCAGCTTGTCAGACATTCTTGCCCGTCTAGGGTGCTGAAATCCACAGGCGGTGACTTTTGTTTTTGCCGGCGGGTACTTTTGAAGCGGTGTATGTTTGGGGGGAAGGGGGGAGGCGCTCTGACAGTTTTGGGGGGAGGCTATTTTCAGCATATGTATACACTTCTTTCATATTCTAGTTATTGAATGTCTATCACTGGTATCTTCACTATTTTAATAATGATTAAATTATGAGCTACATAATTCCATTATCATGAATTACAGTATATTAAAATCATTGCAATCACCTACAAGCTGTTTTCACTAACGTCCCAGTTTGAACACATGACATCTCACTGTAGCTTTCTGGATGAAACTGTCAGCAATCTTATTTACATCTAGTTCCCTGGTATGGTCTTGCTGCACGTTAAGGACAGCTACATTATTCAGTTGTGTCTGTCCCATTGATGACTGGAGATAATTTTAAAGTCTTCTGAAGCTGGAGAATGAGTGTTCCGCAGTTCAGGACGATACAGACACAGTAAAAAGGATTTTTATACATTTGCAGTACTCTGGAAACATAGTGCTTCCAGAGTACTGCCAATGACTCCAAGATCTCTTTTTTTGATGGGTAGCAGCTAATTTAGATCCCATCATTTTGTAGGTATAGTTGGGATTATATTTTGTCATGTGCATTACTTTGCATTTAACATTGAATTTCATTTGCCATTTTGTTGCCCAGTCACCCAGTTTTGTGAGATCCCTTTGTAACTCTTTGCAGTCTGTTTTGGACATAACTATCTTGAGTAATTTTATATCGTCTGCAAATTTGGCCACCTCACTGTTTACCTCTTTTTCCAGATCATTTATGAATACGTTGAATGGGACTCGTCCCAATACAGACCCCTGGGGGACACCACTATTTACCTCTCTCCATTCTGAAAACTGACCATTTATTCCTACCCTTTGTTTCCTATCGTTTAACTGGAGTGTCTGGCAGTACTTTCAAGATCATCCTTAACAAAAGGCTTGTCATTAAATTATCTTAATCACCCTGTCTCTTCCTTCCCCAACGGCAGAAGCTGGGAGCAGCACAGAACTTATCACATTCCACACCCAAGCTCTGCCCTGTGAGCAGACCTCCAGTATGAAGTTTGGGGGTTGGGGGGGAAGCAAGCGACAGAGGGAGGGGGGATGGAGTGAGCGGGGATGGGGCTTTAGAGAAGGGGTGGGGCAGGGGCAGAGCCTCATGGAAGGGGTGGGGCAAGGGTGTTTGGTTTTGTGCAATTAGAAAGTTGTTAACCCTTTCTTCTTGGTAGTCCATCGATCTGATGATGATAAATTTGTGCAGATCATCAGTTGTTGGTCTTATGGTGTGCCCTCTGATGGCTATACAAGCCAATTCTAGAGGTGCACATTTTGCTGCAGATGGTGCATGGGAAGTTCGCGATCAGTGGATTGTGCGCTGCTGATGCTCTGTGACATCGTTCGCGTGCCTCTTGTAGACGCCGACAGCGGTCTTCCTCAAAGGCGATGCAGGTATTTCTGACTGTTGCACGCCACTGTGTTCTATCGCTGGTGGCGTCCTCAAGGTCCCTAGGTTTGATACTGCTGTACTGCAGATTGGCTTTGATGGTGTCCTTGTAACGTTTCCGTGGACGACTTATATGCCAGATGCCCTGGGAGAGTTCACCATACAGAAGCTGGCGGTGGATTCTGTTGGCATCCATGTGGCTGACATGACCGGTCCAACGTAGCTGTGACTTCATGATCATCATTTCGATGCTTGTCATCTGGGCTCTCTTGAGGACTTCGAGATTGGGCACTTTGTCTTGCCAGTGGATCTTCATGATGTTACGGAGGCAGCGCATCTGAAATGCTTCGAACTGCTTGATGTGACGCCTATATAGCGTCCATGTTTCGCACCCGTACAAAAGAGATGAAAGAACAACAGCTCTGTACACAAGCAGTTTTGTTGACATCCGGATGTTATTGTGATTTAAAACTTTGACACACAGACAGCCAAGTGCCTGGCTTGCTTTGGATATTCGTGCATTGATCTCATTATCCAGTGATCCATCACTGGATATGACACTACCCAGATATTTAAAGTTCTCCACTACTTTCAGCTGAGTGCTGTCGATGGAGATACTCGGGACAGAAGCATTTGATCCAGGTGCAGGTTGATGGAGAACTTCTGTCTTTCCGAGGCTGATAGTTAGTCCGAAAACTTGTGAGGACTCAGCAAACTTGTTGACAATGTGCTGAAGATCATTTTCAGTGTGAGTCATGAGGGCACAATTGTCAGCAAAGAGTGCCTCAAGAGGGAGTTTCTGCAC
Organism: Chrysemys picta bellii; assembly: GCF_011386835.1. Taxonomy (NCBI): domain Eukaryota; kingdom Metazoa; phylum Chordata; order Testudines; family Emydidae; genus Chrysemys; species Chrysemys picta. The sequence continues at coordinate 57,449,321 of NC_088800.1, forward strand.
TGTCTTAATCTTTGCATTCAGGCGACGGAGGTCAAAAAGTGAACCATCGTGCCCGTATTTCAAGTATATACCTCGGTCCAGATCTTTCACTGCATGGTTAAGGACACATGCAAAGAACAGGTTAAATAGGACAGGAGCGAGAACACATCCTTGTTTCACGCCGTTGGTGATGTTAAAGGGGGCTGATGTGGCTCCATCAGACAATACTTCGCCTGTCATGCTGTCATGAAAAAGGCGTATAATCTGGACAAATTTTCTTGGGCAGCCAAGTCATGTTAGAATGGTCCAAAGGGCTTCCCTATTGACGGTATCAAACGCCTTTGTCAGCTGTATGAAGACAGCATACAGGTGCATGTTCTGTTCAATGCACTTCTCTTGTATTTGTCTGACAGCAAACACCATGTCGACTGTGCTCCGGCCAGGTCGAAAACCACATTGACTTTCAGGTAGATTTGCCTCAGAAATACTGGCTATTAGGCGGTTCAAGATGATGCGGGCAATGATCTTCCCTCCAACAGAGAGGAGGGATATGTCTCTATAGTTTCCACATTCTGCTTTGCTGCCTTTGTTCTTGAAAAGAGAGAAAATAGTAGCATCGCCAAGGTTCTGTGGTATGTTTTCATCCTCCCAGATGTTGATGATCACGCTGTGGAACGCTGCTAGTGCTACTGGACCTGCTGCTTTATATCTCTCTGCTGGTATCCCATCTTTTCCAGGAGCTTTCCCTGAACTCATCGGACTAACAGCTTTCTTAATCTCATCTATAGTGGGCGGAAAGTCAAGATCTGTCAGAGCAGGTTGTTGTGGAATTTCATTAAGGACATTATTATTCACGGTTGATGGTCTATTGAGAAGGTTGCTAAAGTGTTCTCGCCATCTTTCGTTGATGCCTTCTTTATCTTTAATCAGCATTGTGTTGTCTAATGAGAGCAATGGGGTTGTCCTTGGTTTAAAGGGTCCATAGACAGTCTTAATAGCACTGAAGAACATCTTTAAGTTGTGGGTCTCGGCATAGTGCTCAATTTCTTTGGCTTTGCTCTCCCACCAGTTGTCTTGTATCTGACGGAGGTCTTTCTGTGTTTTGCTCTGAAGGTACTTGAAATGGTCCCGTTTAGAGACTGAGGAGGGGTCATTCTGCCATTCGATAAAGGCTTTTCTCTTTACTTCCAGTGCTGAGCATATTTCTTCTTGGTTCTCATCAAACCAATCCTGATGTGTTCTTTTCTTTGGTCCAAGAGATGTTATTGCTGTGTCAGTCACTATCTGCTTGAACTGGTCCCACTTTTCGGTTACAATACCGATCAGTTGTCCGTGGGATGTCAATTTGTCATCAAGACTCTTCTGGAATTTGTTGAAACATTGAGCATCCTTCAGTTTGGCTATATTGAAAGTAGGTTGCACATGCTTAGAGCGTTTGTGCCGAGAAGGAACGATGTAGAGTTGAAGAGACGTCCTGACTAATCTGTGATCTGTCCAGCACTCTGCGCCTCGCATTACTCTGGTAATCAGTACGTCGCGGATGTCTCGCCTTCTAACAATGGCATAATCTATCAGATGCCACTGTTTGGACCTAGGATGCATCCATGTCGTTTTGTATTTGTCCGCTTGCCAGAACAGAGTGTTGGTAATGGTCAGGTCATTTTCAGAACAAAGACTCAAAAGAAGTAATCCATTACTGTTCATTTTGCCTACACCATGTGGCCCGATTACTCCTTTCCAGTTCTCGCTGTCAGCCCCGACTCGGTTACAGTCTGTTACAGGTGTGGCCTTGATCAGTCTGTCGAGATCTTCATAGAATTGTTCTTTTGAGTTGTCAGAGCATGTTAAAGTGGGTGCATATGCACTGATGATGGTGATATGACGTTTGACATTTAGTAGGAAGCGTAGCTTCAGCAATCTTTCATTGATACCCACTGGAAGGTCTGGGAGTTGATGCATCAATAAGGTTTTTATTGCCAGACCAACTCCGTGTATTCTGTCCTCTGTCTCAGTCTTACCCTTCCAGAAGAAGGTGTAACCACCTCCTGGTTCATTCAAGAAATCTTCCCCAGGCAATCTTGTTTCACTTAATGCTGCTAAATCAATGTTATAATGGACTAGTTCTCGAGCAATGAGGGCTGTCCTTCTCTCAGGTCTTGCAACAGCTTCTCGATCCATGAGGGTACGAACATTCCATACACCAATGGTAAGTTTTCTCAAATTTTTCTTTTGGTTTCGGCCACAGATTGGGTTAAACTGCCAGCCGCGGCTTGCTAGCCAGTCGTTGTAGGGCAGGCAATTTTTAGGCCACCTTTTCTAGGCCCCTCCCTTACTAGGGTGAGCAGTGCTGTCCTGAAGAGGGCTGCTCAGACGCCTGGGATGCTACCGGGCAACTCTGCTGCCCCAAGTACAGAGCTGGATGACCACCTATCCACAGGCCGCCTGCGTGCAGGATTGGGACTACGACTCCCAGTGGTAACCTCCACCTGTCGCTTTGCCCCTCCCCCATCGCCGCAGGACTTGGGTAGTATGATGATGATGTTTGGTGATTTGCACAGTAACCCTACACGCGTGATATCTGCAAACCTGCCCTAGGGGCACCACACAGTGTGTTTGTTAGCACGCTTTCCAGCCCAGTACGCTTTCCCTGGAGGGACACGACCCAGTGGAGCCCAGCTCTGGTTGCTGCTGTATTAGTGCAGAGCCCAGGACAGCCAGAAAAAGTGCAGGCCAGGGCTATGCTGCACGTGCCTCCAGCCCAAGGAACCTGCAGCTCATTACCCAGCCATGCAGCAAGGATGGAGGGAAGGGATGAGGCACTCAAATGGGGAGTGTCAAAACAGGAGGAGAAAGGGGGCAACCCCAACAGGGGTTTGTGGGAACAGTCACATGGGGGGGGGGCAGGAGCTTGGGGATGACTGGGCTTCTGAGAACGCCGGGTGGAAATAGGTGTGCAGGGAAATAGCCTTCTCCTTCACGCTGGAAGGACTGTTTGGCTTCAAAATACTTTCATACTCCCCTGAATACATAACACTGTTTGCTTTTGCTGCATCGGGCCCTCCACGGCTGTAGCCCTCTGCATGACACTACAGCGGACCGGGCTCTCCGGGAGGCTGAACCCCTCCCCATTGGCCCAAGCGGGAGGGGAGCATGCTCAGGATGCCTGGCTGTCATCTCTCAGCTCAGGGCTCCACTTAGGAAAGCAAAACAGGCCAACATTTCTAATGCAGGGGCCCTATGCTGGCCACCCATGTCCATAGGTAGGGGCTTAAACAAGTGGTCTCATTCTGAGAGCTGCTGAGACCCTGCAGTTTGAGTCAGTGCTTGGATACCCTAAAAACCAGGCCACTTGCTGAGGTGCCTAAATTGAGGTTTAGGCACTTAGCTTCAGGCAGCTGTGTTTGAAAATGTGCCAATCATTCCCCTCTGGATTTCAGCTCCACTTGGAAGGAGCAGCCAGGACCGGCTCCAGGCACCAGCTTGACAGGCAGGTGCTTGGGGCGGCCACTCCGGAGAGGGGCGGCACGTCCAGCTATTCGGTGGCAATTCGGTGGACAGTCCTTCACTCCGGCTCAGAGCAAAGGACCTCCCGCCAAATTGCCGCCGCAGATCGCGATCGCAGCTTTTTTTTTTTTTGGCTGCTTGGGGCGGCCAAAACCCTGGAGCTGGCCCTGGGAGCAACATCCACTCACTCAATCAGTCTCTTCCTCCCTGTAAATATACAGCATCCCAGGAATAACAAGGAAGACAAAGAAATTACCAGGGTGTCTGGTAGGACAACGACTGGACAGCAGGAATACTGGAAGATTTGACTCATTTTCCAGGCAAGGAAAGGCAGGGCCAAGACACCTACAACAAATCCCACGAAGGACACCAAGGCAGTCGTCATCCATATAGATCTGCCACCATCTAGAGACAAAGGAAGGAAGGAGGACTTCAGCAGAGAGCCTTTGAGGGCAAGCGACACAATTACAGATCCTGAGAGAAATGCAGGGCCTGTACTTCTCACTGACCCCAACGGGAGCCATGAGGTCCAAAAGAATCAAAAACTACCCAGCCAGCGCAGGGGTGATTCTCCTCCCTCCCCCGAGGAAACAGTTGCAGCAGGCTTTGTACAGGGCAAGAGACAGCAGGCAGAAGCGAAAAGGAGAGATGCTGGCAGACTGAGCAGCTGCATAGAGAGTCACTGCACCGTGCTTCCTCTGACACTACTGGTGAGGAAGTCGGTCATCACCTGGTCCGCGAACACACTGCGTCTGGCTGAAGTTGCTGCTCCTGTTGATGGCCTCTACATAGGTCTGGGCTTTCACACAGTACTCAGCTCCTGCCTCCATGGTGTCCAGATGCACCACAGAGCTGATCTCCTTCACAGTCTTCTTGTGCACCTGCCAGAGGCAATGATGAGCACGTCAGAGTCCAGGGCCCAGTGAGAGCAGCAGGCTTGTGGTCAATGCTGGCCTGATTGCAGGCTGTGGGGAGAAAGGGCTGGGGGAGCCAGAGAGGAATGGGGAGAAGGGAGTGGGAACTGAGAAGCCAAGAGATAGAAAGGGAAAATGGAGGGGGAAGTTAGGGGATGGGAAACAGGGCAGCAGAGTGAGACTGGACAGCCACCAGGGTAGAAGGGATGGGATGAAAGGCACTATAAACCAAGGGCAAACAGAGGCCTGATTGGAGCGAGTGCCTGTGTCAGGAGGTTGTGAAGGCATCTCCGTGTGCAGGGGGAAGGAAGGGGAGGCCACGGGGCCTAGAGCCCTAGGCAGGTGACCCTGGGTGCAGGGGAAGGCAGGAAGAACTCTGTGACCCCATGCTCCTGCTCGAATGCCACGCCCCTGCCCTGTCCATTAAATGTGTGAGAACTCATTGGCCAGAGCCTGTGGGTGAGAGGAAGAAGCTCTCACACATGGTGAATGAGAGGTACAGGGGAGAGAAGGAATGAAGAGTGGGGAGAGAGAGTGCAGTGGCAGACAAACCTCTACTCTGCCCTCCACTCTGGACTAAAGTTCCCTCCACTCCACAGTCTTGGGATCCCCTTACTTTATTTACATCTGAGATGCAGAATTGCAACAGAGGTTAGAGAGACAGTTGTTTCCGCTAAGGGAAGGAGCCTACAGCATTCCATTTTCAGTTGTGTCCCTCATTTCAGGTTTTTGTCACACATTCATCACACTGCTGACAGGCAGGCTTAACATATTTGTTTTGTCTGGAAATTCATTAGTTTTTCATTTAAAAAAAAAAACTAAGGAATTCCATCATTTGCAATGGTAATGAACCACTGAATGGGTGTGAACCCACAGCACACTGCTATTATTTAAGCTACAGGAGGGACTCTGCTAACTAATAGCAATAGTGGGTTGTTATCTCATGTGTGCCAGCCAGTAGAGGAAGCTGTATAAACACACATTTTGCTAGTTGCTTTTAATTCTGTGAATATTCCAGATGCAACGTGCATGCTCCCAGCGGGCCCTGCTGAGCCTCCTGTGTCATATACATTCAATCTACACAGAATTACAAACAGGACACAAAATACCTTTCTCTAGGGGAAGGTGCATTGGGCTGGGAGCCAGGACACTTTGTGGTCTAGTCACATCTCCTCTACTAACTATCGTTAATACTTCTCTGTAATACACAGCCCTTATTATAAGTCCTCACATATTCCCATTCTAAGAGGAAGACAAATATTAGCCTCCACACGTTTTAGCAAAGCAATAGTTAACATGGGGCACAAGCTCGTTTCTGGTAGAGCTGTGAACAGAACCCAAGCTTCTAATATGACAGATGTATGTCTCAGCCATTTAGCTACACTGTCTCTGAGAATGATGACTATGCCAAATTATGTGCTTGGGTATTCTGTCTGTAAAATGCAGAACTCCTGCATATGTAAAATGCTGTTTCAGTGAGTTACACATCATCCTCTAGTGGCTGGTCCATAGTGGATATGAGGCTTCTCCTGCTACCAGTTAACATAAGTAATCCTTCAGCTCAAGTAGTACGTATCAGTGCTAAGATGCATGGCTCACAGCCTGCTCATGTTGCATTTAGGGAGTGTGGGGGGGGAATTTTATAACTGAACATAAGATTGTTTTTTATTTTATTATTTTAAACCTATGAAGTTATTTATAAAACATTGTGTTGAAAGAAGGTTATTAAGATTGCAAAGTCAGAAGGTAGGAAGTGCCAGACTTAGAGTTGCCCATGCAACCTCAGTCCTGCCCACTTGTGTGAATGCATTATGTTTTATTTACATGGGAAAGTTGCTTTGGTTTAATTTAAATTGGGTTTTTTAAATCAACATCGTTAAACTGGTTCAAACCCCTGTGTGGTTGGTTTTATTCCTGTTTAAATCAAGTACCTTTGCTTAAATGAGTCCTAATTAATTTAAGATAAACTGAAATAAGTCTGATGTAAACCACACATCCACACATAGGTTTGCAAGGGATTAAATTAGTTTAAAACCCTACCTGTAGTTAAATGGGTGTAGCTTTGCCATGTAGACAAAGCCACAATCTTCAATATAGTATTTTTTCCACAGGACCCCTGCATCATTCAATGCACAGGAGGGGCCTGCTCTGGAGATGAATCAGGGATGTGTAGTAAAAGGAGGTTGGGAAGGAGATAGGGAAGTGTTACTGCCATTATACAAGGCACTGGTGAGACCTCATCTGGAATACTGTGCACACTTCTGACCCCCCCATGTTTAAGAAAGATGAATTCAGACTGGAAGAGGTACAGAGAAGGGTTATTAGAATGATCAGAGAGGAATGGAGAACCTACTTTACCTACTTTACACTTGCATCTGAAGAAGTGAGGTTCTTACCCACGAAAGCTTATGCTCCCAATACTTCTGTTAGTCTTAAAGGTGCCACAGGACCCTCTGTTGCTTTTTACAGATTCAGACTAACACGGCTACCCCTCTGACACTTTACAAGAGGAGACTTAAAGATCTTGGCTTGTTTAGCCTAACTAAATGAAGGCTGTGCTCTCTATAAATAAAACAGAGGGAGAGGAATTAAGGGCCAATGTTGGCACAAGAACAAATGGATATGAACTGGTGATCAAAAAGTTTAGGCTTGAAAATAAAAGAAGGTTTTTACCCATTAGAGGAGTGAAGTTCTGGAACAGCCTTCCAAGGGGAGCAGTGGGGGCAAAAAATGTAACTTGTTTTCAGACTGAGTTTGCTAAGTTTACGGAGGGAATGGTATGATGAGGTTGCCTACAATGGCATGTGGCCCATCTGCAACTGCTATTAGCAAATATCGCCGTTGGCTGAAGATGGGAGAGGGAGGGTTCCGAGTTACTATAGACAGGTCTTTCCCAGGGATCTGTCTGGTGGGTCTTGCCCACACGCTCTGAGTAACTGATCATCATCTTTGGGGTCGGGAAGGAATTTTCCACAGGTCAGATTCGCAGAGACCCTCAGGGGTTTTCACCTTCCTCTGCACCATGGGGCACGGGTCACTTGCTGGTTTAAACTAGAGTAAAGAGTGGTTTCTCTGTAACTTGAAGTCTTCAAACCATGATTTGAGGACTTCAGTAGTTCAGCCAGAGGTTGAGGTCTATCACAGGAGTGGGTTAGTGAGGTTCTGTGGCCTGCAATGGGCAGGATGTCAGACTAGATCAGTGGTTTTCAAACTGTGGATCGTGAGCCAGTACTGGGTCGTAGAATGTAAGGCACTGGGTCGTGGCGGCTCTGGTCAGCACCGCCGAACAGGCCGTTAAAAGTCCCAGCAGTGGTGCTGACCGGCTAAGGCAGGCTAGTTCCAAACTTGTTCTGACACTGCGCAGTTCTGGCTCCTAGGCGGGGGGGCCAGAAGGCCCCACATGCTGCCCCTGCCCCAAGCACCGGCTCTGCACTCCCATTGGCCGGTTCCCGGCCAATGGGCGCTGGGGGGCGGGGCTGTGGGCGAGAGCCTTGCGCAGCCACTTGCGCACCTCCGCCTAGAAGCCAGACCTGCTGCTGGCTGTTTCCAGGGCGCAGCACGGTCCGTGGTGCTAGGACAGGTGGGAAGCCTGCCTCTGCATCCCGGCTGCACCGCTGACCGGGAACCGCCAGATGTAAGCCCATGCCCCAACCCTGCACCCCAATCCCCTGCCCCAGCCCTTTGCCTCCCTCAAACCTGGAGCCCTTTCCTGCAGCCCAAACCCCTCATCCCTGACCCCACCCCAGAGCCTGTACTCCCACCCCAGAGCCCTGACCCCCTCCCACACCCCAAGCCCCTGCCCCAGCCCTGAGTCCCCTCCCACACCCTGAACCCCTCATTCCTGGCCCCACCCCAAAGCCCGCACCCCAACCCTGAGCCCCTCCCACACCCCGAACCCCTCATCCCCAGCTCCGTTGGGTCGTGGGCATCAACAATTTTCTTCAACTAGGTCACCAGAAAAAAAGTTTGAAAACCACTGGACTAAATGATCATAATGGTCCCTTCTGGCCTTAAAGTCTGTGTCTAAGTGGGTGTGTTTCCAGTGGGGTCCTGCAGGGATCAGTCCTTGGCCCTACACTAGCCAACATTTTTATCAGTGACCTGGAAGAAAACAAAGTCATCACTGATGAAGTTTGCAGATGAGACAAAAATTGGCAGAGTGGTAAATAATGACGAGGACAGGTCACTAATTCAGAGCAATCTGGATCGCTTGGTAAGCTAGACGCAAGCAAACAATATATGTTTTAATATGGCTAAATGTGAATGTATACATCTAGGGACACAGAATGTTGGCCATATGTACAGGATAGGGGGGACTCTACCCTGGAAAGCAGTGACCCTGAAAGAGATTTGAGGGTGATTTTGGGTAGTCAGCTGAATATGAGCTCCCAGGGTGACACTGTGGCCAAAAGGGCTAATGCAATCCTGAGATGCATGAACAGGGGAATCTGGAGAGGTTATTTTACTTCTGTGTTTGGCTCTGGCATGACCGTTGCTGGAATACTGCATCCAGCTCTGGCGTCCACAAATCAAGAAGGATGTTGATAAATTGAAGAGGATTCAGAGAAGAGCCACGAGAATGATTAGACGATTAGAAAAAATGCCTTATAGTGATAGACTCAAGCAGCTCTATCTACTTAGCTTAAAGAGAAGATTAAGGAGTGACTTGAAAGAGTTTAAGTTTCTATTTAGGGAACAAATATTTAATAATGGGTCCTTCAATCTAGCAGAGAAAAATATAATACAACCCAATAGCTGGAGGAAGATGAAGCTAGACAAATTAGGACTGGAAAAAAAAGGCGTAAGTTTGATAGTGAGGGTAATTAACTATTGGAACAATTTACCAAGGGTCTTGGTGGATTCTCCATCACTAAATCAGGTTTAGATGTTTTTCTAAAAAGATCTGCTCTAGGCATTATTTTGGGGCAGTTCTCTGGCCTGTGTTATGCAGGAGGTCAGACTAGATGAAAGCAATGTCTTTTCCAGCCTGGGAATCTATGAACCATGGCCTGTCCAGGCAAGGGGCAGGTCAATCAGACCTGGCAGAAGGGCAGACATCTTGACTCTATGGTTATTTTAATTGTAATTCTGCAATGTGCTTAAATATAGAGACTTGCTCTGTGACTTCCTGCATGAGAAGTGAAACACAAAACGGCAGCTGCCTTGGACAGGGACTTTCTTTCCAGTTACATACACCATAATAAGCTTATGATCGTAGCTGCTACATGCGATAGCAGGGGACTAAAGAGAGCGGAGGGATGCTGTGCTTAGAAAAATATCCCATGTGCTTTCATTCTAAGCCATGCAGTGCTCTCCAGTCTCACCTGAGAGCAAGGGCAAAACTCACCCTTTCTTGGCCCTTCCTCCAATAGAATATGTGGAATTGAAAGGCTGGCCCCAGGTCTTCCAGCTTCACCAGTAAGTGATACCCATCTGCAGAGACTTCCATCACAGGTGGGGTGAGGAAAGCTATCAACACAGAAGCAACACTATTACCACCACCAAAGGCAACCCTGAACCCCCCCTTCCCAGACTGGTAGAGAGGCAGGAAATGCTCCCTTTTGTGACTCCCCTTGAACTGTATTGGCAGCCAATTGCTTCACTGAGGCGGTTTCCCTTGATCTTCCTCCCTCTCTACCCTGCTTTGTTTCTAAAGATAGTAGCAGCCCCTTGGGCCAGGGTGGATTTTATTCTATCAGGTTGAGGCATTTAGCAATAGCTGAGTTGCACAAACTTGAAATTTTTTCTGTGTGGGGGAGGAACTGTTTTGTTTGAAGGCCCCATCCAAGCAATAACAACCAGGTAGGGCAGAGGGTGCTGAGAAACCAGACCAGACTGGTTCTTCTGGGCAAGGGGTGCTAACTCTGTCCAAAGGCCCATAACACACACTTTGAAACTCCTTTCTCTGACATTGGTTTCTATTGGCCTGATTTTCCAAAGTGCTGAACCCTGCAGCTCCCATTGAGGTGTGGGGATTGTGGGTGGAAATCAGGCAGTCTGTTTCCTGCATACTCTAGTTGATTTTTATTCTTGCAGCTTTGTGTGTAACACTGCTGTAAATGACTCTTGTTTCATGGCTATTGTGA